>NC_135408.1:2762500-3130000 GCF_051989625.1 Stigmatopora argus
ATGTGGGATGAGTGTTTAGCACGTCAGCCTCACAGTTCTAGGGTCCTGGGTTCAAATCAAAGTCGGTCCACCGGTGTGGAGTTTGCATGTTCTCCCCGGACCTGCATGGGTTTCCTCCAGGTACTCCGGTTTCTTCCCACATTCCAAAAACATACATGGTAGCCTTATTGGACACTCTAAATTGCCCCTAGGTATGGATTGAATGTGCATGGTTGTCCGTCTCCTTGTGCCCTGCGATTGGCTGGACACCAATTCAGGGTGTCAGCTGGGATAGGCACCAGCACCCCCCACGACCCTAATGGGGATAAAGCGGTTCATAAAATGAATGAATCTTCAGTAATACCTGATGTTTGTACTGGTGTCCCACGGCAATGGAGGCAGTAGACTGACTCTGCAAATGAGTCTTTACCTGTCAAAATATAATAACCCCGGGAAAATGTGTTTAGAAATACGGTATATTTAGCCTTTGATCTTCCAAGCTATACATTAACCAAAAAGGCATTATTTTAAAGCACAGCGCCACCAAAGACAACGTTTTCGCTCCTACTGACCAAATACACGGGACTGCCCATTACAGCTCCCACCACTCCAGCCGTGGCTCCTGCGACAATGGTCTTCAGCGGACTGACCCTTCCATCCGTGTGGATGTAGCCTGACGACTCAATGACGGCGTACGAGCCCAGTCGGACTCCATTCATGAAAAACTGGTACCATAGTCCTGGTACGAGGCCTTTTTGTAAACCGGACACTCCGTCCACTTTAGCGATGGTATAGAACGCGTGGAAGACATTACGGTAATAAACCTGATAAGTGCCGTGACTTTTAAGTTCTCCTTGTAGCTGCATGCGAGTCTTGACTACTTCCAGCGGGTTGGTCACCAGGCACGCTCCGCACGCCGCCACTCCGCTTAGGAGAAAGTCCATCCTATGAGACCGCCGCGTGGGGTGCTGACGAAATTTGAGCTGGTTTATGAGACCGGTTTGTCCTTCATCTCCAGCCAGGGTGTGTTCTCCTCCCCTTCGACTATATGGGAAATGTCTGTCCGTGTCTTACACATGCGCATGCGCACAATCGAACGCACCCGGCGCCGTCACTCGAGCGAGATGGCTTCGCTGACACCTGGTCGAATCGTAATTTGGAGTGTTGAAAAAGAAATGGATTTAAAAATGTGTCGGCAATTACAGCTCCCCGAAGAAAAAAAATATTATTTTAAGTGACTGCTCTGTGCTTTATTTCCTGACTGATATTCTAATTCAGTCACTTGTCTCATCTCATCTCATTTTCTGAACGGCTTTATCCTCACTAGGGTCGCGGGAGTGCTGGACCCGATCCCAGCTGAGTTTGGGCCAGAGGCGGGGGACACCCTGAATTCGTGGCCAGCCAATCGCAGGGCACAACAACTATTCATGCTCACACTCATAGCTAGAGGCAATTTAGAGTGTCCAATCAGCTTACCATGCAATGCACGTCTTTGGAATGTGGGAGGAAACCGGAGTGCCCAGAGAAAACCCACGCAGGCCTAGGGAGAACATGCAAACTTCACACAGATGGGCCGACCTGGATTTGAACCCAGGTCCACCACTGTGAGGCCGATGCGCTAACCGCAAAGTTGCCTGGCCGCCCACAATTGATCCCCCATATCATTTTCTGAACCGCTTTATCCTCATTAGGGACGCGGGGGGTGCTGGAGCCTATCCCAGCTGACTCAGAGCCAGAGGCGGGGGACACCCTGAATCGGTGGCCAGCCGATCGCAGGTCACAAGGAAACAGACAACCATGCACACTCACACCCATACCTAGGGGCAATTTAGAGTGTCCAACCAGCCTACCATGCATGTTTTTTTTTCGAATGTGGGAAGAAATCAGAGTAACTGGAAGAAACCCATGCAGGCCCGGGGAGAACATGCAAACTCCACACAGATGGACGTGACCTGGATTTGAACCCAAGTCCGAAACTGTGAGGCCGACGCGCTAACCACTAAGCTGCCTGTACACCCACGATTGAATAATTTGATTGTTTAATCGAGGAATAAATTGTGTTACACTTCTGTCCTGCGTGGATGAATCACAATAAAATTTGGAAGATTTATTCTAGGGATGTAGAGAGCCATTTTTCACCATAGGCAATGTGGGCGAGCCCCCAGATCTAGTTGGGGGTGCATAAGAGCCCTCTGCGAATTTTTTGTCAGTTGTCTCTATATATTATTAGTGGATGGCTCACAATCGATCCTTAAAGCCGAATTTGAATATTTTTTGTCGAAGCTAATTAATTGCAATAAATACTTGTTTATTTAGGTGCGGCGGATGAGTGCTTAGCACGTCAGCCTCACAGCTCTGGGGTCCTGGGTTCAAATCCAGGTCGCTTCACCTGTGTGGAGTTTGCAAGTTCTTACCGGGCCTGCGTGGGTTTTCTCCAGGTATTCTGGTTTCCTCCCACATTCCAAAAAACATGCACGGAATGTAAATGCATTCATTATCAGGGCCTGATTTCATGTGTTTGTTTTTCAGTTGTTTTTTTGTCTGTGGCCTGATAAAAATTGTTTTTCATCAAAGGTTATTAACATAAAGTTATTTGACACCGAGAAATGGTTTTAGTTATTGGTGGCAAATACATTCAAATGTTTTTTGTAGATTTGTTAGTTTTTTTGCACACCATAACATTTACCTGCTGATGACGATTTACAACTCTTCTGGCTGTGGAGGGTTGTCAATTTGTCAACTGTGCTTACGATGCCATAATAGGATTTCTGCTCTTACACAGAGTTAATTAAACCAATAGCACTAAAGAACCACAGTACGCAGAATACGGTGCTCACGATGTGATATTTTGCCGCAATGCTAAAGATAAATCAAGTGAGCAAACTGTTAAAACATATATAAATAATAATATAAAGTTATGCACCTCAGGAAACAATAAAAACAAGACAAGCAATGCTGAAACTACTAATTAAATTCTAAATTTAAATATTAATTCATACATTAATACTCACTCAATTTTCAGATCTGATATAATTTACAGCTGTTAAATGTTTTTGAACACTTGCCCTTGTCTAAAATTAATCTGTTTATTCCCTTATAGTAGCCAAAGATGCAAATAATGAAATTGGTGGATTGGATCTGGATTTGATCACTGTTACCCTGGCTAAAATGCTTGCATTCTATTTTTAATATATTCTCACTTATGTATAATGTCTAAACTAATAGAAGCGTTTGTTAATTGACAAAATGATGTAACAAACCTGTCTTGTCCTGAAGAGTTTGATTTGGATGGCTATCAATTTGTGAACAACCAGTTAGCCAGTGAGGCCATAAAAGTAAGGCTGCATTCTACTAAATACAGTAATCCCTCAAATATCGCGGTTTTACTACATCGCAGAATTTTTAATTCATTTATTAATTTTTGTTTCTAAAAAAATTGAAAATCCACGCTGAAACTCGCAAGCGGAAGCTACTCCCCTGTCCTCCGCTTGCTACTAGAACTCAGCACTGAAGTAAAAAAAAAAATATATATATTTTTTTTATTTATTTTTTTAAATAGGGGTGATCCTACTTCGCGGTTTTTCGTTTATTGCGGCCATGTCTGGTCTACATCTACCGCGATAATCGAAGGATTACTGTACACTGTAGTTTATGTCAAGTGGCCCCACCTGTAATCCTGGCAAGGACCAAGCTGGATTTTAGGTGCCTTGTAAATCTTCAGATGATGTTTCTTCTCTTCACTACACTGTGTGAGGGGATGAGGAGACAGTCTGCATAGTAAACCCCTGAAGGCCATCTTTGCATGTTGTGGTGGATGGAGGAGCAAGGAAAATAACATACTGGTCATCATTTGACTCTGCAATAAGATAAGGCAAGTGCTGTTAAATATTCAATTGTCGCCAACATTGATATGATTTGGACGGTGAATGACAGGATGGGTCATTTTGATTGGTGACATTAGTGCTAAATTTAAAATAATATACTAAATCATTTTTTGTTTAATACATTACCATAGGCATTACATGTCTAACTTTTAAATGGGATAAATCATTAAAGCTTGCATAAAGCATATTGTTAAAACCATTTAAATCGGCATACACAGAGAGGTGATTATTTAAAGGCAAAAATCTTCACTTGCACAAATGGAAAAAAAAAGATTTTGTAAAGCATCTGCGACTGCTCGGCCTTAAGAATCATCATAACTTTCTCCATGCGAAAAGATGGTGCATAAAAATGATCTACAGCTGGTTTTACAATGAATGTGAATTTTTGGAGTGTTAACAAGTAATATTTTAAAACTGATATTGAACAGATAATATTTAATATTGAGATTTAATAGATTATAGGATTAGATTTGTTTTAAAAATACATCCAGGAATGTGGGTTAATTACCACTGAGGTCAGCCGTAAATCTCAAGAATCATCAGTCAATGTTAATTAGATTATGCAGAAAGAGGGAGACACCTGCTGTATCATTTGACACAAGTGTTCCAGGTCAAAGTGCTGACCCCAGGAAGACTTAATCATGAAACCCACTTTTCCTGCTGTATTTTGTTGTCAGTGAAAGAAGCATAGAGACATTCCAAACATAGAAAACCATATTTGTCGACAAATGTACAGTATCATAGATTTGAACAGCAGGGAGCAGTACTACATCACAAGTCAGGGACAACACATGGCAAGAATTAAACAATTTGGAATCAGTAGTGTCATACACTTTATTACTATCTGCTGCAAAACAATACATGCCACAAGAGGGCAGCCACGCAAAGAAAGTACTATATATTTTAAAAAGACGTTTGGCTGGGTGAAAAACATTCATTCATTCATTTTCTGAAGCGCTTTATCCTCACAAGAGTGGCTGGGGGTGCTGGAGCCTATCCCAGCTGACCTTGGGCACGAGGCAGGGGACACCCTGAATTGGTGGCCAGCCAATCGCAGGGCACGAGGAGACAAACCACCATCCACGCTCACACGCATACCTAGCGGCAATTTAGAGTGTCCAACCGGCCTACCATGCATGTTTTTGGAATGTGGGAGAAAGCCAGATTACCCGGAGAAAACCCATCTAGGCCCGGGGAGAAGATGCAAACTTCACACATTTCAAACGAGCTGGATTCGAACCCAGGACCACAGAACTGTGAGGACGAAATGCTAACCACTCACCCCCCGGGCCACCTGGGTGCAAAACAGTTAACCCATTATAGGGCACTCATTTTAAATCAGCGGATGCCATTGACGGGACTAGACGTCCAATCTACAAAGCCCGACTTCTCAATTCAAATGAGTTGGATGTCTGCCGTATGGCAGTCAATGAGTCAAATATTCTTAAAACAAATCTAATTTTGAGTGGTATTGCAGGCCATAACCAGAGTTATTTTCTATTTTTATTGATTTTGATTTGATTAATTTAGCTTTTATTAGCATTATATAAAATGTATAGAATGTAGTATATAAAAATACAATAATGATTAACCCAAATGGCCAAACGTATCATATTTGATCCATGATTTCTGAGAATTCATTCATTTATCTTCCATACCATGCATCCTCGAAAGGGTTGCGAGGGTTGCTAGAGGCTAACCCAGCTGACTTTGGGCGAAAGGCAGACGATTTCGGAGCATTGTAAACATTTTCCCGTGATAAAAACGCATGTATCATATAACAATGATACTATAATTCATGATTTTTTTTTTGTTCTGAGGAACCATTGAAGGCTCAGAGTTGAAATAATTGTTAATTTCTTGCCAATAATTTAGTGGTTTAGTTTAGTGGATGCCAGATCATTTTTTTAAATTAACGAAAATAATCACTTGGCCTATAAAGGGTTAAAAGGTGAGTTTGTTAATATTAAGTGAACACTGAGAATTTAGAAAAAATACTTTTGGAATGGCACAAGTGGTTAGCGCGTCGGTCTCACAGCTCTGGGGTCCTGGGTTCAAATCCAGATCATGTTCATCTGTGTGGAGTTTGCATGTTCGCCTGCGTGGGTTTCTTCCGGGTACTCCAGTTTCCTACCACATTCTAAAAACATGCATGGTAGGCTGATTGGACACTCTAAATTGCCCTTTGGTATGGGTGTGAGTGTGCATGGTTGTTCGTCTCCTTTTGCCCTGCGATCGGCTGGCCACCGATTCAGGCCTCTGGCCCGGAGACAGTTGGGATTGGCTACAGCACCCCCCGCTACCAATGTTCCCTCTATTTTTTTGTTTGTCTGGGCAGAAAGACAACCTCCCTGAGCACACTGAGTACCGGTGTGAGCAACATCATCATTGCTCGCTATGGGCACACACCAGTATCACACCTGCCATAAGCAGGTGCATGTCTACTACACAAATGATTTAGTAATAATAAAATGTAATGATTAATATCTATGAATGGGCGGCCCGGCGGATGAGTGGTTCGCGCGTCGGCCTCACAGCTAAAAAAATAATAATGGGATTTTATTTTGTGCGCTCCATATGATTTGCTGTGCGCAGAGAAGACGAGAGTAGTGTGCAGTTGCGCACGAGCGCAGCTTAAAGGGAACATTGTCTGCGACCCTAATGAGGATAAAGCAATTCAGAAAATGAGATGAGATGAGATGAGACTTTTGGAATGCATTCATGGGTTTCTCATCTGCTGTTTGTTGCAGACAAAAGTTGAGTGAGAATGGATATTGGTGGTTTGGAAACGGTGGTGGCCAACTCAGCCTATGTGTCCGCTCGGGGAAGCATAGATGGCGCTGCGGCAGCCAACCTGCGAGACAAAAAGATGCGAGCCAGGCTGACACTCCCGCACATCAGAGATTGTGAACACATGAAAACCTTGGTGGGGAAGACCTTCACCGACATGTGCGTCAATTAGCCAATCGGTAAGCGACTGTTTCAGCAATATCTGGAAAGTGAGGCCACCCACAAAACTGCTGGAGAGATGTGGAAGGACATTGAAGACTACGTCGTATGCCAAGAGAAGGACCGACTTCAGAAGGCTCAAAAAATGGTCAATAAATACTATGAGTCCGCATCCAAGAACTTCTGCGGCTTCCTCGAGGAGAAGGCCATCACCCGAGTGAAGGAGGACTTCAAACATATCCACGGGGATTTATTTAAAGAGAGTGAGAAACAGCTCCTGAAACACCTGGAGGCAAAGGCCATGGACGCCTTCAAGCAAAGCATGTATTTCTTGCGTTACATTCAGTTCAAGTGGTTGGAGGGCCAGCCAGTGGATGAGGAGTGGTTCATGGACTTCAGAGTCCTTGGCAAGGGAGGCTTCGGGGAAGTGTTTGCTTGTCAGGCCAAGGCTACAGGTAAAATGTACGCCAATAAAAAGCTGGAAAAAAAGAGACTGAAGAAACGCAAAGGCTATGAGGTAAAGCATTGATACACAAGATAGGTTAAGACAAAATTAAATCACAAGAAAGCAGCAAATGCCTAAAAAAATACCAGACTCGAGTGTAGACGTTATTTATTACTACAACGAATGGGGGCAAGAAGATTGCGCTTAAAAACACCGCAAAGCAGTTCAGTGTTGTTCTTCTAAAACCATTGTAGGTTAATTATACAGGAAAACACTGTAAAATTGTTTTACTAGGTACTTACTGGACAGCTAGAGGTTTTCTTTTCAATAGTCAATCTTTATTTTGCTAGTAAAAGTGCTATGTGGCTTAAATGTCGTTATGGCAATACTTCTAAAAAGATAAATTTTCTACCTTGATATCCTCTCAACAGTTGAAGGGTAAAGATTGGACTTGTAACACTAAGTAGATGTTGATTTGTAATTTCCCTATTTTGTCCCTATCCATTTTGAAGGTAAAGACTGGACTTGGAACTTTAAGTACAGATGAAGATTTTAATTTGTAATTTCCCTATTCTAATAATGCCGTGTTCATTTTCAGGGGGCTATTGTAGAGAAGCGCATTCTTGCCAAAGTTCACAGTCGTTTCATTGTGTCGCTGGCCTACACCTTCCAGACCAAGACGGACCTCTGCCTAGTTATGACTATCATGAATGGTGGGGATCTCAGGTGCTTCATACAAACACAGAACTCTCTGTTCTGCATTAAATAACATCTTTTAGCGGTTAAGAATAAAGCCGTCACACTCCCATGCATTCCTCATTTCGCCACTTTGATTTTCACTTGATTGATAACATGGTTTGGACAATGCAAACTCTAAACTAGTAAAATTGTAACCAACTAGGAGGCGTCTTCACTAATCACCATGCTGCAACCACTACCTTCCCAAGTCAGCTAATTAGTTAAAGTATAGATAAACCTTAAAGCTGATATACACACCAGGCCGTCGGGTGCGTCACACTTTAAGTCAGACAGTAAGAGTACTTAAGAAGTTAAAGCCGTCTTTGGATCAATGTTCGTTTAGTCGCTTTCAAAGCTTCATAATATTCTCCCTCAGGTTCCATATGTACAACGTGGATGAAAAAAATCCTGGCTTCAATGAGAAGAGAGCTTGTTTCTACACGGTGCAGATCATCTGCGGGCTGGAGCATCTTCACCAGCACAGGATCATCTACAGAGACCTGAAGCCGGAAAATGTGCTGCTGGATGATGCAGGTTTGCTACGCAGTAAAAAAAAGAGCATTTTAGATGTATGTGTGAGAAGCTCTAGCACTGAAATAAAAAGAATCCCCCCAAAAACAACTGCGCAAGTAATAAAGTAACCGGGTAATCTATCCCTGAAAAAGAAATTCTGGTTGCACTCCGCCATTGATGGATCCACCAGAGTGACATTATTGAAATATAAATAACACGGCGTTTGTTTTCCAAGGGGGAAAAATTCCAGTTGACCTCTCCTTGTATTTGCTATGGCTATTCTGTGACATGACATACTATACTATTCTGTGACATGACATACTCCAAAAAACAATACTATCAAAATGCCTTTAAATGTGCTATTAAACAGGAATCGTGTTAAATATCAAAACAACAGAAATGCTCTTATTTACAATCGCAATTAAGTTAATTACAAATCTAACTTTTGGCAGGTTCACACGCTTTCATTGTTTTATTCAAACCCGTAAGTAAGTGATCACTCATGACCTAAGTAACTGCCACCCTAAAAGACAGGTTAGCCACCCTAGTTAACACTGATTTAAAAAAAATCCCCAGTAACAAATGACAAACTTCAATTTGTCAACAAAATTGTCATCCGGATAAAACATTTTGATATTTTTTATTTTTTTTATGTGTCTTAGTGCTGATAGGGTTTATAATTTTGCTTTAATTCAATTGAAGGCCCTTGAATCGAAAATGTATTTACTTTCTGTGGGGTAGCTGTTTTACAGACCCAACACTTTCCACCAGGATATATTTGCAAGCCCTCAAAAAGTTAATCCATTCATGTGTGCAGATCAGCGTTTGAGTTCTAGTATTACCAAATGTCTATATCAGGGGTAGGGAACATATGGCTCGTGAGCCATATGTGGCTCTTCTGATGGGTGCTTTCGACCTGTGAGGTAAAAATGTACTTAAACCGCAGGTGACAGAGCCGAGTTCCGAATGCACCAATAGGAGCATCATGTCGGCACTATGGCGCTGACACTACCTCTAACTTCAATCATCTTATTTTTTATTACACTTTTCTGCATGCATATTTTCCCTGATTAGCAACTGTGTAACAGTGTTGTCAAAAGAATTCATTTAGTACTTCAAAAGTGGTAACAAAACAAATCACATCTTTACTCTTAAATTGTGAATATGGCTCTCAAGGAATAAAATGTGAAAAGAGGAATTGTTTAAGGCTCTCTATGTCAAAAAGGTTCCCGACCCTGTATATGGTAGTTTTATCTCATGTCATTATGACTTCTCAGGGCATGTCCGCCTATCAGATTTGGGTCTGGCTGTTGAACTTCCACAAGGAAAAGACAAAACCTCTGGTTACGCAGGAACTCCCGGTATGTGGGAAAACCTTGAAAGTAGCCTGGAAAAGGACATCCCAAACAATACGTGAGCATTCATTGGATGTTTTCATTGATTCTTTTAACAGGATTCATGGCCCCAGAACTGCTCCAGAAAAAGGAATATGACTACACAGTGGATTATTTCACTCTAGGAGTGACGCTGTTTGAGATGATTGCAGCCAAAGGACCCTTCAGAATACGCGGAGAGAAGGTAGTGGGTACAGCACAGGGATTGTATGGGGTTTACTTTACAGTATTAACATACTCGCTGTTGGGTTTATTCTGGGATGTTACTATGTTCATTAAGCATTTTAATAGGTAATGAAGCTATAAATTAATTTGTACTTTATGTTGTGACCGAGTAAGCTCGACACTTTCCCCCACAGCTGCTTTCGAGGCCAGTTAATTGTTTTCAGGACTATTGACTGAACAGGACACCATGTTCCAGGCCGAGACTGTTGATCTGAGTTGGCAATGAAGATCTACAAGGGACTCTTAAATTGCTTTGACTTGGATTCCGGCAGATGGCGATAATCGCATTATTGTTTAAAAATACGGTCGCTCTGTTTACCTTATAAAGAAATTATTATGCTTATTTGTGCAAAATCTTACGCAGGTGTTTTTGGTTTCGATCTAATATGAGATTGTTGTGGCAGTTGTTTTTTTACCTTAATGGTGTTATTCGGTTAGCATATGCAATTGTTTGAATCAGATTACCTTAAATGTTTTGATTATGCGCTGACTAAATTGACAGAGGAAGATGCTGTTTCTTTAGAATCCTCTTGGACGAAGGCGAGTTGGGAGTGATTTTCCTTGCAAGTTGTAGCCAGAGTATGTTAATGATGTCTCCCTGTTTTGATTAAAGTGTATTAATAATAAATCTATCACTCGCTAAAACATCTTTTAGGTGGAGAATGATGAGGTGGCCCGTAGAATTTTGAACGATCCGGTTCCGTACACTCCCAACTTCAGCATCGAGTGCAAAGCTATTTGTGAAGGTTTGATGGAAAAAGATCCAGGGAAACGCCTCGGGTTCAAAAACAATGAGTGTGCCGAGCTGAAAAGTCAACCTTTCTTCAGGGAAATCAATTGGGGACGTCTCGAGGCTGGTGAGTTTATCTACAAACACAAAACATCAACACGTTTTCCTTATCTGTGAAGATAAAATGATTAATGGTCACCGCCTGATGGTATACAAAGAGTTTCAACTGTCAGTTAGATAAATATTAATGCAATCACTCAGCACAACAGGTTAAGCAGGTAAGATATTTTTTAGATTGGGTATAATTGCAGGGAAATTGTAACAGTATACTTTTTGTTTTTGTATTATTGCAGGTATGCTCCCACCACCTTTTGTCCCTGACCCTAAGATGGTCTACGCCAAAGATATTGACGACGTTGGTGCCTTTAGCACCATCAAAGGTGTTATGATGGATAATAAGGATACTGAGTTTTTCAACGACTTTTCCACTGGGAATGTTCCAATCCCATGGCAGGAAGAGATGATAGAAACGGGTGTGTTTGGAGAGTTGAACGTCTGGGCTGAGAATGGAAAGCTGCCGAATGACCTAGACCCAAACTATGTAGAAACCAAAGGTGGTGGGTGTATCATTCTATAAAGCAGAGGGATAATTGTCTATGTTGATGAAAAAATTGTGTTTAAAAAACCCCTAACTGGCTTTCTAAAATTGATGGATTTCACAAGTCGCCAATAGCACTTTCATTGGGTGAGTAATTCTAATAGCTATTTGTAATGACTATTTAAATATAATAATCAGAGGGGGGTAGGATAGTGATAAGAAAAACAAAAACTAAAGAAAGAGTAACTTCCAAATAATATTACTCAGATAAAAGTAGTCATCCAAATAAATTACTCAAGCACAAAGGAATAAGTATTCATTGAAAAGAATACTCAAGTAATGATTAACTGTTTACAATGTCAGATTATATTTAAACAATGTGGTATATTTATTTCTCGCTACAACTTCCTCAATATAAACGGTTATTATTATATAGAACTTTTTATTATATAGAAATATTACATGACCATATTAAGTAAAAAATAATAAAAACAACAACACAAAAGACAGTGAATTCCGACTAGAAAAATCTACAGAAATGAAACGTCACCCGTCCAAAGTAGAGAAAATATATTTTCTACCATTAAATTAAAATGATCATATCTCCAGTATTCCATGGATTATTGGTGCCAAATAAAAACTCAGAGAGAGGTTGAACTCTGTGCTTTCTAATAATGCAGCTATACTCTATGGGAAATAGACTCTTACTTACAGTGCTTTAAAGGCGCCATGTATCGAATGGCGTGATCATAGGATTTCCGACTGTAAGCTTGTGTGTGGTTATGTAACTGTATTGGTATTGTCAAGTTAAGTGATTATTGTTGCGATGTCTCACTGCCGAAACTGATAGATTTGACGACAAACTAAAAAAAGTAAATTGTGACAAAATGTAACGACTCTAATGTAACTCAAAGTAGCCTCAAAAGTCTAGCATTTCTCGTTTACAAATCAACTCAGGTAAAAAAAAGTGGAAAAACTCCTCCTGAAGAACATTTTACTAAAAACAAATGACCCAAGTAAATATTAGAGTCAATGTAAGGCGTTACAACTCACCTCTGAGTATGATATTGTACATATGTATAACAATGTATGAAATTTATATAAAACTGCCTGAGTAAAAATTTGAATTTATATATTTTTGTGTTATACCATGATGTGTGCATATGTCTCTATTCATTTTTTAGCAGTATGTTGTTTCTACAGGTATAATGAATAAATAAGTATTAGCCATAGCTATAAAAACAAAGAATAAACACTTGTTAAGCAAAAAATATGTTGCTCTCCATATTTACAGTATGACTGAGGCTGTCCGGGCATGAGGAGTGTGATTACCAGGACGGATTAGAGATCAGCATGTGCACTGACACATGAGAGAATAGGCGTCACGTGGAAATCTGATACAGCCCACAATTACGATATTCCCTTCACGTTCCGTTTTACATTCCATATATAGTGAGTCCCTTTTGTCATGAACAATCCTTGCATAGTAGAGTGAACCAATTAGTGATAAACTACATTACTTTAACCAATTTCATGCTCCAAAAGACATTACATTCAGGTACACCTGACAATGGGATAAAAAGCTATAGGCAGAACCATTACTAAACTGATTTATTATACCGCCTATTGACGCCGTGACCTCATCGAAACTCTTGCTGCATAGTCAAATAATGATTGTTCCTAAGCATACAGACTATTTAAATATTACTTGACTGAGAGTGAACTCAAAGTGCTCCTTTTCGCATACAGTACTTTTGTATGTGATGTGTATATAAATCTGATTTGATCTCTGTTAGGGTTATCATTATTATATATTTGCTTGCAATGAAGAACGCTTTGCTTTATTTAGGAATATTAATCGTTATATATATATATATAAATGTATATATATGTATATATATATATATGTATATATATATATAAATGTATATATATATGTATATATATGTATATATATATATATATATATATATATATATATATATATATATATATATATATATATATATGGTTGCAATGAAGAATGCTTTGCTTTATTTAGGAATATTAATCCTTATATATATTTGCTTGCAATGAAGAACGCTTTGCTGTATTTAGAGTTAATGAGAAACATCGACTTCTGAAAGTGGTTCACATCAAGCTCTCTTGGGAAGATACGGAGGACTTTCAATTGTTATGAGAAACATGGACTTCTTCATGTCTGGCTCACACGACTCTCAATTGTTTAGACTTCTGTGATGCATGTTGTTAAATCTTATCTAATAAATAAGCAAGAGAGACATCAATTCAGGAGAATGATCTTGACCGAAGACGCGTGTGGATCGATTCTCTCTGGCAAGACACCGGTTATGAGTCAGATGTCTGTTTTATTTGTGCGTGCATTTGGGAATGCCTAAAGGGTGAACCTAACAATCTCCTGGAGTTTGTTCAAAGGACAGTTTTCTGAACTAACCACAGTAGAATCATATATTACACATCTGTAAGCAATGGAAGCTGCGGACAGCTGTTTAATCCCGATCTGATTCACAGTATTAGCCCCTGATAAGGCTATTTTTGAAGTATCGGACAGTATCGGATTTAGTCACAAGATCGGCTACGGTCAGCTGTAAATCAAACCAATGAGCAAGCATGTCTGCTGAGTAGAACTAATTTTCTTTAGATACTAATCATAATAAACAACAACATATAATATTTGTAAACAGAGCATTTCTTGAGGAGGTACTATTTGGACTCAGTTTAATAAAAAAAAAAGATTTGTCATTTACTGGTTACATTTTTTTTACTGGTCTAAAAAGATGGGTATTGGATCAGCAAAAATATCTTGAAAAATTTGGGTAGTAAAAATAAATGATTATTTTTTTTAAAATGGCATCAAGAAATAGGTTTATAAGTAAAATAATAATAAAATAATAAATATTTATACTCAGTGATATGAATATGAGTTTATTAGCAATCTGTTTTTTAGCACGTGTTGTGTCCATTGATTGACTTAACAAACAATTCAGGGTGTAGTCTGTATCTTTTCACAATAGTTTAGCTGGGATAAGATTTAGAACTGCACAATCTTGAAGAGGCAGTGTAAAGCAGTATACAAACGTGATGCATTGACGTTTGTCAATACTATGTAAATAATTTTCAATTAATGTCTTCATCCATCCATATTTAACTACTACTACTTATCCTGTTTAGGGCTGTGGGGTGTTGCCGCCTTTCCCAACTGTCTTAAGGTTAACGTGAGATAACTTCAGCTTGAACTAATTGCCAGTCAGGCACAGGTCACATAAAGTGACAGGCAATGACAGGCAACCATTTCGACTCACAGGCACAAACTGTACTGCCTTAACCCTTCATAAGGCACTCGTTTAACTCAATGGCTGCCACTGACAGCGCTAGATACCCAATCCAATTTGACTGTGAGTAGCCGCCAAGCTTCCTAGTCAAAATTGATTGGACATCAAGCACCCTAGATGTCATAGCCAGTCTTTTCAATGAATTGGATGGATATCTATCGTTGTTAATGGCAAACAATGAGTTAAATACTTTTAAAAAATCTAATTTAAATTGCTACTGTGGGCCATAACCAGAGTGTATTTCTGTTTTTATTTATTTTGTTAAATTAATTTTGTTTTTAGAATGATCATTTAGTAATTACTTTATGAAATCATTAGGAAATTTAAAAATAAAAGCAACTTTGGAGTATTATTGGAAGACTAACTTCCAATGTTTTTTTATTTACATTTTATGAATTTGTTCATTTCATACATATACGTACAGACACACATAAACATGCATTAAAAGACAAATACAATATTTTTGTTACAGCTTGTCCTCACAAGGGTTTTAGGGGTGCTGGAGCCTAACACAGCCAACTGTGTGCAGTAGGCAATCATAATAAAATAATGTAATATAATGATATTTGATAGCATAGAGAGAAGTATTTTCTTTTTTTACCTAAATATAATCAATTATACTTTTATTAAGGGTTAACCAAATAAGACTTTTTGGTATCATATGTTTTCATTTCAAATGTGATCCTGGATGGTGAAGATATTTCTAATAAATTAACTGACCTGCAAAGAATTATTAAAAGTCGTGTAAAAAATGTAATGCGCACTTTATCATGATAAGGAATCAATGAATTATTTCAACAGCTCTTTTGTCAAATATCTTTGGATTGCGTTTGTAAAAAGTGTAAAGCAAGTGATTTTTTTTGTATTTTACATATTGCGAATTTTATGCATACTGTCAATGACACCTTGAGACTGAAACCCCCTAAAAACTTTTGACTTTTACAGGCCACTTCCCCTTTAAGCAGAAGAGGTCAACGCGTTCACAAACGAATGCAAATTTCAGATAACTAAGGGAAGGGCAAGGAGATAAAATATTAACAGAAAAATGATTATGATTTAAAGCCTGAATGTCTGCTCAATATTGGAGGTAAAGGACTGCACCTTGAACTTTCTCCCTGATTACTAGAGAAACGTATAAAATTTACTTTCGATAAGATATAGACTAAATCCACAAATAATAAATAAATCATACCATTATATTAATTTGTTCAGTTATTACATGACAGAAAATTAATGGAACGAAATATAGGAAAATGTATGTTGCACATCTTTAACCACTCGTCTGTGGTAGCTTTTAATAAGATTTGATTTTTAAGTCTTTATTCAAATCTATTTTTCTCCTGTAATAATATGAAATTGGCCAACTTCTTTAACTGTACAGCACTGTATTAAGTCCACAAGCTATTTTAAAAAGAACATACCACTTCATTGTTGAATCTATATGCTTGAGGAGAAAAGAAAAAAATATATTTGCCGTGTCAATAATTTCAATGACTCTTTTGTGTTGGCAACTTGTTAATGCTTAACCAGTGCTAAAATAGATACTTTCTGCCTCCAATAAATCACCTGCCAACTGCTTTCTAAGCTGGTTTCAAATGATGTTCTGTCCTTTATTTAGGTTACATAATTTAATGATACATGCTCATCAAGAGTGAAAAAAGCTATTTAAAATCATAAGCTCGCAAAAGGGAGATATAATCATATTTGTTACCAAATAGCACCAAAAATAACGAAAATAATTCCTCATAATTCTTATTAACTGTAATTATTTCATCGAGCAAAACAGCCAATTTCCATAAAATGGCCTTAAATGATCTTAATTCAAATCAAATGACATTTAATGTCCTCTGAATAATATTGAATTATTATGTTTATATAATCTCCAATGAAAAATATTTTTAAAAAATGCAAATATATATATCTAGTGCCATAGAATCTGAGTTTAACAAGCATTTTCACAGAGCCATAAATCAGTAGACTGTATATTACAAGAACTGACCTCGGCCGGGTCAAAAACGAGGGGGAGAAAAAAAATCTGTCTTCTTACATTTGCTTACGTGGCAGGCACGTGTAATGTAATCAATTTTGGGCGGGTATAGTAGACATATCATGTAACTACGGGAATCAAATCAATGTTCATATTAGTCCCACTTTGTTCGAGTGCAAAAAATGGGGGGGGAGGGTGCATTTGCGAACAGTCCAAAATGTATATCAGAAGTTGCCATTAGAGCTCCTTAAGAGGCTATGACTTGGCTGATTAGATAGAGAACATTACTGTACTTCCAACATGAGGAACATTATTGAAATTACAGCACTTTTTTTAGGTTTTGTAGGCTGGGTACTGGTTTTGGTGTCACTGCAAGACCAGTATTGGAAAGAGTCTACAAATGAAGGCAGTGCAATTACAACCTCCACAATATATGAGAACCTATGGATGTCTTGTGCAAGTGACTCTACTGGAATTTATAACTGCCGCGACTTTCCATCCCTTTTAGCCTTGCCAGGTAAGTCGTATTCTTTTGAAAAATAATTTTAGTGGAAAAAAATGTGGACTGTAATGTGGTGCGTACAGTACTGATTTGTTGATGATTCAGCTTAATGTTTTAGCTGAGTCTGCATTTTCTTTCTTTTTAGAATTGATATTACAATTTAAGAAATACTTTGCTGGAAATATCTTTCAAATTAGGAAAAAGTAAAGACAATAAAACTAAATGTCAAAATTGAGGTTAAAAATCAAAGAACAGCAATTTAATCTTAGTGGACTTTCTCTATTCTTTATAGAGTATTTGGCTATAGTAAAGCTTATCATCAAGCAATTAAATTGGGTTATATGATTGTAGTGAATGTATAATATAATTTGGTATGTATATGAAAATATTGTATTCCTTTACTGAATATCATTTAACATTAAAGAACCCGGGGAAAGAACTTTAGTCTACAGTATGTTTCATTTAATGCTACAAACAGCTTTTGCAATGTTGTAAAACATTCAACTAAATCAATTGTTAACATTTTTATTTGACATGTATTTACAACTTACACTTTATTTGAATATCAAAATGAATATACATATATATATATATATATATATATATATATATATATTCATTTTGATATTCCTGAAGAAAATCATGCAAACTTACACTTTATTTGAATATCAAAATGAATATATACATATATATATATATATATATATATATATATATATATATATATATATATATATATATATATATATATATTTTGATATTCAAATAAAGTGTAAGTTTGCATGATTTTCTTCAGGGAGCATTCAAAAGGGGTTTTAAGACAGTTATGTCTACATATTAGCCTTAGCCCTAATATATATATATATATATATATATATATATATATATATATATATGTATATATGTATATATATACACACATATATCTATACATATCTATCTATATATATCTCTCTCTCTATATATACATAGATGTATATATATATATATATATATATATATATATATATATATAAATATATATATATATATATATATATATATATATATATATAGTGTGCTGTTTCACAATTATCAACTAAATTGTACGTGTGAAATATTATGTTACTTCCATAAAAATTCCTAATTTTCTTTTTTTAAACACTCGGGTCGACAGGACATGAGTAAAAATTTAAACCATGAAAAATGTTCGCTGACAGACAAGTCTGCGCTCAATCGTAAAGCAAATAGTTTTAACTGTGGGTGGGCAGTGGGCACGTGTTAATGCACCCACACCTCTCGTGGCCAATGACCTTCCCCATCATCCTTCAGGAAGAGGAGCCTGACTCGGACTTGAATCCCATTAGCGACAACTGGATTTATTGACAGTCTTCAAAGTGAATGCCAGAAGGTGACAAATAGCTCTAAGTCTATAGACGTTAGTCAGCAGGTGGCAAGGTTCAATCTTACTTCCCTTAAATTGAGTAAACACGTGGCTTTTTGAGAGAAAAAAAGGTTAAGGAGATTCGTGAATAAAAGGACAAATCACAAGTGGGTTGTTTGGAATTAATCATTAATTTGGAGATTTCTGTAGCATCTTCGTACAAGGGTTGCTGGGAAATAGACTAAGCACACTAAGAAAGCTGGGTTGCGGAAAAACAACTTTGTCCTTGACGATAGTTTAGCCAGTTGCGAGAAGTCTTTCGTTTTGTGGATAGCTCTAAGACGGATTGAAACCGCGGCGTTATGAATCCGGTAGTGGAAGCTTTTGCCTTTTTCCTGGGCTTTCTGGGCTGGTTGATGGTTGGGGTCACCCTACCGAATCGATATTGGAGAGTGTCATCTGTGGACGGTAATGTTATCACCACGTCCACCATCTATGAGAATCTTTGGATGTCCTGCGCCACCGATTCGACTGGAGTTCACAACTGCCGTGATTTTCCTTCGTTGCTCGCACTCAGCGGTATGTGGTTGAAACTTATAACAATTGTTGACTGCTTAATTTGAGTTGGAAAAACGTTTGTAGAAAGTAGAATAGAGCCCCTCGAATTGAGACAAGGTGTTTTCTCTCACTGTTCAGTTGGGTTTGGTTTTGGTTGACAACTTTTAACAGTTTTTGACTGCTTGATTTGAGTTAGAAATTTTTTTGTAGAAAGTAAAATACAGCCTCTGTATTGAGACAAGGTGTTTTCTCACACTTTTCAGTTAGGTTTCTTTCCGATTTGTTGATTTTTTTTTAACAAGCAACGACCTGAAAGCAGTTGCATCAGCCTAAAGGTCACTGTCTGTGGTAAACAATGGGGAATATATGATGGGTAGTATAAAAATACAATAAGATAAAAGGCGATAAGAGAGAACAACCCCAGTAAACCGAGTGTAAAACAACTTTTAAAAAAATCTTCACAGTCTCTAGCTTAAGTCCAACCATGCTCTTATACTATCACAATACTATGTAATTGTATGGATTCATTCCGGTTGAAAAAAAAAAAGTATTTTGCCTGTAGTCCAGCTTGAAATGAAGTGGCGAACTTTGATATATATGTTCTTGAGATTTTTGTGACTATTATATTAGTCTGTAGGTGACAAAACTTGTTTGCTATGTTCTTCAATAGTTATACTATATTTATGAAAAGTCTTCAAATGCATCCATCGACTCACACTAATGTTATTATAAAACACTAAATATGTGTTCTCAAATAAAATAAAACAACAAACCAAATAAAAATGATTTTTTTCAAAATGGCGTCTACATAAATCAGGTATCTAAACTACACCCCACTGTCCAGTTTTTATTGGCCTGCCGTAAATTATGAAAATACTATAGAATGTGTTCTGCACAAGAAGATTAAATCCAGCCTACATTTTGTTGCAGTTCTCAGCTATAACATTAGAGGGAGCTAATTAGTTAAACAGTGCTTTCTCCATTACCTTAGCGGTCAAAACCTGACATGTATTTGTAGAATTTCAGTATTTTGTTTGACATAAACAAAATAAAAATAATCCAATTATCCTGCAATGAATTAAGCTATCTTGGTTGTGATTTCTCTTTATATTTCTTTGCTGTTGCTGGAAAAGTTCCTTTTATTCTGCAAACTTTGATTCAGTAGTGTATATATATATATGTGTGAGTGTGTGTGTATGTGTGTGTGTATGTGTGTGTGTGTGTATTTGTGTGTGTGTTTTTGTGTGTATAATTGTATATGTACTCGATAAAACCCAATCCTTTTCCCCTGATTCCAATTGTTTGTTTAGTAAATTAACTTGTAAATATTTCAGGTTGGTTGTTCCGAAAGCGGAGAATAAAGTTTGGATACTCCTGACAAAAAATGTCCTTGAAGGGATTTTGATTTATTTTGCTTTGTGTATGTGTTTTCTTGACAATAAAGACAAAATTGTACTTCCATGTGTGTTTGCAGGCTACATCCAAGCCTCTCGAGCTCTGATGATCGCTTCCATTGTTTTCGGCTCATTTGGGCTTGTGGCAACTCTGGTTGGAATTCAGTGCTCGAAAATCGGTGGAGAAAACTACCTTCTGAAAGGAAGAATTGCTGCAATTGGAGGCGTGTTTTTCTTACTCCAGGGTACGAACAGAGATGCACGGATGTGACTTATGAATGAATCACTTAGACATACAATAAAGCAGGTAGCTCTGTTAAGACCAAGAATCACACAAACAAATCACAAACCACCACTTCCTGAATTTTACTTCCAAGAATAGCTAGAAAATTATTAATAAAATTGTGAATTAATTGATCTATCCGAAGAATGTTTTCCTATACCCCACCCTTCTAGAAAGTAAAGCGGAAATAGGTCAAGTGGCTTTTGTGTTCATGTTCTTGCTCAAAAACAAGTCTATGATGACTAAAAACAACTCCTCGGCAAAGTGTTCACAACAAACTAATTTCATAATGAGTTTCCTACAGATTCCAAAGCACAAATAGAATTTCAACTTTATTATTACACACAACACCTGAAAAAATAACAACTAAGGTATCATAATCTATGTAGTGGAGACAAGTTATCTTTAAGTGGACTGCCAGTTGAAAAGGGTTATCATTACTCGTTAATAAAGTGTCTTCTTAACAATATCAGTGCATTTTTTAAATAGACCAAACTGCAAAAAAAGTGAAAACGTTCATGAACGCAGCTAGGGTTAATTGATTGATTGAATTATTTGTTAGAACATGGTAACTAAAAATTAAAAAAAAACATTATATTGCAATACTCTACACTGTAATCCCATATAGCATGTAAAATAAATGCCAAAAAAAAAGTTAAGACTTATTCAAACCTACAGTTTTAATACAAAAGTTCGGCATCAACACTTATAGTACCATATCTCAATATGGTATGACTTTAATATACAAAATATGACTGCAATATAAAATAATATTAAATATCCTAGTTTTCAGAATTTGCAAGATTGGTCTATTCTAAAACTATATTTAATATTGTTGATGTTACTCTTCCTCTCTGTACGTATACATTATTTATATCTTTTTAAAAACTTAATTATACAGGGTGACACAAACAAAAAAACAAGAATCTTTAACGACCCAATAAAATCGAGTCATGAAAAATATTGTATTCATCGCAATTCAAATCTTAAAACATCCTATTTAAGAAAAATTGGAATTTCTATTATATTTAAATGTCGTCCTTTGTATAAACATATTTTTGAACTGCGCCTCATTGAAACATCTATTTATATCATCCAGAATTCACCATAGGCATTAAAATGGCGGAGTGTTTACATACTCAAGGTCACAAAGTACTGCCAGTTGCTCTTTTCTGTTTTTTTTTATTTTTTATGGGTCACCCTGTAGTTGAGTACCATTCAACTTAACATAATCCTCATACTAGTCAAACATATTAATTAATGCAATTAGACAATTCCTCAAAGCTTTTCGTTTGTGTCATGGTGTTTTAGGTTTGTGCACCATGATCGCTGTGTCTTGGTATGCAGCAAACATCACGCAAGAGTTCTTTGATCAATACTACCCAGGGACAAAGTAAGCGTGCCTACATGATTAACTCGGAAGCATAACTCGATATAGATAGTATCACTTTCACATCACTGTGTTACAGGTATGAGATTGGAGAGGGTTTGTACATCGGCTGGTCATCAGCCATACTCGCCATGTGTGGAGGTTCTTGTCTGATATGTTCGTGCAGTTTTAAGGAGCCGGGTGAAAAAAAGTATGAATCAAAATGAAGATTTGAACTGCTCTAAGTCTATCCAAAGAGCATATAAGGAAGCAAATTGTGTTTTTGTTTTTCTAAGACTTTATCCATACCAGCCATCCTCCAGGGGACGTGTGCTGTCCGCTTCATCCCGGTCTGTCCACAGCAACTACGGAAGAAATGCCTACGTGTGAGAATTTACTACGAAACTGGAAGCCTAACATTTTCAGTCGAGAGACATGATCAAATACTGAAATATGCTGTTCAATCTCTCTTTTGTTTTTTTAAAATCTCTTTTGAAACCATTATGTCATTTAACCGTTTTATGCACTGTGATCTTTATGTACCCATTCCATATATACTGAAGTTAACAGGACAGTAGTCTTGCAGTAAAGATAACAGTATCTTCCCAGCAATGCAATACTATCATTGTGCGAATAAAAAGGCCACTGTACATTAGCAACTTTTGAGATACAATAGCAAGTTGCATTTGGAGATATCTGTAGTCAAAGTGATTCTTAGTCATATAACTTGTATTAATTTTTTTACACAAATAGTAAAGAAAGATGTGTGATTATGCTAAGTAGTATGTTAATAATTGCTCATACATATCCACCCTGAATAATGAGATGTTATGCCAAAAGTTCCATCCCATTCTTAGAGCAAAAAGATGTGTATTTGATGTACTTGATGTATTTATATTTTTAACATGGTTGCCAGATGGGGGGGAAAAACCTTTGCTTCTGAAATTGTCATTGTTTTATATTATAATAAAAACATTTTTACCTAATACTGATGATGAGAAGCGATTTTTAGTCAAGAGCATATAATGATAATATGCATTCAATGAACCACAAGAGGCTCTAATTAGCTTCTATTGTAGTGATGATACCCCCGTGGGAAAGATATAATATCACGAATGGTCGTGTGATAATTGCATAACAAATCAATATACGTACATACATTAAAGCAAGTTACAGTAGTTCACATATATTATTTGTTAGAAGAAAATCATTGGAGTGAGAGGCTTGCAGTCAATGAAGATGCAAACTGAGGCCACCTAACCGGCCCCTCTCCAGTTGTCAAACTTTTTATTCATGTGTATTCAAATGCATACAAATACTTTTAGTAGTTGAATGGAATGCATGAATACTTCCAGACTTCTCACAGAAGCCTAGGATGTCACATCCAATTACCTACATAAAAACAAGATAATTGTGTTTCAAACCCCTCAATCTAGTCCAGGGGTAGGGAACCTATGGCTCAGGAGCCACATGTGGCTCTTTTGATGGGTGCATCTGGCTCTTTGCTAACCTGTGAGCTAAAATATGGAAATCGTTGTTGACAGAACTGAGATACTACATTTAGAACTGCTTTAATCTTCATTTTTTGCAGTAGACTCTTCTGGAATGCACCCTCTCATTGATTAGCAACAGCATAAGAATCTTTTAAAAAATATTCAGTTTTTCCACTTTAAAAGTGGTGAAATTATAAAAAAAAAAATGAAAAGGCACTTGTTTACATGTATGTATTTTGACTTTTAAATTCGTAGTATGGCTCACAAGGAATAACATTTGAAAATATGAATTGTTTGTGGCTCTCTTCGTCAAAAAGGTTCCCGACCCCTGATCTAGTCCAAAGCTCCCGAATAATGAAATGACTTTTGCGTCATTGTTTTGATTAAAGGAATATTTATTACAGAATTGAAAATACACATCACTTTCAAAAGGATGAAAAAAAATTTGGGGGAATTTCTGAAAAGCAGGATTCACATCCTGGTTATAGTAAAAACTGTGGAGGACGGGAAAAGGATAGCACAGGTTGAGCAGAAAGTCTATCACTTTTAGTTTTTTAAAGTGCCACATGCCAAATCGTTCAAGCTTTTCCCATCAAAACGTATTAAGTGCCAGCCCTCTGTGACGGTAAGATCCCGAGCTCCTTTGGCAGCATAGAAGTCTCGTGACGGAACGTTCCACTCCAACACGGTCAATTGCAAGCGTGCACACTGACTCTCATTGGCTACCTGCGCTAACGTGACAGAGCATTAGAATTACACAAGTCGACTCATATAAGAAAGCTTTTTTACCTTAGCAACGGTGCTTAGCAAACTTTTTCCGATGCCAAATCCTAAAGAGGAAATAAAGAAACTGATGACAAATCCAAAACAGTACTACAGTCTTCCCTCGATTATCGCGACTTCACTTATCGCGAATTCACTTCTTTGGGATTTTTTTCTCCTATTAATAATTTTTTGGAAAGTTCATAAAAATGTGAAAATCCACGGTGAAACTCGTAAGCGGGGGCCACTCTTGCTACAAGGACTCAGCACTGAAGAAAATAAATAAATAATTTAAAAAAAGGTAGTTATAATCAATGTTCCCTCTAAGCTGCGCGCGTGCGCAATTGCGCGCTACTCTCGTCTTCGCTGCGCACAGGAAATCATATGGAGCGCACAAAATAAAATCCCTTTTTTTTTTTAGCTGTGAGGCTGACGCACGAACCACTCATCCGCCGGGCCGCCCATTCATAGATATTAATCATTACATTTTATTATTACTAAATCATTTATGTGTAGTAGACATACACCTGCTTATGGCAGGTGTGATACTGGTGTGTGCCCATAGCGAGCAATGATGATGTTGCTCACACCGGTACTCAGTGTGATCAGAGAGGTTGTCTTTCTGCCCAGACAAACAAAAAATTAGAGGGAACATTGGTTATAATAGGGGTGACCCTACTTCGCGATTTTTCGATTATCGTGGCCATGTCTGGTCTACATTAACCACGATATTCAAGGTATTACTGTATTGGCTGAATGACGCTTTTCTTTGTAGCCTTAGAATACTGGCTTGCAAAATCATACCAGATGAGCTATCAATATTGATGGGAATATTTTAATAAATTCCTTGTGACAGACAAGCGCAAAATAGTGCTTCGTTATCAAGAGGAAAGAAAATGTCACATCGTATTCAAATTTCTAACCGTTTGAAATCTGTCCCCAAAAATTTAAAGTACTTTGAAATGGTAGAAAAAAGTGAATAATTACAAACAAAGGATAAAGTGCACACTACATTCCAACTTGAGGGTCGTGAAAATGATGACTCCACTATTACTCTATATCTGGCTATTAATTACTTGCAAAATGTAGCTTACCTCGGTATTCAGGCATCACGTATAAATCCTCTAAATGCATTGACCGTCCTTTCCATGTGCTGTAGATGTAAAAGTAAAGGGCGTATCCAACAGTGGTGAATCCTAATGGGACATGAAGAGACTGCAATCATCTTGTGTCCGTAGCGGTCTAGTTTGTCATCCCTAGGTAAGATGAAGGCGCCCTGAGCGAGCAATGGCAGGCACAAGTGAGTTTTTTCACCTTTTATGCAAGATACGTTTTTTCTTCTTCTTGAATTTCTTATTGAATTCATAGACGTAAAAATAAATTTTGTTCAGCCTTTTTATTTGTTTATCTTTTCTCTATTTTGAAATAATTTACTGTATCTGCCGCATTGCGTTATGGAGTTCTGTCTTTGTCACCTTGCAGTTTCGTGCATGTCGAGCCTAATTTGTGCGCATATAAGCCATACCCTCGATTCCGTAATCATTTTTTGGGACAAATACGGCGTATATCCGAGTAAATACATTATATATGTTGTTGATTGGAGCTTAGCAATTATTGCGCGCAATGGCTCCAAGTGCTTTGGTCAAATCGGTTTGCACAGTGTACATTGGGAAGTTTCGGTCTGTGGTGCGTGTCTTGAATGGTTGGTGGGCCGGGCTGTGTTTTTTGGCCGCTCGAAGGCATGATTTGTGTGTTGATTTTGAAGGGGGCTCAGCGGTTGCACCGTGGAATGATTCCCGGGTGCTTCGGATACTGGGGTTGCATTGGGCTCCACTGTATACATTTTGCGGTTTTAGGATATGGCCTTTCGTTTGTGGTGGGTGCGCGTCCTTAGCTTTAGTGGCCAAATCGTGTATTTCAGGCGTTGAGGGGTGCGATTTGATATTTTTGATTAAGGCTCAATGCCTATTTCCCAGAGTGGTTCCAAGTACTTCAGGTGCTTGGACCAAATCTACTTGCACTGTGTGCATGGAGAGATTTTTGAGTGTTCTGCATTTCGTTAGTTTGAGTAGTTCAGAATGGTTACGGCTTGTGGCAAAGCATCTTACATGATTACTTGGTCTTGGGTTGACAAGAACAAAGTACTCGATAGCTGCTGTTTATAAGGTCAGCTTAAATTACTGCATTTTAACTGTCATCATCGGAGATTTTTAGTCATCTACAAGAATAACATTTATAACGTCATCGTGGGAGGTTAAAATACAAGATTTTGCCGGTGAAGCAGATGAAACCGGGCTTTATCTTTATTTGGAAAAAGTACAATAATACATAAAACAGCAACAAAAATTGGTAGCTTCATATGCACTTTTTTCCTTTTTAACTTTTAAGCGGGGAAGAATACTGTGACACACTATAGCCCAGGCTTATGTACGTTCTTGGAAAAAAGTGACTATGAAGCCAATGCTTTGCACAGAAAAAAAAAACATTTGATACATTACTTACCACGCAAGTATTTTACCTTCTCTAGATTTATTCTCTTCTGGAACTTCAGCAATGAGACATTCAAAGAAGGGATTCTGGCAGAAACCATCACGCTCCAATTCTAAATGAAAACAAAAAAGTAGACTTCACCTGTATCGATTATATATTGTATAATCTTAGATTCTAAAACATATGCAGATGTGGTGGGCCTTATGACTGGTTTTGACTATGTAATAATTAGTGTCTGTGGCTTAAATCAACTGAGTTTTGACCACGCAAAAGTTCATAAATAGGATCTTAATTGTCACCCTGAATTGGCGGCCAGACAATCGCAGGGCACAGGGAGACAAACAACCATTCACGCTCACACTCATACCTAGGGGCAATTTAGAGTGTCCAATTAGCCTACCATGCATGTCTTTGGAATGTGAGAGGAACCCAGAGTACCCGGAGAAAACCCACGCAGGCCCGGGGAGAACATGCAAACACAACACGGTGGACGGACCTGGATTTTAACCCATGACCCCCACTGTGAGGCCGACGCGCTAACCACTCGGCCGCCAGGCCGCCCCAAACAGGTTTCATATTTATAAATAATAATTTCTTGTGGTAATCCCAAATTGGGTCTTTTTAGAGCCCTGTGAAGAATAAACAGTCAGAAATATCTTTTATTTTTCATCATTTAGAATAAAAAAAGACTACAGTTAGATAAAAATAATAATTTATTAAATCAATATTTTGTTAGTAAATTAGTTATTAGTCTTTACCTTCACACGTTATCTTCACCTGATCGGTCATCTTTTCAAACTCAGCCAACTCCTGAAAAACAAGATACACTTGTGTCATTACAATTTGGAACGCCTGCCACATTACTTTGTACAGCCTGCTTAAAAGTTGGAACATTAACGTAATGCATGAACATCACCATTATCATCCTCGAAATGTCTTTGCAGTCTTCTTTATTCGCGGCACGTATTTTAAAGTTCATTTTAATTGCACTTTGTTCTTGTTTGTGTGCACTTAACGCATCAATCCTTTCAATTTCACTTCCGTGCGACGCTACCTCGACAGGAAGTGGTAACAGGGGATTCTGCACCTTGCATCCTTTCAAAATAACAAACACTATAGTTACCTGTATCATAGCGTGAAGTATAATTGGGATGAGGGTGATAATGGGAAGCCTAATCCTTATTTGTTTGACTCTAAACGTGTTGTTTACTCTCCGAAAAAAAACTATTTATATTTCAGTTTGGAATTTATAAACTATACATATTAAATAGTTGCATTTAGTTCAAGTGTTTCTTTATTTTTCTAAAAACATATCAGCGTATCTTTCATCATCCTTCCTTTTTTTACTTACTTTCTGTGTATTTTGTACAAATATAAAAATAAATATTAAAAAAATCATACAAAATAGATGAGATTAGATTACATTAGATTACTTCATCAATCCCGTATTCGGGAAATTCACTGTCGCAGTAGCAAGAGGGTGAGAATACAGACACAGGAAAAGACATTTTAGACGTAAACTATTAGGTATAAATAAGTAAATAAATAAATAATCGTGTATGTTTTATATTTAGACAAAATAAGAGTGATAAATTGAATGTATTTATTTATTTTTGTCCAAAGATGGCCTTTTCCTTCAATAAACATCTTATACAAGGGCAACCAATGGAGTCATCATAAATGATTTTAAGCATGTTTTGTTTGGCTCGTGCAACCTTGAAGAAATAGGAAATGTGTTATAACCATTATGAACATTTTGGCAAAAGTCCATATTCACAGTTTAAAATGTGCTAATCAAAGACTACATTTTCAAGAGCAACTCTTTGAAATTTTATTTTTTTGTTGTGTTTGGGGGGACTATTCACCCCATATTTGTACATTAGTACAAAAGTGAATGGAAGCTCCTAAATTGAAAAAAAAAAAACAGTGCTACAGACATCTTGTGATGACAATACTTATTGTATTTCACGTTAATTTTCAACTTTTCTCATTTCAGGTAAGAGGGTGATATTGAAAACCTTAATATTTATTACACTGACGGACCGGCATCAGGTGGCTCACAGACCAGTACCGATCCACAGACCAGTGGCTGCTTTAAAGAACACAATAATGATATATTGAGAATGTGCAATGACAAATTAAACCAAGAAAGACAGAAACAAGGGTGTTTTACCTCTGAATTGCACTGCCACGCTGTAAATTCAAATTGAAAATTGTGGAGACAAGGATAAATAGTAATTAATTTTTGCAGTAATACCTTCATTTGTCACTATCATTTCATCCAGCATTCTCTCATGGATTGCCAATTCCTAGGGGAAAACAACAACACATAAAAGCTGTGAAAGTCATGCATTACATTACTCATTGACTATCAGAATCACCTTGAGTAATCTCCTTGTCTTTACAGTCGGCTTTTGTTCCCGGTCGAATAGTGAAGTTCATTATGGCGGCAGCCAATTAATCCTTTGATATGAACAATAGGTACTGACCTGAAATGTTTCTTATACACATATGTAGCACAAGCAGGGGCTGCCCACAGGAACACCTACATTCACTTTCATTGCCCGTAATGGCACAAGCATGAAATGTTGTTTAATGTATTATTACGACAACTGTTCTTTTGCCTTTGATTGCTGAAATTTTTATTTCAATTTATATAGTTGCCCTTTCTTACCAAGTGACAATCAATGAAGTCAGATTCTGAAGTTTAGGTCATTTTACAGCTAGTTTGCGTGTAAAGTTCATAGAACATCACCTGTATATCAAATATCCCTAACATTTAAAAATAAAACTACAACAAGTGTGTACACAAATACAAAGTGAAATTTATTTTGGGGTACAAAAAAAAGCATGAAATTCTTTTAAATGGAGGATTAAACATTGTGAAATTGCCTCTTTGTTGGGCATTCACTTATTTACAAGTAAAATCGAACAACTGCTTCTACATCATTCCAGAGTTTTCTGATCATCCCTGAAAAACTGTCCTCGTATGAGTGTTAGTTAACTCTCTTGTGAAATGTGTCAATGTGGTGACTGTGTGCTTGCACCGGGAGACTCCGACCGGTCAGTCCTCACCGCTGGTTCTACTGTGGTGGAGATGGGGGTTGGGATTACAGAGCTTTTATTCTCCATGGAAGACGTGGACGAGGGCAGTGATACCACGATGTACTTCTGCATGGGTCGTGAACCGGGGAGTGCTGGGCCACTTCCCGATTCTAGTTTTACCATTGGCTGCAAGGTTGAAGTAGCGCTGGGTACGGTACTTGTAACCGTTGAGGCAGACTGGGAAGAATTAATGGTGATTACCTGCTGAGGAGACAAAACAGTGATGCAAATTATATGGTGTTTATAAAAGTACCTATGTATTCGTGATTTAGGGAAATTCAACTATTAACTATCAACTTTTAATCACACAGAACCTACCAATTTTTGTTAAAATAAATAAATAAATTTGAGAGGTTGTGTTTGGTCTGAAATACACCAAAGCCTTGGGTAATTCAAAAACTAGAGTAGCTATGTAGAATTAACATAGCTTGACACAAAGAAAAACTTTGTTGGGGAAGAATGACATTTATTGCAAGTTGCGCAGTTGTGGCATTTTTTTTCTATCGCATATCATCATTAAAACATTCATTTATGAGGGTGATGGAAAATGGGTGTTAAACGATAGTAAACTATTTTGAGATCAAAATACGTGGCTTATTTACAGTGTTATTTAGGCAATTCTGAACCTGCTGTTTTATGAGCAGGGTCAATTACCGCTCTTGTTTTGTTTGCTAAAAATCTCAAACATACCTGCTGTGTTGAAGAGGCTCCCGCACTGGTTCCCATGACAATATACTTAGTGGCAGGGGGCGATGGTTGTGAAGGCGTCCCTGGTCTCGGGGACATCAGGGTGAGGGAACTTGGAACTTTAATGATACTTGGGGTGCGAGGCCCTGTAGATCCACCGAGTCCACTTTGTGCAACAGAGAGGGTCGGACGAGGCTGCAAGACAAACATTCACTGTGTTAGAGCCGCAGGCTCCCAATATCTTTGCAATTTAACACTGATTTAGTAAATCCGCTCATCGTGCACCCAACCAGTCTTGAGTCATCCTTGCTACTAAACTTTCCGCAACCACCTAGCTAGCGCTAACAACTCAATTTGTTGTTCAAGGAAGACACAAGAAAAACAATAAAACTGTCAAGTGGCCATTCCTCTTTGTAAGTAGGTCACTTGAATCAGTACTACCTGTGTGATTGTTAATGTGGTTCTGTTGACTTGCTGGGCTTGCATTGCAGCTTGGGTCCGAGCCTTCGTTACATGAGAACACAGCATAGGTGCGAGATAACCGTAGTCCATCCGATATTGGTCCACGCTGTCAGGTGGCGGTCGAATCTTGGCGATGACACTGGCGCAATGTTTCTTTCGAAGGGAAACTCATTTTGAATGACACAGCAAAAGTACAAAAAAAAAAGAACTGTAAAGAAAACACAATCAATTATTACCAGCAGGAGGCTTTGAACGTGGTCTGCTCCAATCTTATCAATGTTGGAGATTACTGGTCCTTCCACCACTCCTTTGATGCGAGCACCCTCTACAGCAAGGCGAGGAAGGATCAGTGTCTTTATCACCTGCAGAGACAATTGTAGAAGGTTAGCGCCAATGATGAAGAAAGACTGTTTAAGAACGCCAACCAGGAAACTAGCCCCAAACTCACATCAGGTCCAAGTTCAGAAAGCCCAGCAATGCAGCCGTACCGTGTCGTCCACTGGGTCTTTTCATCCAACCAACTCTGAAACGACACATCAAGTTCAAAGACATTTCTATAAAGTACATAGAAAAAACACACAACAGTGTTGCAGTTTAAAAAGTTAGTGGTGAAAACAAGACTCACTTTTGTAAAAGTCTTGGTGATGCGAGACTGGATGTTGTTGGTGGTGGTGCTGAAGGTTTTGCAACTCTGCGCCATAAGACGAGCAGCAAAGTCCCTTAAGGCCCAGTGGTTGTCAACATCTGGTCTTAAGCACAGTTGCTTGCTCACGATACACGTCACCACAGCTGGGATGAGCTCGTGCAACTACAGGGAGGATAACAGTAGGAAAACATCCATTCAATTGGGGCATGATTAACCAGTTTTAACCCAGTTCCTTTCACTCACATATTTTTCCAGGTATAAAGTGGGATTGTCCATCAATGCTTTGACCATCCGCATGAGGTAAATCAGGAGAGCCAAGTTGTTTTGCACGACATTAACACGAACCTGCCACAAGATAATAAAGACAGAAGATGATTACATAACAGTACTGACCAGTTATGAGAGAAGTGTTTTAAAAGATGCTCACTCCTTCTGAAATAAAGGTGCTGAATCTTGGAAGCATTTGATACAATCCTGGGTCTGTGGCAATACTTTGCAAGGCTTCCTGGATAGCAAAAATACATTCATTCACAAAGAAACAAACCACAAAATAGTATTTTTTTTCTTATTTGAAATGTGCAGAATGAGAATTAGTGATATAGTCAGTGTACATTTTATATCCGCTAATTGTTGGGTAAATCTTGGTTAATTCCAAGACAAATACTAATGTACACACAGCTCTCTTGGCTTCACAAGATCCAACGCAGGCTTCAGTGATCTCCTTGTAGTAGAGTTGCTGTTCCACAGAAAGCTCATGGGTGCTTCGTGGTTTCAACCTTATGGGACCCTTGTCCTTGCCTGTAACATATAAGACAATTACAAGGAGAAAATGGCTATGTACATTTTAATATGACAAAATAAACACATACCTTTACCATCAGCAGCTGTTGCACCCTGATTTTTGCCTTGAATGGTACCGTCCTCCTCTTGACCAGGTTTCACAACTTTAAGAGGCTCAGTGGATTCAGCCTTTTGTTGCTCTTTTGGTGCTACAAAACAATACATTACAATTCAGTCATTGTATTTGTGTTATGTTTCAAGAGTCTTACCAGGTGGTGGATTTTCTGGAATAGAAGGTTGAATACCCTCGATACTTAACCAGTGGGCTGAAAGACAAGAATATGTAAAACTGAGTAAAATGCAATGCCGTACAAGGTATTTGGTAAAAACAGCAGGTATACCTTTAAGGGAGACATCCAAAGGAACTCTGGGGAGTGGAGTGTTTATAATGTCACTTAGGTCCACTTCCTTCTCTTCATAGAAATGAAGCTCTCTTCCGCCACCACTTGCGAAACGAAAAGGGATAAATTCTTGCGACTGGAATCCATACAGGGGCTACAAAAAGCAAAATCTACTCAAAATCCATCATTTACACAATAGCTACTGTAGGTTATAACGCATCTTCCAAATTAATTAATGTAGTAATAACATATATAAATGTTCTGTTTTACCTCTACATTTTTAAGTTTGAGGGCATTATCGATGTCATTTGTTGTGAGTTTACGTCTCTTCCCGTGATGCATAAACTTAAGAGCGTCCTTAGAAAAAAAAGTATGACATGAGTCAACAAATAATGTTATGCTTTTAAAAATAGTGAACAAACATTTTGGTGATTTCCGTCAAAACTCCGTGGTTTACCTGTGTAATTTCTTTAATTCTGTAACTGACTTCATCACTTAAGGCTGTGCAGCTGTCCTCCTGTAATTGTCCCACTCCCATAGACTCTGCCATCGCCTTCATAGACTCTGTAGGGAGGACTACCGAGCACGGTTTCTGACGCCTTTCCTCCGCCATAACTAACAAAATACAAATGATTGTAAATCCAATGCCTTCCACATAAGTTATCATTATGATTAGGCAAAGTTGAGAAACATCCCGTGAGTTAAAGAAGTGAAACAGATACAAGCGAGGTTCTTTCCCAATTACGATCTATAATTCAGGTATTGATTAATTTAAAATGTGCACTTTTAGCAAATTGAACGTTTCGATTTCAGAAAGTGATGTCAAAATTTTTATTTTTTCAAACGATCATAAATAATGGAAGTGGAAGGGGTGTCATGAAGTGACTGAACGTTATGTCAAATCAAAAGGCGCGTAAATTGCTCAGACAGACAAAACAAACTAACACTACAATTAAGGTACACCATTACCGCAAATCTCAAACGGCCCAACTGAACAAGAAAAACATAACAGGTTCGTACATTCTGTTATTTATGAAGCTCTAACGAGATAAGTATGCGCTTGTGTGTTAGCCCGGAAGCTAAGTCTCTTAGCTTTAGTAGACATTTTTCATATTTACCTGCGTAAAGCGTTCTCCTTTCTGAGTTACGCTTGTAATTTATAAGAAAAGGAGCACTCAATTAATGTATATACAACGAGACGTGTCTCGCAAACATAACCGCTCACAGTAGTACTCCATTCTTAATACAAATAATAATACAAAAAAACTACACAGACTGTGGGCAGCAACAGGGACGTCCATTCATGATGGAACGCCTGCTTTCCGACGCCATTTTGAGGGAACTTCCGGTTGTTTTATCGCGAGACTACGGTTGTATAAACTATGTCATAGTGACATTAAAATAACCACATTTATTATTAGTGTTCATCCTCCTTATAAATATAGACGCAAACGGTGAAGATATAATACTTCCTGAATATTTTAAATGCACAAGAAAAGGTATCCAATTTTTATCATGGAACAACTGTCACGTCTCGGGTTTGTGGGGAAACAATTTTCTGTTGCATTTCAAACCAAGTCAGCCGTGTGAAAGGACATACATATATGTTTTTTATTTAAAATAATCATGATTAGATATATCTCCCGAACTTTCCACGTGGTCCAGAATTCATCAGCAAATTATAATCGTTTTTTAATTGCAGATTATGATGCAGCGATTTTAAGGTAAATTGCTCTTCCCTGTCCTTGCCTTAATAATCATTTCCTTTTCGGGGGTGTGAGCATATAGTGATGCAGATTAAACATTTTTTGTCTAATACTAGACCTGTATAACAGCCGCAATTTCCATCTTACCTGTTCATGTTAAAAGCACAATGTTTTGCTCTTCTCGTAGTGTGTCCACTTTGTCTCCGGCAAAATATCTCAGCACATACCCAGCCAGATTGTGTAGAAATACACACAATCCCCAAAATGCAGATAAAGGACAAGATCAAACAGCAACCAAAACAGTGAAAGATGAAGAAACCCAAGATTCCGATGAAATCAACAAAATTGTTAAGTCAAATCAAGGAGACAATAATCTAAAGAATGACTCTAAGGGAAAAGTGGCTGCACCGGTTGCAGCCAAGAGTGGGAAGGACAATCTACTTGATCTTCTGGGAGCCATGAAGGTGGATGTCACCAGTAAAAGGAGGCTACAAAATGTCAGAGTTAGTGTTTTCACACCAAAATCTACACCTAGAGCTATGGAAAGCACTAATAGCATGTTTCAGAAGGCTCCAGAAGAGGCCACATCTCAGATGTGAGTAGTAGGTTTTTCTTTTCGTCCTACTCTGCTTTTCCAGATCACAGCAACATTGCAATAATGTGTTGTATATTCATTCGCTAAAAATGTTGTCACTCTTTTTAGACCCACTTTGGATCCCGAACTTCTCTCGGCTGCTTCTGCTGCTGCTTCCACTTTTCCTAACTCCGTCCTGGCAGAGTCTGAGCTGGTCAAGCAGCTGAGGAAGCATGAGGCCATCACCGAGGCTCACAGAAAGGGTGACGTGAACGATCTGGGGTAAATAAAGTACACAATCAAGCCACCGTTAAGGTCTCAAAAACGTTATGACATCATTAAAACATAGGTACAAAATCTCATTTTCTGAACCGCTTTATCCTTATTAGGGTCGCAGGGGGTGCTGGAGCCAATCCCAGCTGTCTCCGGGCTAGAGGCGGGGGACACCCTGAATCGGTGGCCAGCCGATCATAGGGCACAAGGAGACGGACAACCATACACACTCACACCCATACCTAGGGGCAATTTAGAGTGTCCAATCAGCCTACCATGCATTATTTTTGGAATGTGGGAGGAAACCGGAGTACCTGGAGGAAACCCACAGGGAGAACATGCAAACTCCATACAGGTGGATGTGACCTGGATTTGAACCCAGGACCCCAGAGCTGTGAGGCCGGTGCGCTAACCACTCACTCCACCGGGTCTCCAGATTCAAAATAGCTAATAAATTAAATATTAGAGCTGGCAGATATGGCTACGTTATGATTGACAGACTAGTTTGCGGCTCGGGCTAAGCATTGCAATTTATTGGAACACATATTAGAATCTTAATTTGTCTGTAAACCAGTGGTGAAGACTCACTTAACTGCCATTGTGTGTAATTTGCAGTGTTACACTTTGATAGCATTAACCCAGTGTCTCCTTTTTTGTTTCTTAGAGTGATTATAGCTGACATGAAGGTGGGAAGAAATTCCAATCGACAACACGCTCGGGCTGGCAATCAGATCCGGTTTGATGATGATGATGATGGGCGGGGCTATATGCAGGATCGAGGAATCACGGCAGAGCTGGACAGTGTTCGCAGAAAGTAGGTTGTTACATTTGGGATCAATACTTCTACTACAAATACAACTTGAAAGTGTTTTGAAAATATATTGATATTTGTATCGTTTTAGGAAGAACTTGTTCACAGGCAGAAGACTAAACATTTTTTCTTCCACGGTTAATGAAGATGGAGAAGTTTCAACATTTGGTAATATTTTGTCATACTTTTATTTTCAGACACACCATCAAAAAAACATCTGATTTGGAGGAATTTGGAGAAATTTAGTTGCGGTTTAGTTCATCGGTATCTTGGAAAATATTATGTTCAGCTTCAGAGGTTCCCCTGTATTTCGGCATTATTATATTTTCTGTAAGATAAACTAAAACTATTATTCCACCCAAAATTATCAAATCTTTGGTTTGCTGTTGAGGCATGGAGAGATTATGCTAACTCAGAATAAGAAAGCCAGTGTTAATTTATTCACAGATCCTCTAATCTGTGACACAGACATGCTAACCACTAGGGCACTGTACTGCACAAATATTTTGTAATAGATTTGTCTATTTTACATTAACCCATCTTTGGGGCAACTTTTACTATATTACTGTTTGTTATTTTACTCAAAGTAGTATGATCATTGTGGTGAAGTCACATATTAAAGTGATCCCTACACTCTTTTGAAACGTGAATTCTACTTAGTACTACATTATGCAATCCATCTGCCAAATGTCATCGACACATTTTGCCTTTTTTCAGGTCGACCAACGCTGTGGGACACTGACTTTGCAGACCAGCTTGCTTCTGCTGCCAACCAATTGCCCCGAAATGCCTTTGAGGAAATGATCCAATGGACCAAAGAGGGGAAAATGTGGCAGTACCCAATTGAGAATGAAGCAGGTAAGTTAATGACTGCTGTACTTCACTTATCGTATTTTCTCACATATAAGCCGCATTTAACTAAAAAAAATGATGACTGAATCAAGGGTACGGCTTATATGCACAAAAGACTTTACAGTGTTGCTATACTCTTTTTCACCAGTAGATGTCGGCAAATTATCATTTACTATTTTTTGTTATTTGCAGTTTTACATTAAGAAAACAACCATTACAGACGCTCCCCTACTTACGAACAACGGTACATACGAACATGTCTGCAAATTGCGTTTATGTCGAAAATGGTTCGTAAGTTCGATTTTGTATTGCGCACCTTTTTCCGAGTAGTGCTTCTTTCCGCCGCTAATACCGACGCCTGGCGCTGTGAGCGCTCAGCTCACCCAGCATCCACCTTCCTCTGCCCAGTTGCAGTGCGTAAGTTGCGTAAGTGCGTGACGTATCTCCAGTGCGCAAAGAACCTTTTTCATTTTTATCATGAAATATCTCGTGCAGCCATTATTCAATATGGTTGGTGAAAAGCGAAAGGCTTCTAGTGAGGGAGGTGCAAGGAAAAGGCAAGCCATTTCATTTGAAACGAGTGCCAATAATAACGAAGCTTGATGCGCGTGAGAGTGGTGAGCATTGCACGGGCATACAACTTGAATCGTTCGACCGTCAGTACCATTTATAAACAGAAAGATCAAGCAGCAGGACCCAAATATTGAACGTTGCACAAAGTTTGCAAATCAATTTAATGATGCCATACAGTGCTACCGCATCATTTATGATGAAAAAAAGAAGAAAACTGTGCAATCGTCGTTAGATCGCTTCTTTCGGCCAGTTTCTAATACATAAATCTCTCTCTCTATATATATACAGTACTGTACATATTCTCTCCATTTTATTAAATGTTTTTAGTACAAACCAATGTGTGTTACTTATACAAGCCTTAAACATACAAATGCACTTATATAAACCTTCAATATACTTATATAGGCCTTAAACATAAATTATAATACAAAATATAGCACTGAATCAACTTACAAAAAAATTCAATTTATGAACAATCGCTCGGAACCTAACTCGTTCGTAAGTAGGGGAGCGTCTGTACTGGATCAATTACTAACTTCCTTATGATATTGACCCTGATAATGTGATTTTGATTCATACGGTATCACATAAATACCATGTGCGATGATTTTTCTTAAGATTTTCCCTTCAAAGTAACACATTTGTACTCGCTATTAAAACCATGAATATTGAGGTTAAAATTGTGAATCAGGGGGCGGCTTAAGACAATTTTAATGGTGTGGCTTATATGTGAGAAAATACGGTAACTTTGAGGAATAAAAGGTTGACAGTGTCGTTCCCTTTTATAAGGCCTGGAAGAGGAGGCCAGCATTCCTTTCCATGAGCATGTCTTCCTGGATAAACACTTGGAGGAGGGCTTCCCTAAGCAGGGACCAGTTAGGCACTTCATGGAGCTGGTGGTGACTGGTTTATCCAGAAACCCCTATCTCACTGTCCAGGACAAGAGGGAGCACATTTCCTGGTTCAGAGACTACTTCAATCAAAAACAGGATGTTCTCAAAGAGGCTGAAGTTTATGCAAATTAAATTATGGAAATTTGATGTGATTTCAACACCTCGAAAACAAAACTTGTGTTAGAAAATGAAAATGTGCGTGGTACAGCTGCTCTCTCAAAACATTTATTCCACAATTCACCTTTTTATTGGTAGATTCAGGTCTCTAAAAGGGGAATAACAAATATTTGTGAGAGGTAACAGTCTGAAAAACTACCACAAAGGAAATACTGTCAGCTACTGTAAGTATGAGAAGTATAAAATGAGATGTTTTCATTTGTAGTGGTAACATCATTAAAATAACATCGTTAATGGATGTTTGGTGATTTGTCCGTTGGATACATTGGTTGTGCCTCAATGTTTTAAGGGGTTGTTGAGACCTGTCTGTCACTTTGATTAATGGTGTTTTTCTTGGCATGCTGTGAAATAGGTTTATACTGGCATGTAAGCGTCTAAGACGGGCTGGTTTAAAATACAAGGTTAAATAGAACTTGGACCTCTTGCCCTTTACAAGGAAGTGCTTTTGAAGTTAAGAACATAGGAACAAAGAAGCATGCAGTTTCTCCATGCTCACGCTGCTTTATTTATTGTTTGAGTAAGCTTGCACCATTGAGAGATTGACATTTGAAAACACTCCCGTTTCCACATTTTGTTCACTTTTCCTTAAACATGCCCGTTGGTGGCATGGTGCTGTGTTGGCAACTTGGATAATTGCGAGGCAAATAAGCGTGTTTGTTTATACACCTGTGCCCAAATGCAGACAATAATGTTTGGAGTCATTGCTAAAAGGGGGAAAATTGTGTTTTTCATCCTGACGCACCAATAGAGGGCAGCACTTGCGTCACCTTTTGTGCCTGAATCTGAATTTACAAGCGGCGTTGTCCAATAAATTAATGTCTTGGTAGTAAGTAACATGTCTAATATTATGAGAAACACGCATGGTGTGTTCGTGGTCTGCAATGAAGACCGTTGATTTAGTTCTCCAAACTAAACCTACGTTTCAATGAGAATTTTCTCTTTTCATACCAACATTTTACTCTTGATTTTAAAATGTCCTCTACCCGCTGTAATTCATATAACTATGACGGTGTTGTTTATTGCATTGCTTTATTCATGTATTGATGTTTAAATTGAGTACAATTTATTGATGTTCTCAAAAACACGCGAGAGTCCTGCCAAAGAAACCAGACGACCGAGCATGTGACAGGACGTGAAGGCATCATCGCACCCTTCATGTGGGTTGTTCTTCCCACAAGGCGCCACGCTTGAGAAGTTGAAACAAGTATTTAGATCAGGATGCTTTGGACACCACGGTAGACTTACAATCGACCAGCTCTGCCCCACACACCTAACGTAAAGCTACCCAAACTTTAGCATTCTTTAAATTCACCTGGGAGTCTATGAGCCTGGGAGCCGCTTCGAACGCGACATGACTGAGGTTCCACCGCTCCAAGTAGATCCGGACTTCGAGCCTCTCACCCGGCCGCGCTCTTGCACCTGGCCGCTGCCGGAATTCGTGGACCCCGCCGGTTCCACCACATCCTCCCCGGCCCCGTCGATGCTGCAGGAGCCGGGGGGAAACGGCGAATTCCCCTTGTGCTTGTTGGAGGGGGACTATGAAGAGAAGCCGAAGCACTTGCACGTCCACTTGGGCCCCCAGCAACACCTGCAGCCGCAGCAGCCCGGCTCGCAGCTCACGTCCCAGCAACAGGTGCTCCCTTCTGGTGCGGCATCCTTGGCCGGCTCGAATCAGAGGAAGAGCAGCTCGTCACGTCGCAACGCCTGGGGGAACATGTCATACGCCGACCTCATCACCAGGGCCATCGAGAGCTCACCCGAGAAAAGACTCACCCTGTCCCAAATTTACGACTGGATGGTGAAGAGTGTGCCTTACTTCAAGGATAAAGGAGATAGCAACAGCTCTGCGGGATGGAAGGTGAGTGCCTGCACGTGGGACGAGTTCATTTAATTATTTTTAGGTGGAGCATCTTTAAAATTATATATATTGATAACTTTTTTCTCCCCTTTCGGGGACACTGGTTCCTACAGTGGACAGTGATTTATAAGTTGACACTTGAGACTAGGCGGCCCGGTGGAGTGAGTGGGTAGCGTGAGTGGGTAGCGTGTCGGCCTCACAGCTATAGGGTCCTTGGTTCAAATCCAGGTCATGTCCATCTGTGTGGAGGTTGCATGTTCTGCATGGGTTTCCTCCGGGTACTCCGGTTTCCTCACCCATTCCAAAAACATGCATGGTAGGCTGATTGGACACTCTAAATTGCCCCTAGATATGGGTGTGAGTGTGTAGGGTTGTCCGTCTCCTTGTGCCCTGTGATCGACTGGCCACCAATTGAGGGTGTCTGTCCAGGCTCCAGCACCCCCGCACCCCTAATGAAGATTAAGCGGTTCAGAAAATGAGATGAGATGTGATGAGACACTTAAGACTTTGGACCCTTTAGAGCAGGGGTGTCCAAACTATTCCACAAAGGGCCGCAGTGGGTGCGGGTTTTCATTCCAACCCATCAAGATGACACCTTTTCACCAATCAGGTGTCCTACAAGTGCAATCAGTGGATTGCAGTCAGGTGCTTCTTGTTTTCTTCAGAAATCTCATTGGTCAAAATGTCTGTGCTGGATCGGTTGGAACAAAAACCTGCACCCACAGCGGCCCTCGAGGACCGGTTTGGCCATCCCTGCTTTAGAGCAGGGGGGGGGGGGGCAAACTGGTCCTTGAGGACCGCTGTGGATGCAGGTTTTTTTGCAACCGATCCAGAAAAAGACAATTTAACCCAATGAGATTTCTGCAGAAAACAAGAAGCAACTAAATGCAGTCCACTTGTAGGACACAAGATTGGTGAAAAGGTGTCCTTTTTATGGGTTGGAATGAAAACCTGCATCCACTTGCGTGGAATAGTTTTCCTACCCCTGCTTTAGAGCGAGTGACTTTTTGGTGATTTTTTTTAAATCCTCCCACATTCCAAAGATATGCATGGTAGGCTGATTGGAGACTCTAAATTGCCCCTATGTATCTGTGTGAGTGTGAATGGTTTGTTTGTCTCTTTGTGCCCTGCCATTGGCTGGCCACCAATTCAGGGTGTCCCCTGCCTCTGGCCCGAAGTCCGCTGGGATAGGCTCCAGCACCCCCCGTGACTCTAATGAGGATAAATTGGTTCAGAAAATGAGATGAGAGATCTTTAACACTTTACGGAGCGAGTAACTATTTTTATTAATTAAAAAAATGTATCTTTTTGACACCTAATACTTTAAACACTTTAGAGAGCAAGTGACTATTTTTATGTTTTTAGCATTATAAATATGTTCATAAATGAATACAATGTTATAGTTATACTTTATGGCACCCTAAAAGCCCTCTAAATGTATATATATATATATATATATATATATATATATATATATATATATATATATATATATATATATATATATATATATATATATATATATATATATATATATATATATATATATATATATATATATATATATATATATATATATATATATATATATATATATATATATATATATATTTCAACATTTCAACTGCATGCATGCCATTGATGGCGATAGACGGTTCATTTAAACCTGGCAGACTTGTTGTGATTTTTAATGTTTCAGTGTCATTGACAGAAGTAAACGTCCAATCCATTTTCACATCTACTGCTGTCAATGACAGCCAATGAGTTCAATGAGTGCCCTGTCACATTTAAAAAGAAGAAAGAAAATCATAATTACTGCATGAAAGGATCAAACAAAAATCTCAACGTTAGATGAGTGACCAGTCCCCTATCCAGGATATACCTAACCTCAAAGTTAGTGACAGCCTCAATTTCACTGTAGACCCTATGATGATAAGTAAAAAAAAGATGGATGTTATTATCCACATGTTTGAATAATGCACACGATTCAATGAATCAAATTGTTTATTTGGGTGTGGGAAATCATTTCATCTAGCGTCTTCATCGAGCCAGTGCACATATTTAACAGTATACTACCAGAGGAAAAAAAACACACAAAAAGTAAATACTACCCAGATTACATATTAAATGTGCCGTATCTCTCTTGTAAAGGAAAAACATGTAATGTGTAATATTTCTGTTGCATTCATTAATGTATAGCAAACTTATGTGAATTTTCCAACAGACAAAATAATCTATTTATGGTCACAGCTCCTTGCGGAAATCATGGTCTTGTCATCTATTCTGCATTTTAACAGGCTTTTTTTTAAATCCCAATAAATGTATACAGCTCAAGGACATGAGATAAATTTCCCCAAAACTGCTAGTTCAAAAATTGGGATGCTATGCAAAGCATTGACTTAGGCAGATGGAAATACTCTGAAACGAGAGAAAGTTCATAGTGAACTTTTTATATTTCAGCTGTGTAGCACTTCCTGGAACCTGTCCATGGCAGGAAATGCCTCCGCTATCAAATATAGTCTCCATTGTTTAACCCCCTTAAAGAACAAAAAAAAAAAAAAAAATCATGCTTTGATTGAGCAGTCATTTGCAACTAAAGACCAATGCAAAAAGTTCTTGAAAAATACATACAGCATGCATTGAGTGCTCTATAGCTTCCTGTCAACAGTGACAGGAGCTGATACGAAAAGTTCAGTGAGTCTTCGGCAGTGTTCCCTCTAAGCTGCGCGCGTGCGCAATTGCGCACTACTCACGTCTTCTCTGCGCAGCAGCAATCATATGGCGCGCAGTAAAAAAAAAAATCTGATTTTTTTTTTTTTTTTTTTTTTTTTTTTTTTTTTTTTTTTTTTTTTTTTTTTTTTTTTTTTTTTTTTTTTTTTTTTTTTTTTTTTTTTTACCCCTTTCCCCATGATGGCGCCGTTTAAGCGGCAGCCAGTGGCAGTAGCTCTGTCCACTTATGTTTTTCGTGTTTTACAGCATGTTTTACATGAAAAATTAGAGGGAACATTGACATGCACCTGCTTGTGGCAGGTGTGATACTGGTGTGCCCATAGCGAGCAATGATGATGTCGTGACCGAATGATTCGCCTAAAGACGTTTCGCCGACGGACGTTTGACAGACGGACAGGTCGCCGAATGGACGTTCCGCCGAACGTTCATTCGGCGACCTGCCCGTCTGTCAAACGTCCGTTGGCGAAACGTCTTTAGGCGAATCATCCGAGTACCGATGATGTCGCTCACACTGGTACTCGGTGCGCTCAGGGAGGTTGACTTTCTGCTCAGACCAACGAAAAATTAGAGGGAACATTGGTCTTCGGTGAGTCGTGCGTGGAAGGGAAGGGGGCAGGCCAGAGGGGTTGGCGGGAAGAACGTCAAACATCCTCCATTCCTGAGCTCTGTGCTCACATCCTTGTGTCTTCTAGAGTTTCCTCAGCGGATGCCCCAGCTCCGAGAGAAAGAGAGGGACACTCTTTATTACGTCACTTCCCCCTCTGACCTTACTTTTCACCCAAGTTTAACTCCATGAATACAGAACAGATGCATTTTCATTCAAAGGATAAAGTTATAAGGTCATTCTTTCATTTTTTTATTAACATTTTTATATATTGTGTGTATATATATATATATATATATATATATATATATATATATATATATATATATATATATATATATATATATAGTGCTGATTTATTAGGATTATTCTACATCAGTGGATGATTTATTTTCTCTTCTCTGGCTGTGGTTTGTTGGGATTTTCCACTGAATTTATTTGTGGCCTTGTACTATGACGACCACTCATTTTTCCCCCCAACCACTAGTTTATGAACTTTGAATAACATTTGCTTGACATTTTACAGCTTCACATAAATATTCATGAATATAACCACAAAAAACTGAAGTGCTCTTATCAAATAATACCATCTACTCATTGCCAAAACATTCATGGGATTCTTTTCAGTCTTGTAAGAGATTAACTGCAACTACTTGGATTCACTGCTCCAAATACATTCTTTAGTTAAATATGACATTTAAGAGCTTATCACCAAATGGTATCCTAAGAACAACTATTAAATGCTGTTTCCGACTAATCAAGATAGTTTAAGATATCATTCATTTTAAGGCAACGGCTCTCCACTTAACCATTCTTTTGTTGGTATGCTTGCTGGGCTTTGGAACCGCTTTTAATGGTTATTTTTACACTTTCCTGTTAAAAAAATACGACAGTCCCCCTACAATGAACTATGACGCATTTCCTGGCAAGTGGATGGAAAATAGTGCCATGTGTTAACATCCCCGCCTGGCAAAACACCACCGGAGGAACCTATATTTAAGACTGTACATGTTTTGTGAATTTTAATGAACTTTGAGTCGTTTAAATCCATTTCAACATTTGTTAATGTTGTGCTTTCCGTTCTTACATTGCTGATATTTTGACTGAAAAGCCGCATCCTGGAGTGTATCCACAGATAGAGGGCAGGCAGCCGCTTCATGGTGGGTGGAGATTTGAGAGTTGAGAATGATTCGAAAGCGCCGCCTAAGGTGGGCGGAAAGAAGGACGAGAGCGATGTTGCAACCTCAGAAGCTTCCTGTCAGCCTCGCTTTTAGCATTTTGTTTTCCCTCTCAAACTGTAGTGCTATCTCAAAATGTCTCTGCCACCAGTTTAGGCGCCTCTCTAGGTTGGGGAGTGGTTTCCCTTTGGAATATTTGTGGATCCGAGAATGGCGGCATGCAGCCTATAAGCTAACATTTACTTGTATTGCTCTACACCAGTGGTTCTTAACCTGGGTTCGATCGAACCCTAGGGGTTCGGTGAGTCGGTCTCAGGGGTTCAGTGGAGCCTCTGCCGCGGAGGTCAAGACGCATCGACTCATTATGTCTATTCACGACAACATGCCCCGCTTGACCATCACTGGCTGCAGATGATCCCCTGACATTGCTTGGACAATCAGTGCTGCAAGGATTTTATATATCTTGAATTTAAAAAAAAATCACATTTCATTTTACGCTAAAGTAGTGTTCGGTGAATACGCAAATGAAACTGGTGCGGTTCGGTAGCTCCAACAAGATGAAGAACCACTGCTCTACACATTAGGCTTGCAATGTTTCAAAATACAGTCACAATAGCCAAAGCCAGTTTCAGTCCGTTGACAAATCTTTTCTTAGGCCATGTTAATTCGACCACGATCTTGTGTTGCTGTTTTTTTAATTCCACGTTTACATGACCATTTTGTGTGGGAATATCTGCGCGTGCAGAGAAACGCAATACAGTAATCCCTCGAATATCGCGGTTGATGTAGACCAGACAAGACCGCTATAATCGAAAAATCGCGAAGTAGGGTCACCCCTATTATAATTACCTTATTTTTTTTCTTCGTCGCTGAGTCCTACTAGAAAGCGGAAGACAGGGGAGTGGCTTCCGCTTACGAGTTTCAGCGTGGATTTTCACATTTTTATGAACTAGAAAAAATATATGTATTAGCAGAAAAAAATCACGAAAAAGCGAAAAAAATCCGGCTTGTATGCGAGTAAATACTAGTAATCCATCTGTTTTGATTGCTTCCAGATATGTTGGAATAGATTTAGTTAAGTACCTTCAGAACAAAAGGACTAAAGGGACCGTAAACTCATTTTGACAATTTGCTTCTAAATTCATGAAATATGTTCGAAGATATGTGCCGAAAACGAGACAGCTTGATTTTTTAAATTAGAGGCGATAGGTCGTTCGCTCTGATTTTTGCCAGTTTTTGTTTGAGATGGGTTTAAAATCCAACTTTGTGCCATCAGGAAACCCTAGCCAGAGTGTTGTCACTGCTTTTTGGCCTACCATAGTATGGGTCACTTGCGTTTCCATTTCAGCAAGGGACAATATACTACCATGCCTTTATTACAAACAATTCCTGGATTCCACAATGCGTGAAAAAGCATGTAGACCTACCAAAAAATGAGTAGATAAAAAAAGACTTCATTAAGAACCACACAAATGTAGCCTCAATTTACTATATTGTCCAATTAAAATGTGTCTGGTTTATCAAAAGTGTCTTGATAGTTTTAAAAGGATAAAATACTGTACCTCTAACTGTGTTAATTCATTAAACTTTGTCAGGGTTGTTAACATCAGTCTCTACTTTTGCCCAATCTAACAACGTATTAATTTTTACTTTGAATTTGCAGTTCCTATGGGTGTTGTTGTTGAGGTTGATATAGATCTTACACTTTGACCTAGGACATCCAGGGACACGTTGCTGATGAGAGACATGAGATATATTGTGGCGTATTGAATAACTATCAGGCAATTGTCTTGGGACTCACAAGGTTAAAAGAGGAGAGGCCCGCCTGGGAACTTAAGAGGCCCGCTCAGAGTTTAAATGAAGAAAAGGAGGCTCAGGGCTGGGGCCCTTTTTTTCTGTGGCTTGGGGGAAGGAGGGAACACTCAGCTGACTCAGAGGCCTTCATACTGTCTGCTGTGTACCAATGTGCGAGCCTGTGGAATCCTTGGCATTTGTGTTACTTCATTGTCCCCCAGTCACCCCCCATAGCATGTTTGCATAAAGAACCTTGCCTAAATGCATTATGCAAAAACAGACATGGCTGGAAAGAGAAGCCACATGAGGTGTCTGTCGGCAAAGCGTAACGGAATCTAAATGAATTGTGAAGATTGATTAGTCCTGAAGATGAGACTTGCATTACAATTTCCGATCAGTTTTATATTTTGTAGTATCGTTGCAAATTCTTCCTTTCAGATTTATGACTTTTGCATTATATTATAATAGATTATATACATAACACGTTCTTTCCTTCACATAGATGTAGTTCTTTAGGTATAAATAACTTTTTTTCTAAATTCATTGTGAACATGTGCACAAGACATGCTTTAGGAATCTTTTTTTTTTTAATTTCTGTGTCCTCTTGTAGAACTACCTCATTTGTTCCACTTGCCATCTATCATACTGCTTCTTTTTGTACTTAGACCTCCTTTGAAGTGGTGGTTGAAGTCGGTTGCCCTGCAGTGTGATGCTCAGTAAGATGCGATGTTCTCTATTCTTACTTTGAGAATAGGTCATGCTTTTTAAAAATGTCTATGTATACATATCTGTATAATTTGCCGCTTTGTAGCTAAAAAAACACTCCAATCTTATGAGAAGTGGGGGAGGGGAGAAGCAGATGCCCACAGGTGTCATCCCCTTACAGTTAGATCTAAGTACAGTGGTACCTCGAGATACGAGCTTAATTCGTTCCGGGACTGAGCTCGTATGTCGATTTTCTCGTAACTCAGACGGACATTTCCCATTGAAATGAACTAAAAACAAATTAATTCGTTCCAACCCTCTGAAAAAACACCAAAAACAGGATATTGGATTTAAAAATATGTTTTATTTGTTCTAATTCGCCATCTATTAACAAAGTATCAAATAACTAGTGGTTTAATAGTATACTAAAATGTGTTTAATAGAACTAAAATTAGACGGATTTTGCGGAGGGTAGACAGGGGGGGGGGGGGTGAATCTTTGCACGGCAACGCGCTCGTAACATAACATAAACAAATTTAAATGAACTTGGATTACGATGCAGACACTCAAAAATAAGTTTAATCTAACCTTACACTAAACTTAATTCTAATTTTGTTTTACATTTTTATACCTTTCTTCTCCCGGGTTGGCTCTGTTTGCCCCGCCTCCACCCTGAGTTTCAGATGCAACCTATCGATGGTAGTTTGCTTTTGTATTCCCTTTAAAATATTCCGAAAATTATGCACACAAATGTCCTCACAATAGGATAACGCAAGACCACTTGCCAACGAGTAGTATATATAACTCTCGTATTAGCGATCGCCTCGCCATTCGCAATGACTAACGGAAAAAAAACCACTGAAAAAATGCAACGCTCCGCCCAGTGCTGGCAGAGACATTACACGAGGGAGTTGCGACCAGAGAGACATTACACGAGGGAGTTGCGACCAGAGAGACATTACACGAGGGAGTTGCGACCAGAGAGACATTACACGAGGGAGTTGCGGGGAGAGAGAGGAGCCTCTCGCGTCCACTGTCTGCTCGTATATCAAAATTTGTCTCGTATCTCAAGATAAACATTTGCCCGAAATTTTACTCGTATCTCAAATTTCTCGTATGTCGGGCCACTCGTATGTCGAGGTACCACTCCATAGCAAATAGTTTTAACTTGTAGTAACAGCGATGACAATACCTGTAGTTTATATTTTTCTAGAGAGGGTATGATTACCAGTACAGTTTAAAACCATATGCTTTTCATTGGGAATCCAATTTTTGGACTGAATTTTTACTCATTCTATTCAACAAAAATGAAGCGTTTTTATTTATTTATTTCAACGGGGTCACTCCCCAGCCCCTTTTCTGTAATAGGGCCTGGCACTATATTCATTATGTACAACATCTGTCCTGATGTTGAATCTAAGATCAAGTTTCACCTTGGTTGCACCTGAGTCTGCTCAACAGCCATGTTTTGTTTGTTCATCCTCTAACCGTTACAGAAAGCCTCACGCTTGGCTTCACAAGGAGCAACAGCTGTGTTAGTGAGATTGTTTTCGGGTTCAGCGGGAGGAACTTTTTCCCTCCCTTCACATTCAAAATAGATTGCAAATTTCACTAGACTTTACGTGAGAGATATTGACAGGCATGTGGTATTTCTCCTGTATTGGGATAGCTAATTACAAGGTATTTTATGGTTGGCATTTCGGCTTTGCAACCTGCCATGTGACATTCTTGAGTGCATACTGAAAATAGCGTCTTTCAGCAGCCAATAAATATGTCCCGATTTCTGATGGCTTTCCACCAGCTGACCCAAGCTGGTAGTGGTAGAACTTCACCAGTGAAAGGGTGACTGACATTTGATTTGGAGTTCACTTCAGCCTTTTAGTATTTTCTTTAAATAAAAATAAGCATAAAGCTACCATTGTACTGGTAAGCAAATGTAGAATTTGAAACAGAGCCCATTTGTTATTTCTCTGGAAGGCAGAATGTTCTCTTTGTTTTTCATTTTGTGAAATGTTTAGAAACATATCTCTCTACATATTTCAATCCAGTACAAAAACCTTTTAAGGACATTTGGAATAATTCTCCAGTGAATCTGCTACCAAACTAACGATTAAATCTTCAAACAATCCTTCATACCTTTGTAATAATTCTTTCTGGTGTTCAGAATACAGCATCAGTAATATTAGAATAGAATAGAACAGTAGTATTACAATTATAAATGGGTCAGAGCTCAAATGACTCACCAGAGCTTCACTCTGCAACCAGTCCCACTTTCTCGCTATTTTGTCTTTGAGAATATAATTTAGTAGGCATACAGAGGTTGATCAAGTTAATCAATTTGTGAATGGCAACATTCAGATGATGTGTCATGCAGCCTCAGGTATTATGAATGGTTTAATGTGGCTTCCTTAGGTTGGGTTTTGAGGGGAATAATGTGTGTGACAGGGGCACCTCCTGAATTAGCGAGGCTGGGGATGCCTTTTGTTCTCTTTTGGGTGAGGTGAGGTCTGTCTCAAACCAGGATTATCCCAGACTGAGGAGAGAATGCTTCTTCCCGGGGACCAGTCAAGCAGTCTGATGTATTGTTAGGACTAATCAGAGGGTGTATACATTAGCATATCGCCAATGATCTCGGCTGGGCTTTTACTTGTTGCTTACTTATGGTTTGACGTCTGTAAGTGAGACTGTTCTGCTAATTTCCTGTTTGCATCCACACTGGCTGAGAGGGAAAAAGCCTGGATTCAAATAAACAGTAACAGATTGAATATTGTTTGAATGCCACCTCACTCTCTCCATTCTGCACTTGCAGGATATCCTTCTCTGGAGGCCGTATTACATAAAAGTCGGGGCGAGAAGGGAAGTTGAGTCAGAAAGTAGTACATTACACACAATCCTCCATCCAGCCTGTTTGCACGTCTCTGTTAGAGGCGGAGGAGCCTCGTGTTCACTGAGCGGTGAACCCATTGACCCCAGCCACATAGCAACAACATCTCACTCTAGCACCCTCCCCTCTTAACATGCGAACCCTGTAACCTCCACCCCGTGCTTATGCTTTAGCTAAAATGTGCTCTCATCCTCACATGAACGTTGATGGACTTTCTGTGGCTCTTGTATGACGACAGTCATCCAATTAAATAGACGTAGATTCTTACATTTTTACCGATAAGAACGTTCACACTTGAAATAAAATGCATACGCTGAAAATAAAACAGTACTGTGACGTCAACCTCTAAAAATGACAAATAATAGGCATTTCTTGTTTTGAATTTGAGCATCATAACCAATGTTCCCTCTAATTTTTCGTTGGTCTGAGCAGAAAGTCAACCTCCCTGAGCGCACTGAGTACCAGTGTGAGCGACATCATCGGTACTCGGATGATTCGCCTAAAGACGTTTCGCCGACGGACGTTTGACAGACGGGCAGGACGCCGAATGGACGTTCCGCCGAACGTTCATTCGGCCGAACGGAGGTTTCGCCGAAACGGGATTCGCGCGCTCGCCCCGCCCCCGGATCGTGTGTGTACAAGTTTTTCAACCTCGGCCCGCGGGCCATATACGGCCCGTTAGGATTTTTAATCCGGCCCGCCGCCGGTGTTGTCCAAATTATAGTAAAAATCAATGTTAGTCTACCATCAATGGCAGCCCGGGAATAAGCACTCTTGGGCGGGCAGATGTAGCAGAACCGAGCCGTAAAATGACAGCAATCGGGTCAAATCCATCCTAAAACAGCATTTAATGATTAAATACAAATACTGGAGCTCTTTGGACATTAGAACCGAGCCCAGGGAAGTGAATTCCTTGGTAAAATGTCGTGATGATATCGCGATGGAGGCAAAAAAACGTCTATATACGTCCATTCGCCAAACAGCTCAAAATGCTCTCAAATTCGGTCAAATCCAGCCGAAAACAGCGTTTAATGATTAAATACAAATACTGGAGCTCTTTGGACATTAGAACCGAGCCCATCATGAAGAAAGGGGTAAAAAAAAAAAAAAAAAAAAAAAAAAAAAAAAAAAAAAAAAAAAAAAAAAAAAAAAATCCGTTTTTTTTTTTTTACTGCGCGCCATAGGATTTCTGCTGCGCAGAGAAGACGAGAGTAGTGCGCAATTGCGCACGCGCGCAGCTTAGAGGGAACAGTGATCATAACATCCTTGCATGTTAAGGCCTGATGAACTCAGTGGGTGAGGACATCTGGCTCCATCGTAACTGCAATGAACTGCTTTTGTCTTGTTGTGGCCATTTTGGGGAACTTCCCCACTATTCATGTTTTGTTCAACATGTTGTTTTAAAGCAGACATGCATTGCTAGATTTGGAAGATTTTTTTTCTCCCCCAAGAGGCCTAGACAGTACAATACGTCTGCACGCTTATTGCATGGGACTCTTTTCTTCGCCTTCCAGTCTGCAAAAATTATGACAGGAGGCGAGACTGGCTCCCTTTTTTAGACCCATACGGTATCATTATCTACTAGTAGCAGACTATATGGAGTTTTAGGTGTGCACAGAAATAACTGTGTACAAAAAAGAGCAATTTGGGGGAACTAAAAGTAATGCTGCTCTGTCTCATTGGCAAAAATACTTTGAAATTGCAGCAATGTCATTTTACTCCCTTACTTATGGTGACTCCCCTTTTTTTGTTTTGTTCGGACTACTTTTCCACTTTGGTGGAGTAGTTCTGCTGCCAGCAGATGGGTGGGATTGAGATGTGCTGATAAAACAGCACTGACATCACAGGAAACAAATGATCATCACCTCCTGTGAAGAGGGGGGGGAGAATGATGACCAGAATAAATAAAGATGTGGACATTTTTTCTCAGACAATGTGTGTAAATGCTGTGTGTTGTTGTGGAGCTAAGTCTACCAAGTGTGCTTTTACTTCTTGGTCAGACATACATAATACGTGTCAACCAGTTACAATGTTAAACAAAGTAGAGGGATGGATTTGAATGCTTTCCTGACCTTTCTGACCCCCGCAGAACTCCATCAGACACAACCTTTCGTTGCATAGTCGCTTCATGCGCATTCAGAATGAAGGAACGGGTAAGAGTTCGTGGTGGATGCTGAACCCGGACGGTGGAAAAAATGGGAAATCACCTCGACGCAGAGCTGCCTCGATGGACAACAACAGCAAGTTCGGCAAGAGCCGAGGAAGAGCCACAAAGAAGAAGGTATAGCACTGCCTTTGAGATGTGTACTTTCATTTTGTATTAAGGGAATGGAAGAAACTTCTTTCTTTGTGACTACACCTGACATTCATTAATGAATTAAGCCATATTACACAAACAGCGATAAAATTCCTATTTTTCAAGAACAAAAGGTGTATTTTACTTAAATGTATAATTTGAGGCTCAAGTTGTGGTCATTGGAAATTTGTTTGATTAGCCTTGTTTCTTTAGCTTCCTGTTATTCATAAATGCCTGACACAAATGAATGCCCTTTTTCGGTCAAATGTAACAAGAATAACAACGTTCGTTCATAAGAGTTTAATTCAAATTCCAAAGTTATTTAAGTTCTCTCATTGATTTTTACATTAAGGCCAATGCTTTGCCATAAACCGAGCCAATAGACTTTCCATGTTTTCTTTTCTGTTATCACAAGATACCCATTTGGTGACATCAGGCACCAAAACAAGGTGGAGAAATATTTACTTTTCCATGATTGCGTCACTTTGACTATGAAAAAAGAAAATGTTTTAATTTTGATGGCATTTGGGTATACACATGGTTATGATAGATTGGCATTCAGCTTATGAAGGTGCCATTAAAACGATTTCTCCTTTCTTAGGCGTGCTTGTACCTGAAAATTTCCCCCACCTCTGACTTGTTTACAGTTCAGTGTGTATTTGTGAGTCATTTGTAATTTCCTCACCCCCAGATTGCGCTACAGGATGGTGCTGGAGGAGGACCAAGCAGCCCTGGCTCACAGTACTCCAATTGGCTGGGAAGCCCATGCTCCCACAGCAACGAGGACTTTGAGTCCTGGAGCTCATTCAGAACACGCGCTAACTCGGACGCCAGCACCCTCAGCGGCCGCCATTCACCTTTTCCTTCTGAGCAAGATGAACTCGGGGAAGCCGAGGGCCACCTGATCTACCCCGGGGGGAGTAAGATTGCCGTGTCTCTTCCCAGCCTGTCTGAAGTGTCCAGATCCATGGGTGGCTCGGAGATGGTCATGGAGAACTTGGCGGACAACATGAATCTTGTGTTTCCCAAGAACTCCCAAATGGGTTCTGACTCCTCCAATGTTTCTATGCTACAGAGTGGTCCTTATAATCCCCCACTGCCGCAACAGGACTTCCTAAAATGCATGTACAGTCAGCCCAGGATGAACCCCGTGCCCCCTGCCCCGATGAATAAGCAGGACTACGGGACTTATGAGAACCATTTTGGCTACTCTGCAGGCCTCCTTAAAGAGCTCCTGAGTTCAGAAGCTGATGCTAGTAGAAACATGATTCTATTCAAGGAGTCACTCATTTCTCATGTTGGGAGAAGCCAGTGTCCAAGGCGTCCTTATGACAGCCAGAGGCAATTGGGGATCCATAACGGAGCCAAAATGATCCGTTCTCCGTCCCGTTACGAGAATCCATTGTCTATACATGATCAGTGTTGTCCAACTTCGCGAGACCTAAATAGCGGCAGCATTATCCCCTTGACAAGTCTGGGTAGCTTCCTGGGCGCTACTCCTCAAATGACCAGTCTGAGGACATGCACACAGCTGTCCCGTGGCCAGCCGGCCACAGGTAATGATGTCACGCCTGCCTACCGCAGCAACAGGGAACTTCATTCACGTATGCATCACCAAGAGCGGCTACCCAGCGACCTGGACAATATGTCCATTGAGAGGTTTGAATGTGACATGGAGTCCGTCCTTCACGAAACACTCATGGATGGCGGTGCACTGGACTTCAATTTTGACCCAGCGGCTGGGTCGCAAGTCTTCCCCCAGAGGGTGAAGACCACCACGCACAGCTGGGTGTCAGGCTAGCTCTTTGCGTTGTACTTTCCAGCCTTTAAAGTCAAAGGGGGTACTTAACTGACTTTGATAGCTTGGAATTCACTGGACTTCACAACTCGTCTTTTTCTTTATAAAATGACCCAAAACCATAGTTTTAATCCAATTTTGCTGTTGACCAGCAACCTAGAATTACTTACCAGAATGGAAGGTAGCCTTTTTCATCCGTTTAGTTCTATCACAGTGCCAGCCAGCATTTAAAAGTTTTTTTTTCATGAAATTCAAGCATTTTATCAGAAAATATAGTTAAAGGAGGTTAAAGGAAGAACACCCGCCGATATAAATCTCTATTTGTTTTCCGTCCGACCGTGTGGTGAGATAACTTGATTGAGCAGATAGAAGGAAAAGGACCAGCTAGTAAATACCGTATTCTGTTGTTTTGCAAAAAATTTTTTTTACTGAAGACTGCTTTGACCCAGTGACAAATGACGTGACAATGCAAAGTTTTAAACAACGACATCGGAACCGAAACAACAAGACTTTTGTCGGCGTCGGCCAGCGGCGCCAAAAGTGAACCAGTAAAAAATCTTTTGACCCGTGGTATACCACTGATGGCAATCAAGCAGTAAATTATGTTTCATTGATGGCAATGGACCCTTTTAGAGGGAGGGGTGGCAGATATTACAGGATCAATAGTGAGCCCCCTGATGTTGTTATATCCCCTTAAATACTTTTAATGTAATTCTTATTTCATCTTCATTTGAGATGCAGGTTGCTGTAGTGATCACTTCAAGGGCAGGACTGCAAAAGTTTACAGTGTTGATCTGATCTCTCTCCACAGCAGTTTTAAAGACAATTTGAAGGAGGGTATGATAAAATACTATTACGAACTATTTGTAGTATAGAATGGCAATAAGAAGTTGAAATGTATATAAATATTAATTGACGGCAGCTGGATCCAACTATTGCTCCAAATGTGTGTTCATAGAGTGTAGAGTTATTTGGTAGTTTCTATGTAGGGTATATTTTAATTAGTTTTTAATGAAATGTCCCAAAAACTACTTTTTATAATGTTACAAATTGTTGTTTGAGTGCTGTAATTCAACCCAAACAATACCAGTAAATATATAAACATTCATTACCTCAAAATATTTTACCTCTTCAGCTTTCAAGAGATTTACAAAGATTTTTTGTTGCTCTTAATGTAATGAAATTTACTTTACGTACATCTATTTTCCTTTTGAATCTGTATAGAATTGAAACAAGACATTGTTACTCTGTATATTTACTTATTGTACATGGAAGACTATTTTAGCCATTATAGTTTATTGTAATTATTTTCTGACAAACTTCAACAATAAATTAAAATGTATTGCTTTATAAAATTATTTTTGATTTGACTGTAATTATTTTAAACATTTACTGTGTACTCTACGAAAGATGAACTTTTTTTGCAATTACATTTTCCAAAATTTGTACTGTCTGATTCTCTCACAATATATTTTATCCATTTCCCAAGGTGTTTGTTCTTATTCTTATTCCCATTTTGTGGGTACGAGCTTTGGACTAGTTCACAGCCACACATTTTAGCTGTTATTCCACCGTGGGTTTGCTTTTAAAGGACGGACAAATTAATAGTATTGCTGATTTTTAATCTTTACTCAAGCAACAGAAGTTTCCACAGGTTTATCCGCCTCTTCCCTAAACAAAGAAAAAAGGAAAGAAAGAAAAAGAAACACTTTCCCAAAACACGCCCCCAGAACTGTTGAAAGATTGTTGAATAAATAACATAAATAACATTTTAGCAATAGATACTGGTCATCTTTATGGTTTCCCAGAGAAATGTCATCATTAACATTTAAACAGTCGATACGTAAGATTTTAAAGTCCAAACTACTAAGTAATAACTGCAAATCATTTTTTTTTAAATTTCTAAGCCTTTAATTTATCGGTCCCTACAAAATTTCAAATATAATTTGTCATGATTTTGTATCAAGTTAGTATGATACAGTAGTTGAGTGGTAAGTTCGTCGGCCTCACAGTGGGCGACCTGGGTTCAAATGCAGGTTAGTCCACCTGTGTGGAGTTTGCATGTTCTTCCCGGGCCTGTGTGGGTTTTCTTTGGGTAGTCTGGTTTCCTCCCACATTCCAAAGACAGGCATGATAGGCTGATTGGACACTCTAAATTGCCCCTAGGCATGAGTGTGAGTATAAATGGTTGTTTGTCTCCTTGTTCCCTGCGATTGGCTGGCCACCAATTAAGGGTGTCCCCGGCCTATGTTTTAAAGTTCATTCTTCACTGGAAAAAAACAAATGCCCGAATGGCAGTACTTTGTGCACAGGACTCCACAATGGATTGTTTTACTTCCTCATCTACAATACTGAACCTTGTCTTTCTTTTTATTCATTTTCCTTTTCTCTGAATTTTTATTTCCTATGCAGCTTACGAGTATAATATCTTGCCCCAACTGATCTGGGAAGCAAAACACATGCCTATTTAGTACTTGGATGGGAGGCGACACAAGTGAATAGCATGTTTGCCTCACAGTTCTGAGATCGAGGGTTCAATCCATGAAGAGTTCGGACCTTCCTGTGTGGAGTTTGCATCTTCTCCGTATATCTGCGTGGTTTTTCTCCGGGTACTCCGGGTTCCCCCCACATGTTACGCATGTCAGGTTGACTGAACACTAAAGCACGTGTCAAAGTGGCGGCCCGGGGGCCAGATCTGGCTTGCCGCATCATTTTGTGTGGCCCGGGAAAGTAAATCATGAGTGCCGACTTTCTGTTTTAGGATCAAATTAAAATGAAAAGTATAGATGTATATTACATTTCCTGATTTCCCCCCTATTAAATCAATAATTGTAATTTTTAAATCTTTTTTTCTGTGTTTTTAGTTCCAAAACCATTTTGTAAAATCTAAAAAAAATTTTTTTTAAAAGTTAAAATAAACATTGTTTTAGATCTATAAAAAAAACTGAATATTCTGGGCTTTTAATCCAGGTCTTTTACTCCATTTATTAAAAAAAAAATCTAAATATTATATCTAAAATGATCCGGCCCGCATGAAATCAAGTTGATGTTAATGTGACCCGCGAACCAACCCAAGTTTGACACCCTTGCTATAAAGTGTCCCTAGGTATGAGTGTGAGTGCGAGTGTTTGTTTATGTCAGTGTTCCCTGTGCATCCAATCCAATTCAGGGTGTCCGCTAGCCACAGCTGACAGGAAAGGGCTCAGCACCCCCGTCGTACTTGTCAGGATAAGCGGTATGGAAAATGAATGAATGTTTTTCAACTTTTGTATTTGTCTTAAAATTAACCTTCTACCACTACAGCTACTAATGAGTGGTCCAGTGGAGCGAGTGGTTAGCGCGTCGGCCTCACAGCTCTGGGGTCCTGGGTTCAAATCCAGGTCACGTCCACCTGTGTGGAGTTTGCATGTTCTCCCCGGGCCTGCGTGGGTTTCCTTTGGGTACTCCGGTTTCCTCCAAAAACATGCATGGCAGGCTGATTGGACACTCTAAATTGCCCTTGGGTATGGGTGTGAGTGTGCATAGTTGTCCGTCTCCTTGTGCCCTGCGATTGGCTGGCCACCGATTCAGGGTGTCCCCCGCCTCTGGCTCGGAGTCAGCTAGGTTAGGCTCCAGTACCCCCGCGACCCTAATGAGGATAAAGCAGTTCGGAAAATGAGATGAGAGATTACAGCTACTACTACTTACATTAAGTATCACTTAATGTATAACTCAAGCCATTTAGCAAACTTAACATTGTTTCTTGGTATCTATATTTCACAAGATAGAGCATAATATTTAAGAAAAAAACAGTCAATACAGAGCAGCACTGGGTACCTTAATCATGAATTTGTAGTCACCAAGATTAATAATCTTCAATAAAGGTACTTGGCCATACAGAGGTTTGTATGACAGTTTCTTCACACAATGAATCCCACAGTGGGGGTCATGTAACTGCAGAGAGACAAAGCCCCAACATGGTCCCTGAGTGGGAGGTGTTTTCAACTGGACACCAGGTCACTTCTCCTGCTTGACCGATCAATTAAGAATGTATGAAGCCTCAAAGTGGGTTATCAAATGGGTTAATGGAAGTCTCCCTTGTTTGTTGAACTTTGAGCCCAAACATGTTGTCGATAATGAAAGGCAGTGGAACAGCTGAGGTGGAAGTAGAGACACGACTTCTGATTCATCCGAATATTGGACGATATACTGGAAAATATACAAGTGCATGGCACACACAAAGATGGTAAAAATAGAGGAAAAAGTTGTCTTCTAACCACTTTTAACAATACACTGGAAGATTCTGAGTCTTCACAAAAGATGGAGCGCATATATTGTTATTCCTACTGGGCTTGCGCAAATAAAATTAGCTTTTGGGGTCTTGCCAAATGTATTCGTGTGGCCCCGCATGGCCCAAAGCCAGAGAACTAGCTGGTTTTTGTCTTTGGAGCTTTGCTAATAAAAACTTGACATGTACACGCACACATTTTCGGAGCGGCAAATCTCAGCAGGAGGCCAGGATGTGCTGATTCATGAAATGGACTGAGGGCTGAATTTTGAACTTTGTACAGCTGCAGACATGGCAAACAATTCAAATGAGATACTCACAGCAAATTAAGGAAAAACATATGAATGTGACCCTTGTGAGCATAAAATGTACAGAGAACAGAAACCAGCATCTCATCTCATTTTCTGAACCGCTTTATCCTCATTAGGGTCGCGGGGAGGGGGGTTCTGGAGCCAATCCCAGCTGTCTCCGGGCCAGAGGCAGGGGACACCCTGATTCGGTGGACAGCCGATCGCAGGGCATGAGAAGACGGACAACCATGCACACTCACACCCATACCTAGGGCAATTTAGAGTGTCCAATCAGCCTACCATGCATGTTTTTGGAATGTGGGAGGAAACCGGAGTACCCGGAGGAAACCCATGCAGGCCCGGGAAGAACATGCAAACTCCACACAGGTGGACGTGACCTGGATTTGAACCCTAGACCCCAGAGCTGTGAGGCCGACAAGCTAACCAAGAAGCCAGTATTTGAACATTTGTAAAAAACAGGGATATGCATGATAAATACAAGATAAATGATCAAAAACCAAAATGTGAAATATGCTTGAGCACTCCTCAAAAGCGAATTGGCATCTAGGTAGCTACAGTTTAAACTTTAAAGTTTAAATGTAGAGTTTCAGTCAGGCCACCACGTAGTCTAAATAAAGTAATTTGTCGCCATCTTTTGGCCTTTAGGAAAACACAATTGAGTTTTTTCAAGTTACCATTTTAAGTCCATTGTATGATGTTCACCTGGAGCAAATTAAGTGAAGCAAGATATTAATAATTCTTCAAGATATTAATAATTCTTCAAGATATTAATAATTCTTCAAGATATTAATAATTCTTCAAGATAATAATAATTCTTCAAGATATTAATAATTCTTCAAGAAATTAATAATTCTTCAAGATATTAACAATTATTCAAGATATTAATAATTCTTCAATATATTTAAAATTCTTCAAGATATTAATAATTCTTCAAGATATTAATATTTCTTCAAGATATTAATAATTCTTCAAGATATTAATAATTCTTCAAGATAATAATTCTTCAAGATAATAATAATTCTTCAAGATATTAATAATTCTTCAATATATTAATAATTCTTCAATATAGTAATAATTCTTCAATATGTTAATAATTCTTCAAGATATTAATAATTCTTCATTCTTCTTCAGCGCTGAGTGCCACCCAATTCAGTGCTGAAGAAGAGGCGGGGCTCCCTGACTTCTCACAATTATTTATCCCCTGTCTTCCTTTTGGGAGTTTCAGCATTGATTATGACATTTTCATTAACTTTTTTAATACTTAATATAAAAAACGCAATTTACTAAGGCCGTGAAGTGGTGAAGGAACACAGTATATATAAGGGCCAGACTCACCACACCCACACACACAGATGTGGACAATATAATAATAATGATAATTAAACGACAAGCCCCCATGGTGAGCCCTGCAGGCAGGAACCCACCAAAATAAAACATTAAGTAGTTCTGCTGACCATGATGTTTAACAAACGTTCACCTTGCTGACCTTTAAAAATGACCATCGTCACTCTCACAGTATCTCTAATTCTATTTGAATAGAAAAACAAGATCCACATGTGTGTTGACACCTTTATTGCTTTAACATGGTTATAGCATTTAGTTTACATCTGGTATCATAACATAGTTAAATGAAGCTGTTTTCAGGGAAAAAATACGTGCAGAATTTTCATAGAAAGTGGTTTTGTGTAAATACTGCTCACAGCATTGAGCCCATAGAACCTGAAAAATGATGTGAAATGTTTTAAAAAGAAAAAAAAAGAAACAAAATAATTGCGACAAATGTTTCATGTAAATATAAGGCTACGACTTTCAAAAAAGTGTGTAAGATTTTCAAGCAATTGTGAAACTTGTTTACCTAATTAAATAGCATTGGAGAAAGAGTATAATGCCGTTAAAACATTATAAGACTTTTCAATGCCTTAACATTTTATTTTAATTTTTAATTGATTTTTTTTTAGGCAGGAAAGTCCCATTGAGAATAAAAACCTATTTTTCGGTAATCCTGGACAAAAATTCAACTATCTTTGCATTCTTGTCACGTCTACTTAGCCTGTAATGAACGTAAACATCCATATACTGTTATTGTAGTCTGAAAAAATTCAATATTAGTCACACTGTTTTGGTAGTATATGACTGAAAAAGCCATCATTGGCAGAACATGTTTTACCTTGCAGCTTATAGTAATGAGGCAAGACTATGATAGTTGACATTTAAAAGAAAGGGAATCTTAGGTTAATCCATTTGTTGTAAATGGTGTAAAATCAAAGGGATATGACTTCTTTGTTTTATTATGATTTGCTTGCTTGACAGAGATGAATGTGACAGATTTACTTTCAAATCAAAACAGATTCTTGTTTTTTTGTTTTACTTTAAACAATCCTCTTATCTGTACAATGGGGAAAATGAAACACATTTTCGGTGTTTCCTGAGCAAAAATAAGCTTTAAAAAATTGGGGAGGGGTAATATGTGCAAATTTGGTTCTATAAGGCTCTGGTGATGCATCTTACCATCTTTTTAAAATATTCTATAACTGGATAAACACATATTTAGTTAGCCACAAATATGAGACAGAATCTGTAAATCCGTTGTGTCGCGAGGAATTGTTCATGGATTTAGAAGACCCACTGCCACAGGAAGTGATATCAGAATTGACAAAAGCCATGGCGCTGATTTAAACATCACGCTAATTGCCGAGCAAATCGGAAGAATCCCTGAAAAGAAAGACAAACGCGACTTTATGTTTGACACTCTCCGGAGGCTGGTGCTGCTATGAAATAGGAGACTGACTCACGGTGATGGACGGCCATGCTGTTCTCCTTCCAAACGGTGCCCTGGTAAACCCTGCACGTGTAGGTGTAAGGCTTTTCATCGGCCATGGGCGCCCAGGTGAGGCGACACACGTTTGGGGCGAACAGGCTGACGTTGCTCCTCCGGCGGTCCTCGATGGACACATAGATGACGGCGTTGGGGTAGGTACTGCCCACCAGCCTGCTATCCTGACGATACTCACAGTAGGGACCTGGTATCTCATCGTTGACTGGGAACTCACAGTCTACCCTGACGTTCCTCTCCAAATAAGTCAGGCATGGAAACATCTGAGGCCCACGTGGAGGGAAAAGAAACGTGTAGAAGGAACTCACTAAAAAAGAAACAAAAAAATAAAATAAATAGAATAAAAAAAATTAAAAAAAAAATAAGAAAAAAAAAAGAAAATAAAAAAATAATAATAAAATAAAATTTAAATAAAAAATAAAAAAATAAATAGGAAAGGCATTTTAGACCAATAGATAGGTAATAAGTAAGTTAATATGTGCATACACACACACACACACATATATATATATATATATATATATATATATATATATATATATATATATATATATAAGCACATGTATACATACATACACATAGATGTACATGCATGCATACAGTAGGTCTTAACACTCAGCCATTTGTTTTGTTAAAGAGCCTGACAGCTGATGGGAGGAATGATTTCAGTCCTTAACAAACATTCAAATACTGTGACTGAATAAATACGCTTGTAGCAATAAATACCACCCAAATAATTGATTATACTTTGATTAAAGATGACGACATCACTATTTTTATAATCTCAGTCATGATACAATCTTGCAACCCTGTCGTTTTTTTTTACTGTTTGAATACATATACATGGTTAAAGGGGTTTATCATACCCAACATTTTAAAACAACCATCCAGCATCAGATGAATTAAATAAAATGACTTACTGTGAATTTGGTGCGTTATTATGATCTGGGCAAAGAGTAGACATACTGTGGTGAGCAGGTGACACGCCATTCGAATGCAGTCGACAATACTGGAATCCAGAACACTTGAATAACCTTCACACTGTGAAGTTCACAGCACGTTATCACCTGCTGACAAAGTGCAACATGGGACCTCATGAGAAGTGCATGCCTGAATAAAGCATTGAAAAATAAAAACCAACACAACGTGGCTTTGGAATCCAGAGGGTATTGGAAGTATCCCTTAGCAGCAAAAAATAGCGGGTCAGTGCAGGCTGCAGATATGACGACGCCCATGCAGTGACTTTGCACTGCAGCAAACTGCACCGCTCCATCCCATCTCTTCTTCAACGCAGGTTGAGACTGCTGCACCCCCCGGCACTTTGCAAGACGATGAGGCCCGGATATGCAAGACAGGTATAAAATGAAGGACTTACCTGCTTCCCCGACGTGATGTTTCGTTGCGGGCGAGCTCGACGTCAAGCGCTCCAATACAAACACTGGGGCGCACACGCACTACTGTAACTTTGAGTATTAAAGACAGAAAAAAATAAGAATCAATTGGAACAAAAAGGTAGATTTTTTTGGGGGGTATACTGATTTTGTTTCCAAATGTATTTGCGTCAATACAACTATGTGTTTGAAGATAAAAAATAAAAAATAAACGTATAGTAGTACTGAGCAGTCCCACACTGGAGCAATGCCGCAGTTCTACACGAGCTCCCTCTGCTGGATAAATGAAATAGGTAACACCGTGGCCATTTATTGTGGTTTGGACCAGAGCCCTGAGACTTTGTTGCGACTCACTACTCCTGCAGCAACCCAATCAGTCAGGGGATGATCACCTCAGTTCAGAAGTCCAACAAACTATTAACGCGTATTGGTGCCATATATTTTGGAAATATAGTTGTCATTGGGGCGGCCCGGCGGCTGAGTGGTTAGCGCGTCGACCTCACGGTGGGGGTCCTGCATTCAAATCCAGGTCGGTACACTTGTGTGGAGTTTGCATGTTCTCCACCGGGCCTGCGTGGGTGTTCTCCAGGTCTTCCGGTTTCCTCCCACATTCCAAAAACATGCATGGTTGGCTGATTGGACACTCTAAATTGCCCCCAAGTATGATTGTGAGCGTAAATGATTGTTTGTCTCCCTGCGATTGGCTGGCCACCAAATCAGGGTGTCCCCCGCCTCTGGCTCGAAGTCAGCTGGGATAGGCTCCGGCACCCCCCGCGACCCTAGTGAGGATAAAGTGGTTCAGAAAATGAAAAAAAAAGTTGTCATTTATACCGTTAATGTTAATTAACAGGGTGGTTAGCACGTTGGCTTCGATTGAACCTTCGATCCCAGGTCCGGATCGTCCAGTGTGGAGTCTGCATGTTCTCCCCTGGCTTGCGCAGGTTTTCTCCGGGTACTCTGGTTTCCTTCTACTTGCCCAAAAACATGTAGGGTTAGCTGGCCTCTAATTCGGGATGTCCTGGTGTCCATCATTGGCAACCCTTGTGAGGATAAGCGGTAGTATAATGAATGAATGTTAATTATTATAACCGAATAATTGAAAATGAATATTATACATTCCCCTTATAGGGACTTCCTTCTCTCTCATAAGTAATACAAAGTGGTGGCTGAAATCTGCTGGGATAGTTAGTTCATCCCAGGGGGTTTTGATGGGGCTTATTCCACAGCAAATTCATTATGCCAAATGATGGGTTATTCACAGATTGACAGATGACATGACCACAATCTTCAACTGCCCATTTTATGAACCAACTGACCTTTGCAATCCAACTGTCTACTGTCAACCCGAATACGGGATGAAATAAAGTTCTAACCTAACCTAAATAGCAAATATATAAAGATTACCATTGTGAAGCCAATAACAAAATGAAAAATAATGCACAGGTTTCAAAGTTTGAGAACATTTCATAACTAGTCATTCTTAAATCTATAAAAAGCCACTTCAAATGTGATTGCTTAGGAGTTACATAAATTAACAGGATCGAAAATTGCATTGTAAAATACATGGTCACCCAGCCTTAATTAGCTGCTACTAGCGTTTGTCTTTGAGAGGCTGCAAGGCTGCTGCCATGTCCTCAGAGACTACTTTGCAAGGGAGGTGTTCAGCAAATGTCCTTGAAAAGACGGATGAGCAATGTGCACAGAATAGGCTACAGAGGATACAGTGAGTTTAGCATTCAGGGTAATGTCCTCAATGTTTAAAAACATCCATTCTGACACTAGCAGTTGTTTCAGTGGTAATACCCTCCAAAAATATGCAGTTCGTTAAAGTCACATTTGGTTATTGTGGTGGTTTACACGCCGCCCTCATTAACCGCCGTGAGGGCAATGACACCATGCTATTTTGTAACTGCACCTTTTTTTTCATTAATGGCAGGTGTCATTTGCTCAAAATTCTCAATATCATTGCACAAAAGACAAATAGCTACACGGCAGATGTGAATCACAAAGAAACTAGGTCAAATTCTATCAAATTAAAAAGATACATTGGTAAGGGAAATCAAACTGTGCAGTTTTGATATTTTGTTTTGTTTTGAGACCTTGTAGATAAAAAAATCATTTGATATGCCTTATGCGCAATGGAAAACTGTACATTCAAATATATACTTAAATATCCACATGGACCTGCTGTACTTTTCTAGAGAGTAACCAATAAAATGTGTCAGCTGATCAACTTCTGTCCTCTGTTAAAAAATGGTGTGGGGAGGAAAAAAAATCAATAGTAATGCCGATGTAATGTTGATAAATGTCTCTTAACTGAAGTGGAGCAGCCCTTTCTCCCCCTCCCTTACCGTCCCCCTCCCTTCCTCTCGCCTGTGTTTCTTCTCGGATCCGACCTCTACTGTAACAACCCCTGGCATCACTGCAGAGCACTGAGGAGAGCAATAAAACTGCACCAGACAAGGTGAGGATGATTTATACGCTATTGCTCGCAGAATTTTACTTATGAGTTAATATTGAATTTTACAACACCAAGACAGTAATTCAACAGATTTTTTTTTTTACTGTGAATAATGATCTTTTGGCTTTTCTAATGCTGTTACGTAAATATGGGGGGAAAGGATATTTGCATTCAAACTTATCCATGTATTAGATATTCTAAACCTAAGTGATGAATTTGAAGTTGACAAATAATCAGCATGTGTAGGTGTGGTTATGAAGAGGAATGCATCAATGTTGGCAGTTTTCCAGTGAACTTTCCAGCACTTCACTGCACAGCATGAAGAGTCAGACTACGCTGCACTTATTCAGTCTAAATTGGGGCATTGGTTGGTCAAACCAGGTCAGGACACAAGTGATGACGTGTTGGTAATCTATTTTTTTAAGCAGCTGAGGTTACCTGAGTAAACTCAAAAGTATTATATAGAAACTCTAAATATTTGTAAAAACACAAAAGTGTCACGGATGTGCATGTAATTTTTTTGTTTTCATTCTTCCAGGAAAGTTGCAAGAATGTTTCTCCTTACCACAATTCTTTTTTTTGGTAAGATCATCTACATTTAAATCATGAACATTTTTATTTTCTAAACATGACTGTAAGAGAATAAGAGAAAGTTTGGGTTAATTGACGATTGGCCATTGTGTGCTGCTATGTATTCAAGTTTCAGGCTTCGCCTCAGCTCAAAAGGTGATTCAATTATCCTACTGCTCGATAGATGAGAACCATGTTAGACTAGATTGCAAATATTCACTTCCCGCTGAGTCACCCGAAGCGTTTTGCAAGTACACGCAAGGGGAAAGACTCCTGGACACCACCAACCCAGAAGAGGAGCAGCATGCCCCCTTCAAGCACCGAGCTAGAGCTCGCATCTTCCCGGGCAATGTCTGTCGACTTCTGTTTAAAAACCTGCCAAACGGCAAGTCAAATTTTACCTGCAACATCAAATTGGCCAACTCAACCACCTCTGCGTTCAAAACCTCGGTGGTGGAGAAAAGTACGGTACTTGCGTTCTTCATATGCTGGACTATTTCAAGCAAAGGCCATTAAAAATCTTCCGCTTTTTTTGATTGCAGAGCTCCTCCTCCCATGTTCTGCTCCCAGTGTCCTGTTACAAAGTTACAGTGGCCCGCTGTTGACCTTGATGACACTTCCATTGCTGTTTGCGCTTGACTGGCTGTGACTGTGGCGTCCAAACTAGTGCACCCCATCCTCTGGTGGCTCCCACTGGATGCTTAAGCTGGATGCAGATGCAATATACAGTATATCTAGGCTTAGTATGCAAGTGTACAACTGCATTTACTGTATCCTCAGCTGAGTTCAAGCACGTTCTCAGGAATACAGAAGTGAAATATGATATATTCGGTAGTATTGACACTTAAAAGGAGCATTATAGTGATTATATTCCATCTTATGTATAATTCTTAGCTTGGGAGTGATAGAATCTGCTTTCCCTAACCAAGTGATGCAAGACATCTGCCCAACAATTATTAGTAATATAATAAAGAGCAAAAATGGCGTCAAATGCATGCATGAGAAAGTATGTCTATAAATCACTATAGGTGGGTACTTGTATGTTTATAATACTGAAGGTCATCACAATAGGTGGCTACTGGTATATTTACAATACTGAAGGTCATCTCTGGTTATATCAAAAATGTTTACATGTTCTTATAGCTGACAATATGGCTGTTATGGTAAGCACAAAGGAAAAAGTGCACTTGCATGAAAGCTGCCGAATTGTTTAGATTACCGTATGCTCACGGTGAAAACCTCAGATGAAGACAGGCAATCAAGATCGGGATTATGGGAAAAAAAGAATGTTTAATTTATAATGCAAAGCAAGGATACGTGACATTTAATAAGGTAGTAATAAAGTTTCTATGGGATATTTAATGTATGTATCATTTAGAGTAAGAGTGCTAATGAGCTATTCTTATATTTCATTGACATGTAAAGCATATGTTTGTTTTGTGTCCATCAATTAGCACATTAAAGGGTTATTTACAGAAATGTTGTTTTCCAACATACATTTATGAGCCCCTGTGACACAAATCTCTCATCTCTCTCACTTTATCCTCATTAGGATCGCGGGGGGTGCTGGAGCCAATCCCAGCTGCCTCCGGGCCAGATGCGAGGGACACCCTGAATTGGTGGCCAGCCAATTGCAGGGCACAAGGAGACAAACAACCATTCACGCTCACACTCATAGCTAGGGGCAATTTAGAGTGTCCAATCAGCCTACCATGAATGTTTTTGGAATGTGGGAGGAAACTGGAGTACCCGGAGGAAACCCACACAGGCCCGGGAGAACAGGTGAACCAACCTGGACTTGAACCCAGGACCCCAGAGCTGTGAGGCCGACTCGCTAACCACTCGCGTCACCGGGTAAACTAACATTATTATTTTAACTGCCACTGATATGGCAATAATTTATGAACAAAGATGCATTTTTGGTAGTATGTATTAAATCAGTATTTTCTTTACTGATAGCAGCTGTACACCTTGAGCCGGAGTATAAATCACAATAATAGCCTATCACGCGATTAGTAGAAACCAAAGCGTTTCGTTTCCCTTTGAGCTTTGACGCATACAATAACACACACGGCACCTTGATGACGCATGACGATTTGAACAACAGAAGTATGCAAAGTTATTACAAACCAGGCGCTGTCCGTGGGCGGCCTGGTGGAGCGAGTGGTTAGCGTGTCGGCATCACAGCTCTGGCGTCCTGGGTTCAAATCCAGGTCATTTCCACCTGTGTGGAGTTTACATGTTCTCCCAGGCCTGCGTGTGGGTTTCCTCTGGGTACTCCGGTTTCCTCCCACATTCCAAAAACAAGCATGGTCGGCTGATTGGACACTCTAAATCAGGGGTGTCAGACTCGGGTGGGTTCGCGGGCCACGTTAAGGTCAACTTGATTTCATGTGGGCCGGACCATTTTAGATATAATATTTAGATTTTTTTAAATAAATGGATTAAAAGAACCGGATTAAAAGACCTGAATATTCAGTTTTTTATAGATCTAAAACAATGTATATTTTAGCTTTTTAAAATATATTTTTAGATTTTACAAATGATTTTTACAATTATTGATTTAAAAGGGGGAAAATCAGGAAATTTAATATACATCTATACTCTTCATTCTAATTTGATCCTAAAACAGAAAGTCGGCACTCATGATTTACTTTCCCGGGCCACACAAAATGATGCGGCGGGCCAGATTTGGCCCCCGGGCCGTCACTTTGACACCTGCTCTAAATCAAATCAAATCAATCAAAAGCCTTTATTGTCATTATACACAGCTGCGTATAACGAAATTGGTGGTGCTACTCCACAAAGTATGTTTTCCCAGTAAAATCTAAATAAGTAATATTAAAAAGTCACGTCCGGGCAAGGTAAATTCCAAATTGCTAGGTATGGGTGTGAGTGTGCATGGTTGTCCTTAGTCTCCTTGTGCCCCGCTTAATCGGCTTTATTAATAAAAAATAATAAACTCACGTTTGCTAACGTTGCTTATTCCAGCGATTGCACTGGTATTTAGTTGTCGGACCTGTTGTTCGTCTTCGTTCTTGCTCACCTGCGCGATGTTGATACCGGAAATGACATCATTTAAACGCTACCACGAAGCAGGTGAAGTCTCTTTCGAGCAGCCGCACTCATCTGAATCTTACTGAGCTGCGCGTTTAGCAATATTCGGCTGGATTTCTGCCTTTATCCCTTGTCTTCTTTGGCTCTTCTTTAAGTTCCTTTTTGGAGTCTTGCCTGTGTGACTTTTTCGCCCAGTGGAAGTCGGGGAATAAACGAAAGAGTGGCCAACACGAAGATGATTTCCGGCTGGTTGGTTTCGGTGCTCTTATTTGCTTGCGCTGCGACAGGTAAGTTGTTAAACTAACTTTTTCCTAAACGCGCAGATCTCATTTAAGTTGGAATTTTTATCGGCCTGTATATTGTGGTGAATCTATTACAGTATTTGTCGTGATGAACGTTAAATAAATTTTCCAAAATGGAGTCCTGTACATTTCTATTCAGGTGTGTTGGGAAAGTTAAGGCGATTGTGCACACAGTACCTGTGTAGACCTAATTATAGATGTCAGACTCGGACATCGTTTGTGGAACGGGTAATCTTATCAATTGAAATCCGAAACTGGTTCTGAATTCCAAAAATGGCAGTCGAATGGTTTCGTCACAACACTGGGCGTAGGTAGTTTCTTTAGGAGATCTAAAGAGGTCCAATTCCAGAGCTGTGTTAAGCATTTATCGAAAACAAAAGTACGCAGTGATTATATATTTTTTCAGTTGATATATATTTTTAAGTTTTATATTGTTATTAGACTGTTAAAGAGTATATTATATTGTCTCCTGCCATATTGTGCAGTTCTTAACCCTACCCAAAAAATATGAATCTATTTTTTTAATTGGTTCCAATACTTTTTTCGTAACTTGAAAATTTCGTAAGTGGTGGTGTACTTCATATGTAAATTCTCTAATTTGTTCCACGGTCCTCACACAGCTACCAACTAAACCCTTTAAAATTGGTCAAGGTGGCCCAATGTTGTATGAAACGTGAGGTAACACAAAAATAAGAGAAAATTATAAGTAAATGATTTATTAATGTCTTAAAATATCTAAAGCAGGGGTCACCAAACTACGGCCCGCGGGCCGGATACGGCCCGCCGGCACATTTGGACCGGCCCTCTGAACAATACCAGAGACGCTATCGGAATTTTTTTTTTTTATTTTATTTTTTTTTTTTGGGGGGGGGGGATGCGGCCCGCTGGCACATTTGGACCGGCCCTCTGAACAATACCAGAGACGCTATCAGATTTTTTTTCCTATTTGGCCTTGAAGACTGGGACATTTTAATCTTGTGTTTGGTTCATTGCACCCCTGCTGAGCCCACAAATCATCCCAGTGAAGCGGGGCTTCGCATTGCTTCTTTGGTGACACGCGCAGGGAGAGTGTTTCCCTTTGATGCATGTGGGCACGTCCACCGTTGCATGCACGAGCAGTGTTACCGAGACATCTGGACGATCGCAGGTGAGGGCGGAGCCCTGGGACCATCGCGGACTATTCAAGCATATTAAAACTGCAACCTGTTTGAGAACGGAATAATGGCGAAAAAGTTAGGTGAGAGAAAAATTGATTCAGAATGCAGGATATTTAACCTGGAGTCGACAAACGATTATTTTTTTTGTTCAATGCAAAGAAAAGGCTGTTTGTCTCATTTGTCAAGAGACGGTGGCGGTATTCAAAGAATACAATCTTTGCCGACACTATGAATCCCGTCACAAAGACAAGTACGATAGATTGCAAGGCCAAATACGAGCAGACAAACTCTCAAAGCGAAAAAGTGGACTGCTATCTCAGCAGAACCAGGCATCCGCTCGGGCCAGCTTTTGGGTTGCTAAATTGATAGCAAGCAGCGGTAAGCCTTTCACTGACGGAGAGTTTGTTAAGAAATGTATGGATACTGTCGCGGAGGAGGTGTGTCCCGAGAAGAAAGATGCATTTAATGCCGTAAGTCTGTCGGCGAGTACAATGACCAGACGCGTTGAACAAATCGGGAGTAATGTATATGCCCAGCTGCAGCAGAAGACGAAATAATTTGACTTTTTTTCATTAGCACTGGATGAAAGCACGGACGTGCAAGACACAGCGCAACTGCTCATTTTTATTCGTGGAGTTAGCGCAAACTTTGAGATTTGCGAGGATCTGGCAGCCCTCCAAAGTCTCAAAGGGACTACAACGGGAGAGGATATTTTTGACAAAGTGTGCCAAACCATGGAGAAGTTGGACCTGGACTGGTCAAAGCTAGCTAGCATCACGACTGACGGGGCTCCTAGCATGGTGGCCGAAACTCGCGGTCTAATAATGGGACGCATGAACCGGGAGTTGGAAAAAAGGGGTCTCACCGCCCCGCTACGAGTCCACTGCCAAATTCACCACCAAGCACTGTGCTGCAAAATGTTGACGTGGGATTCTGTAATGACGGTTGTGGTGTCGTGCATAAACTTCAGAGCAAAGGGAGAAGATTGTGCATGGCACAACAGAAAGTTAATGTTCCATGGCTTTTTCTGTTACAAACTGACACCGGCCCCCCATCAGAGAAGGGAAAAGTTATGTGGCCCTCACAAGAAAAAGTTTGGGGACCCCTGATCTAAAGCATATGACAGTGCCTCTGAAATATCTCCCTCCGTGGTTGTTATAGACGTAATACCCATGTTTGTCCGCCAGATGGCGGGCGACAATAGCCCATTCTACCGGGGCCGAAAGCCGTCCACTTTGTAGGACGTTTTAGACTGTGTGTGAAAATTTGTGCCACGCTGCATTTGTAATTTCTAATCGCTTAATGATGAGAATTCAAAATAAAATAAGGAAATTCATTTACTTTTCGGGGGAATTCGTAACTTGGATCTTTTTCGTATCTCGAGTCACTCATTTGTATATAAAAAAAATTGGTAACCTGAACCTTTCTCACCTATAGGCATTCGTAAGTAGAGGTACGACTGTACTGTTGTTTTGACGCAAGTTGTGGACTTGTTTTGTGTCCACGCCCTGTAGGCTGCTTGTCACGTTCACTGGTAGGCCCGGAGCCTGATAGGTGCTGTTGAAAGTTTTTCTCACTGTAGGAAGGTCCTGTTTTCATTGGTCTTTGTAATCATTCAGGGAGATTCTATGTTTTCTTTTGTGTTTGTTCCATCTGAGCTGCACTTCAAGTAGGGGAATGAGTGGCTTGATTACAGATATTAGTTAATTATAATGATTCAAAGAAAGTAGTGTGGCACTCTTGCATATCATGAGATAATCTGGGACATTGTCAGAAATTATCTTACATAATGTAATGTGCCTGAAAAGTAAGATAATTATGTACAGTTGTGGTCAAAAGTTTACATACACTTGTGAGGAACATAATGTCATAGCTCTCTTGAGTTTTCAGTTATTTCTACAACTCTGATTTTTCTCTGATAGAGTGATTGGAACAGATACTTCTTTGTCACAAAAAACATTCATGAAGTTTGGTTCTTTCATGACTTTATTATGGGTGAACAGAAAAAAGTGATCAAATCTGCTGGGTCAAAAATATACATACAGGAGCGCTAATATTTGGTAACATGTCCCTTGGCCATTTTTACTTCAATTATTTGGTAACATGTCCCTTGGCCATTTTTACTTCAATAAGGCACTTTTGGTAGCCATCCACAAGCTTCTGGTTGAATATTTGACCACTCCTATTGACAGAATTGGTGCATTTCAGTTAAATTTGATGGCTTTCTGACATGGACTTGTTTCTTCAGCATTGTCCACAAGTTCTCAATGGGGTTTAAGTCAGGACTTTGGGAAGGCCAATTGAAAACCTTAATTCTAGCCTGATTTAGCCATTCCATTACCACTTTTGATGTGTGTTTGGGGTCATTTCCCCGTTGGAACACCCAACTGCGCCCAAGACCCAATCTTTGGGCTGATTTTCTAATTCTTGGCAGATATGCTTTTTGGTGCTTCTTGGTTGAATCTTCACCCTCCTGACCAATTTTATCTCAGCAGCAGGTGATAGCTTGCATTTTCTTCCTGATCGTGGCAGTGACAAAACAGTGCCATGCACTTTACACTTACAAACAATTGTTTGCACTGTTGCTCTTGGGACCTGCCGCTGCTTTGAAATGGCTCCAAGTGACTTTCCTGACTTGTTCAAGTCAAGGATTCGCTTTTTCAGATCCATGCTGAGCTCCTTTGACTTTCCCATTGTAGTGTTTGTGGGCGTTTGCATCCAATGAGCCCCATTTAAATGGCCTCAGAGAAGTCACCAGCTGTAGTCACTCATAATCACTCACAAGAAGTTAAGCATATTTCACTGACACCTTTCTAAATCACCAAAATTGCTAATTCGTGTAGCTGTATGTATATTTTTAACCCAGCAGATTTGATCACTTTTTCTGTTGACCCATAATAAAGTCATAAAAGAACCAAACTTCATGAATGTTTTTTGTGACAAAGTATCTGTTCCAATCACTCTATCAGAGAAAAATCAGAGTTGTAGAAATAACTGGAAACTCAAGAGAGCCATGACATTATGTTCTTCACAAGTGCACGTAATCTTTTGTCCACAACTGTATTACAAATTTCTTGTTGTTGTTGTTGTATTGTCAAGCGTAGCCATTACAGAGTAAAGTCTGCTTGTATTTGATAGCTAAAGCCAAGATTAATCTGCGTTTCTACTGATTGCCATTTTAAGAGAATAAACATTCTTTATTTTGTGACTTGTATGCAAAATCCAACTTTGAAATTGGCACAGCAACATAAACCTCAACACACAAATCCCTCTTTTATCAACTTGCATAGTTCTTCTGAGAGGGGGAGGATAACAACATAGCACGGTAAGATGCATTCTGATGTCTGAACTTACCACTAAAAGGTTAACTGGTCATATGAAAACAACTCAAAGCAAGCAAACAAATAAGCAAAATAAATAAAATAACAACTTAACTTTAGAAGCTTATGTCTTTCCGGCAGGCACAGTACACTTCTTACCTTGGAATCTAATTTAGGAGAGAGAATGGAATATTCATTGATTCATTTTCTGAACAGTTTTATCCTCGCTAGGGTTGTGGGGGTTGCTCGAGACTATCCCAGCTGACTTTGGGCCAGAGGCGGGGGACTCCCTGAGTCGGTGGCCAGCCGATCGCAGGGTACGAGGAGATGGACAACCATTCACGCTCACACTCCTACCTAGGGGCAATTTAGAGTGTCCAATCAGCCTACCATGCATGTTTTTTGGAATGTGGGAGGAAACCAGAGTACCTGGAGAAAACCCACGCATGCCTGGGGTGACCATGCAAACTCCACACAGGTGGACCGACCTGGATTTGAACCCAGGACCCCAGAGCTGTGAAGCTGACGCACTAACCACTCAAGCCGCAGGGCCGCCAGAATGGAATATATGCATTTATATATAAATTAATTCATTGATCTTCTGTGCCGCTTACACTCAAGGGTTGTGGTGGTGCTGGAGCCCATTCCAGCTAAGCATAATTTGATGGAAATGTCACATTCTCAAATCAAAAGCCTTTATTGTCATTATACAACAGCTGCATATAACGAAATTAGTGGTGCTACTCCACAAAGTGCGTGTTTCTCAGTAAAAACATAAGTACCATATTTCCACGACTATACGGCACATCATATTTTTAGCCGCAGTGTCAGTAACGAGTGCTATTTCTGTATTTTACACACAAAAAGGACGCACCGTTTTTATAGACGCAGCCAGGCATGGTAAAAACATACACCATATAAAACATACAGCGCTAAAAACACGTTTTTAAAAAGGCAACTGAAGCAAAACTGAGTTCGGTTGTACTTTATTTAGCAATTTTACAATGTACTCGCGTCATCATCACCCACAAATCCATCAAAGTTCTCATTTTCTGTGTCCGAATTGAACAATTGTCTGAATGAGTCATCAAAAACGCTGAGTTTTATACGTTCGTCCAGGCGGCCACAATCCATTCGCAAATAGTAGCTAGCTAGTAGCTAGCGTAACTATTCCAACGCTGCCTTCCATGCTTCGTAAAGCTGTGTTGATGTCGATGTCCAGACCACAATCCATTGGGTGTATTGACAAAAGAACTATATATCACAGCAGTCACTGCGCAGTACTTTTTCTACGGGGAAAATAGTAGAGTTGGGGGCTGCTTGCCGTAGTTGTGAGAGCTGTACCCTATCGATTGATTTATTTTATTTTATCGTGATAACAATTTTAGTATTGGACCATATAGAAAGCGCACTGGATTATAAGACGCCCTGTCTATTTTGGAGAAAATTTAAGACTTTTATGTGCGCCTTTATAGTCGTGAAAATACAGTAATATAAAAAATCATGTCCGGGCAAGGTAAATTCTAAAATATTGCACAATCTAAGATATTGCACATTGTTATTGAGGATAAGCTACTTGTAAATTTAATAGATGAATGTGTACTTTTGCTGAAACTGGTCTTAAAGATTAAAAGAAATGTAGCGAACAAGGTTAATACAACTGAACTGCACAACTAAATTAAGCCATTAGACTTTGCATGAGAATCTAATTGCAAGGAATTGTATTCCCATGTGTACAAGGTTTTAATTTTCTTTATTAAAAAAAACCTGTCACATCATTAATAATTTATTTCTGTTCATTTTTGTCAACAGTCATAAGTGGCTTTTCGGTTACAACATCCAATGCAAACGTGCAAGTCAAAGAAAATACAGGTGAGGTTTTCTCAGAGACGTAGTACATCCTAAACGGTCATTCTGGAGGAATAGAATGCATGTCTGACCTGTGCTTTTTTCCTTATTGGTCTAATAATTAAAATAGGTTGTTATAGTAGACAGTTATTAAGCTTTTTAATGAATCACGACAAATGTGTTGTGACACTAACATATCTGCCTTTTTGTTCTTTTACTTTCTGTGGTTTGTTACAATTATCCAATTGCAATAGAAATTTTATATTATGAAAATATACATTTTTAATTTTTTTCATGCTATGCATTATTACAGGAGTTGATCTGACTTGTTCCTATTCTGCGGACTTTGGCTCAAATGCCAGAGTAGAGTGGAAGTTTAAGGACTTTACAGGGTCACAGAAATATGTCTTTTATGATGGGAAACCCACAGGTAAGCTATTTGCAAATAGATACTTTCAAGGTTTGCAGGGTCCAATTTGTTACTTTTATTTATAAAATTTAAATTCCCATTCTCAACTTTCAACCAAATTCTCAACTTTGCTACTAAATCAACTTTGCTACTAAACCCTAGCAGCAGTAGGACCCCACGACTGTTAAACATTAACCAAGTAGCATGCTCAATGGCAAGCTGATAGTGAATTACATTGTGTGGCAATTCATGGACAATTTCTTTCCCAGGTCCATATGCCAACCGTGTGACCATGCATGGCAGCAATGTGAGATTTAAGGAAGTGACCCGTAAGGATAACGGAGTGTATGACTGTGAGGTGTCTGGTGTCAATAGCCAGTTTGGGGAGGCCAGGGTGAAGCTTACAGTTCTCGGTAAATATTTCAAGTCATTTTTATTACACGTTCTAATTTTTTTTACATTCTTTTGTACTTATTTATTTTTGAGTCTGCCTTTTTTTTTTTTTAAATTTAAATTTTGCCATTTAACCACATCTTCTGTTTTTATCCCCAGTGGCTCCGTCGCCACCCCTATGTCGGATCCCCACCTCGGCGACAACTGGTAAAAAGGTCATTCTGTCCTGCCATGATAAAGATGGCTCCCCCCCTTCCCAGTACAAGTGGTACCGAAACAACATCCTTTTGCCACCTGAGCCTAGCAAGGTTTCTGGTTTCCAGAATAGTACATATTTGCTGAACTCTGCAAATGGCCACCTGGTAGGGTACAGCTTTTACTCTTTTTTTTTTTTTTTTATTTATTTTTTTTTTTTTCTATTTTATTTTCTAAATTTACAGCCAGTCCTGTTTTTTTTTCTTCTGTTTTTTTAATGCAGCTCTTTTCAGCTTGTTTTTTCCCCAACAATTATTCATACATATCATATGTTTTCTTTAGGAGTTTCCCTCTGTCAAAAAGATGGATACAGCCGACTATTTCTGTGAAGCTTTTAACAGCGCTGGCCCATCTAAGCGCTGTAGAGCTGTGAAAATGGAAGTCGGTAAATAAAAATTATGCAGTTTCCTTACCTTGAATTACTTTGAGGCCCTCTTCAAATGAGGTATTTAGGGACAAAACCATTATTACTCAATTACATTGACAATTAAATGTTTTAAAATTTGTAAATATCAAAATATTTCCTGGAAAACAACTAGAATTTTACGAAAAAATATACACATACAATACCATTCAGTGATATGAATCAGCTTAATGATAAATAATGGAAGAAAATTAAAATTTCATGGCACTTTTTTTGTAGGTGACGTTAATACAGGAGGCATTGTCGCTGGGGTAATTGTGGCTCTTGTATTGGTTGTGCTGCTCGCTCTGGGACTTTGGTACGCTCACAAGAAAGGATATCTTCCCCGTGAGTATTAAAGCATGCATCCTTTTGTAGACTGTTACAGTTCATCACTCCCTTCCTCCTTGTTTGGACTGATGCTAAGGTTGTAAGAAACAGCATGGAGGAATGAATACGAACGACGCTTATCATTTGCAGAAGAGTAAATTTATTCTTTATTTATTATTCTTAAAGATTAATTTGTCGACCCTGAAAGGTGTACAGAGACCCCTCGCTACTTTGCGCTTCGGTTATCGCTGCTTCACTACATTGCAGACTTTTTTCTGGGGATGTTTAATTTTTTTTTTTTTTTTAATTTTTTTTTTTAAATTCATTCATGCATCTTCCATATCGCCCCTGCAACAAGAACCCCAACACCACGAGGTGGCTTATATATTTTTTTATTTAAATGTTTTTTAAGTTCATAATGTGAAAATCCACGCTGAAACTCGTAATCAGAAGCCACTCTTGCTACTAGGACTCAGCACTCAAGAAATCTTTTTTTTTTTTTAAATAGAGGTGACCCTATTACACGTATTTTCACTTTTCGCGGTGGGGTCCGACCCCCCAATTAACCGCAATAATCGAGGAATTACTGTATATGATCAATCTCTCATTTGTCTTCTCTCCTTCTCATTACAGGAATGACAGAAAGGTAAGAGGTTTTGCTTATTAGGTCCAATTTATTGACGTCACATCAGTATATTTTTCAAGTTGGTGTGTTCATCGCCTCTAAGCTTCTGAGTTTGAAATTGGTTTTGTTTTTAAAATGTGTCTTGCAGCAAACCAAAAGCGGTGGTCTACCAGCCGTCTTCAATGTATGGTGGTGAAGATGATGATGTATGATACCAACTTTAGTTTCGAGAACAGTTCATAAATAGTACAGTTGATATTCAAATAATGTTGTGGTGTTCCTTTGTTTTCTAGGGTGAATTCAAGCAGAAGTCATCGTTTGTTGTATAGTCTACAAGCAACAGTCCTCGCTGGTTTGAACTTTTTCAGCATGTGCCTTTGGTGTTTTATGTAATTTTACACTTTTTTTTAATAATGGATAATCAAATGCTCTATCTTTAGAAACATTTTTACAAACCTTCTGTAAATATAGTATTTTTTCCATTCTTTTGTCTGTGAAATGTGTCCCTTTTTATTACGTTTTTGTGTGACTGACAAATTTATTTTAGATTAAAATTGTTTAGAAAATACCGTAAATTTACGTCCAGAAATAAACTGCTATGTTGGTTCTAAATTTCAGTTTGACTCTGACTTCAGTTTGAAAATGACATTGACTAAAGTAATGCAAACAGGCTAATATATTGCTGAATGTTACTCGCACAATGATATATTTCTTGTGAAAAATCAGGGAGAATCTTGTGTAATTTACAGCAGTGTCAATTAATGGTAATTTGTTATTCTTTTAACATTTTATTTTCAAATATTCTAAAATTAATCATTTGTAAAGTCATCTCGCTGCTGTAAACTCTTGTCTAAATTACAGGAGTGTCAATTAATTGTGATTTGTTATTCTTTTAACATTTTATTTTCAAATATGCTAAAATTAATCATTTGTAAAGTCTTCTCGGTGCTGTAAACTCGTCTTACTTTCTGATAGTTAATTCACCAACAATCACTTGCTTACAGGGTTCATATTGGGTGTTGTTTCATAATAGTATAAAATTTTACAATGTTTTTAAATATTTATTTGGCGAACCCTGAATGTTTTCTAAAGTGAACTCCCGAGTTCTTAAGCTGACGAGTTAATCTATTAATGCAACTAAATTCTAAATAAATTGTTTTTAAATGTGTGTAGTCTACTGATGTCATCACAGTTATGAATAATTTATTTACAAGAATACTAAATTCTATCTCGAAGATCTTGTTCCTAACAGACTTTTTTTTTTCTATGAAAAATGGATCTGGCATATTTCTGATAATTCCTGGGCATAGCATAAATTTCAAAATTAAAATTAAGATAGAGTGGAGAAATGTGTTTTCAATTTGAGACTGACCTTCTGGTTCACCTGTTTGTGGATTAAAAATAAAATTACCTATATACATTTGTGGGAGGAGCCAACAGGTCCCAAGTGCTAAACAATTCCGTTATTTATTGAAAATTAAAACGATTATAGACAGTTTCTTCTTGACCAAGTGACCCAACCCTTCTTTTTCCGATTAGTTCAATTGATGCCCCCCTTATCATAATCAATTCCGAACTATATTTAAAGTAAAATACAGCTTTCCCCCCTTTGCCCTGGCAACTGATGATTTTCAAAAAGAAAACCCTTTTTCACTGCACATGCGCACTACGCCCCCATTTTCTTGGACAGGAAGTGTGAAGCACTCTTTCCACCATCCGCCTCCTGATCGACTCTGCATCACGCCACTTCACACTCATGTGAGTAATGGCGCTCTAGTTCTTTATCTCTGCCGTCATTTCCACCAGCCCATCCGCTATTTAACGCCAGCCTGCCTCCGACTTGACGGCTCGCCGATTGCCGTCTCGCTAGGGAAGGCAAGTCGTTGGTGGAAGGAGCGAGTTTAGCCTTTTAGTTGCATCCGATTTCTTTCTCTAGCTGACCGGATGCGAGAGGCGAGCCCGACATGTTCCTCTCAGCGGCCGGGGACGGTGGCTCGATTCCACGGCTGTCCCAAGCAGTTGAGGGGACTCGCCATGGTCGACCCCGTATGTGATGGTCCCATCAGAAATGCTGCTTGAAAATCTAAGGGTTGGCTGCAATTCATTTAAACCCCATGAGGCTGTTTCCTTCCTTTTTGGGGGTATGAATTATACATGGTTTTGTTTTCATTAAATGTAACTAAATACGTCAAAGGACCGTCCTTACCGATGGAGCAGTGAACGATGGCTGCTAAAGATGAACTTTACGCCAAAGTGACACCGCGGAGACAGCGCCAGACCCGGGCGGGCACCGTCAAACATGGGTCAACTCTGGACGTGCTGCTGTCAATGGGCTTTCCTAAAACCAGGGCGTGAGTACACCGAGGCTATATTCTCTAGTACTGCGCATTTTTGACCTCACCTTTTAGATTTGAAGATGCTGTGTGACTCAAATGTTGCACTTGTCGGCTTCTGTCTTGGATTTTTCCCCCATCAACCTCCTCATTCACTTTTGAAAGCGGGCAGGTTGGGTTGCCAGGAAACAAGGGAATGAAATATGGAGCTTATGTAATGATGCTCAAACCTCATGCATGAGTGACAAATGGATTGTTTCAGTGTAATGAAAACGGAGTCTGGTTTTTGCACAGCAGTTTGATTGAATTGGATTGGATAACTTTATTCATCCCGTATTCGGGAAATTTCGTTGTCAGTCGCAAGAGGGTGAGGATGCAGAAATAGCAAAGGCATTTTTAGACATAAATAGATAGGTAATAAGTTAATAAATACATGAATAAATATATACTTAAATAAGTGTGTTGCTGAAATATATATACATATACACACGTGTACGTACACACATATATATGTATATGTATATATACGTACATATACACAAAATCAAATCAATTAGGCTTCAACTCGAGTTACATTTCATTTTATGTTTAAGGTTGGATGACTTTGTAGCACGGGGCAGCCCGGTGACGTGAGTGGTTAGTGCGTCCAGATCGGTCTACCTGAGTGGAGTTTTCATGTTCTCCCCGGGCCTGCGTGGGCTTCCTCTGGGTACTCCGGTTTCCTCCCACATTCCCCCCCCCCAAAAAAAAATCATACATGGTAGACTGATTGGACAATCTAAATTGTCCCTAGGTATGGGTTTGAGTGTGCAGGGTTGTCCGTCTCCTTGTGCGCTGCGATCGGCCACCGATTCAAGGCGTCCCGCCTCTGGTGGGGAGACAGCTGGGATTGACTCCAGCACCCTCCGCGACCCTAATGAGAATAAAGCGGTTCAGAAAATTAGATGAGATGAGACTGTAGCACGTTGGCACAATGCCCATGTCAAAATCTCCATGACATTTGTATGGTTTCTCACTTTACAGCCACATCCCAAAAACATGCATTAGATAATAAATTCATAGTCCATACTTCTCAATGTAGTTTGTTATTTGTCGTAGTGTGTATATGTATAGGATTGGCTGGCGAGTGGTTCAGGGCTCCATCTTTCATTTTAAATCTACTTTGACTAGCTGCAGGTTGCTGCTCTAGTGACAATAATTATAATTAAATGGGCATAAGAGGTGTCATAGAATCGAAAATAAATGCATCAACCAATTAGCCAATACTACAAAATTTTGTTTTTGTTCCCGTACCTATTTGAGACACTGAAAAATTACTTTTTTGCCTTCTTCTACCATTCAAAACCAACGATTAAATAGCTGTATTCTGTCAGGTTTTACTCGCTGACGTGGTTTCTGTCATTTTATCAATAAAATGATTTAGTTGCATTGTGAAACAACACACCGAGCCAACAAAATACTAACTACAACAAATTCTTATGGTTATTATTTGATTTTTTTGTCTAATTTAGGGAAAATCTGTCATCAGGGTCTAGTTGTAGGGGAAGAAGGACTTTGTGTGGGAGATGGGGGAATCAAACATAATTACAAACACACACACACAAATACAAGAATCAATCATTCTGATTAATTTAGAGTTGTTGCTGAGTCATTCAAGAATTGAAGCATGCAATTAGAGAGGAGATCCAAGGACACCATCACCTTCCGCTTCGGTGCTTATATCTGATGTCCGTAAACTGGTTGGCAAACTGATCCCATATAGATTTCATATCTGTAGTTTGTGGATTATCTCCAAGTGTTTTGGTGTTGCCTAAATTGTAAAAGAAGTTGAAACACAAAAAGCTGCTGGGTTTGGTTGCTTCAGTTAAACTAATGCATGTTTACATACAGTCAACGGCCTTTACAAAGTCATGTTTTGGGGGGATACAGTAATCCCTCGAATATTGCGGCTTCAAGTATCGCAGATTTTTTCTGGGGGATTTTTTATATAAAAAAAAAAAATCAAAGTTCATAACAATGTGATAATCCACGCTGAAACACGCAAGCGGAAGCCACTCCCCTGTCCTCCGCCTGCTACTAGGACTCGGCACTGAAGTAAAAAAGAAAAAAATATATATATTAGTTTTTTTAAATAGGGGTGACCCTACTTCGCGTTTTTTCGTTTATCGCGGCCATGTTTGGTCTACATTAACCGCGATAATCGAGGGATTATTGTACATCATTGATTGTTTTTGGGTATTTATGAGTGAGGATCACAGATGTAGCTATTGACTGAATGGCATATTTGGGGGGAACAGTGATGTGGCTTAGCTGTGTATTGAATGCAAATCACAAATACCAAATGAGATTTCTTACAATCCGCTTCTGAAACCATGTCTGAAGTGTTACCCATGTCACTAGCAAGGCCACAAACATCCGTTCACACCCGTAATTCAGTTGGTGTGACATCCAGGTTGTTGTTTTCCTCATGTATACATCTCCAGTATTGTTATTCTACTCCGAATGATGTTTTATTTAATGATAAAAAAAAGAAAAATATATTTTCTAATGATAGGATTTGAACAGATAACTCTATGAATAAATTCCAGTTTGAACTGTAAATATAATAACGTTGAGATACATTCTGATGCAGGCGTTTTTCATAAGCAAAATTTGAACTTGGATTTAAGGCAGCTAAGCGGAACTCGCCCATTTCCTGAAGTGGCTTGTGACCTTCTAAGCATTCTCTGAGATTGTGGTTTGATGGTAGCAGAAGAGGAGGTTGCAATGAAATTTCTTGTACACACACAAAAAAAAAAACAGAATGAGCAAATACCGCATGTGTAGCTTTTATAGTATTTTGCTGAATAACTAATAAATATCTTAAATGACTGATTACACAGAAAAACAAGACATTTGTTCTTTATATTTCACTAATGTGGCTTCTAGACAAGTTTGATCACACCACAAAAAGGTGGAAAGTGAAACAAGACATTACTTAACCCACGCAATGGCCCACTCACTTCCTTTATGGTGTCTCGGACACACTCTGTTATAACCTGACATTGTCTTTGCTCATGAAACAATGCTGTGAGGAAAAGTCAATCAGTTCTAGACACTATCAAATAAGTTTTAAGATCACATTTACAGCAAGAAGTCCTTCCTGATTTAAAGGTTAACAACCCTAAGCGGCCCATCTTTGGGACGTAATTGAGTAAAAACAGCCAGCATTACAGAAATGATATATTTTTCACACTATATGATACACTGGCTTTTCGTGCTGTTCCAAACCAATACTACTCAGTATCGGTATCAGGATACTATACAGCTACATTTGGTGTTTCAGATTTGGTCACAATTTTTACTTAGTGATTGCATTATTTTTAATTGTATAAAAAAATTGGTATCGGTCTCAGCAAAGCGCCTCTTGAAAAAAATTACAATTCAAAAACTTAAACATCTCTACTGGCTGCATGGATGTTATACTGTGTATCTTTGTTTATCTTGCGACATTGAAAACTGATTGTGATCGGAAGTTCCATTATATTCAATATTTGGTAGTCCAAATTGAAGAAAAGACAGTGTGGGATTAGAAGGGTTTTCCTGACCTTTGTCATCCATGCATGCCTTTTTGTGTGTGTGTGGAACTCTTCTCTCAGTTAATTATGGTGTTTCCCTTGTAAACAGGAAATGCTAATCTGCCTGTTGAAATGAGTCATGGAGTGGTCTTTTGGTGCTTGACACTGTTGCAGAATTCATTACAAACAATTAGTTTTGATCACCAGATTTCTGTATTTCTGGTTTATCACCCTTTGCAATATTGCAATAGAATACCACATCTTTTCACAGTTGAACTTCATTAGTCATGTTATGCGAAGACTGTTGAAAGAATTAGCAGGGAAACCATAGATACAATCTATGTGTGTGTGTTGAATATGAAACTGAAATATTACCCACACTATTGGAATAAAAGATGATCTGGTAATGGTCACTTCTAGCTAAAAGATAAACATAATCAAGAGGTATTTTTCGCAACCCATTTTTTTCTAGCTCTGAACAGGAAATGCAGTTTATAAATAACATGGTGATTTTTGCTGGGGGCAAGGGAAAAGCCTTTGGTGTACATAGCTATTTAGGACAGTAGTTCCATGGCTGCTTGTACTTTGTGGAGCAGATAAAAGTAAACCATTCATCCCGGGGCAAAAATAGTCTAAAGGGATTAAATGGCAGATGTGATTCTCAAGGGCTAAAACATAATCAGTGATGTGTGGGTACGTCAGCTTTGGAAGTTGAACTACATTCGCACAGGGTTAAACAATGGCTCATCTCCTCCCTACAACTTTGGTTTATTCACTACAGCATTGGAATTGAAACAGGATTTCAGAAGCAAATGGGCTTCCTTACACCTGAATTTGGGAAAAAGTTGGCTATATGGCCTCCAACGGTCACCATTCAATTTGCAATTGCAAGGCATCTGAAGACGCTGACCAATTCAAATCATATTCACAGCTGGACAATATACAAACACATTTATGATTTGGGTATATTGGAGGCAACCTGGAGAAGAGCCACACGAGCGTTGGTAGATTTTGGCTCAAACCCTGAGCCACAGATCTATGAAGTGATTATTATACAATTATACTACACTGCACTCGTACACTCCAAATAGTATAGTACTAATGATAAAAAAATTGTCAAATACCACAGCCCATTTGACAGATCCTGTTACTAGGTCATCCCACAGATATGACCCTAATTAACGTTTTAATGCCACCGTTAATGGTATATCTCCATTCATGTGCCTTTTTTTCATCCTTCTGTGAATTAAAATGTTTGTTACTGGTAAATGTCCAATCCAAGATCTGGCACTGAATGAACATTCGTTTATTTGCTTTCAACCCTCACAGTTCATATGGATTAGACATCTATTGCCATCAATAACAGCCAATGAGTTAACATTATTCATTTATTTTCCATACCGTTTATTCCCACAAGTGTCGTGGGGGTGCTGGAGCCTATCCCAGCACACTACGGGAACCAGGCAGGACACACCCTTAAATGGTGGCCAGCCAATCGCAGGGCACAAGAAGACAGTGAACCATTCACGCTCACACTCATACCTTGGGGAAATTTAGAGTGTTCAATCATGCATGTTTGTAGGATGTGGGGAGAAAACTTGAGTACCTGGAAAAAACCCACGCAAGCCTGGGAGAACACGACAACTGCAGACTGAAAAGTCCAAACCTGGGATTGAATCCTCGATATCAGAACTGTGAGGCAGATGCTTGGCCATAACATTATTAAAAATGTTAGGCAGCCGCCTAACATTTTTAATATTGTTATGTTTTACAATAAAAGGCGGTACTTAAAATTCTCCCATACAATTACTGTACTGTTTTTTTTCCCACTTTGGCGTTAACATTCTTTCTAGCTATTTTAAGATGTGCATCTTGAAGAGAATCCTAATCTGCTCATGGAGATTTGATTTTGTAATGTAATCTCTTCATGCCTTCATGATACTATTACCACACTATTAATGTGAACTATTTTGTAAGTCAATGCATTTTGTGGTAGTTCTCCACAATAAATCTGCTTTGTCTGTAGTCCAAATTTTGCACACTGCCCTCAGGTCGATAACCCAGTGAATTGAGAACCGTTTCAGTTGGCCCCCAAAAATAAAAGCACGTATTGAATGGGACTGCAGAAGTGTTACAATGCAAATGAACGAATTCATTGGAAAATAATGCAGTAGTGTTTTCAGTTCACTTCCATCCCAATAGAACAATAGTGACTGTCCGTATCTATTCAAACCAGTTAGAAACAGTATCTATGCTAAGCACTTGATGTGTGGAGGTTTTATTATGTAACGGAGTGAAAAGAGTCTGTAGTTTTCATATAACCAGCACGAAATTTGTGCAAATAACCTCTGATTCTGAACAAAAAGACACAGTTATTACAAGTAAATGAATGAGGTAGAATCATATCTCTGTTGGCTTGTTTGGAATAGTTTTTGTTCTATTTGTTGACATACACACTCATAAAAGAGAAAATCAGCATTATTAACCAACCATGAACATTTTCTCTATTATTTCCAATTCAGTGTGCTTTTTTGGACTTTCAATACCAGTAAATGGACTCCTAGTATGAATGAATTATTTCATCATTATTATTTATTTTGACTGTGGTTTTTTTATCTTGTCATCTTTGCAGCTTAAAAGCTTTGGTTTCTACAGGAGGGAAAAATGTCCAGGCAGCTTGTGACTGGTGAGAAATGCACCCCCACATACGATCATGATACTATTTTAGCCAGGTTCTAATTAATCACTGGACTGTGACTAAAGATTTCGAATGTTAAACAAATTGCTCATGTGATACTAAGCTATTATGGAATTACTTCACTTTATTTTAAGCCTTCTTTTGACACGCAGGTGAAATTTTAATTCTTGTGTCCAGGCTCTTTTCCCATGTGGATGACCCTTTCCTAGATGACCCCCTACCCAGGGAGTATGTGTTGTATCTGCGACCCAGCGGTCCACTGCTTCAGCAGCTCTCGCTCTTCTGGCAGCAATCTCGCCTCTCGTGCGGCAAAAACAAGGCCCACAATATCTTCCCCCACGTAACCCTCTGCCAGTTTTTTATGGTAAGTCTCAGTTTCATGTCTACTATGGTTATAACTTTTACACCATCCTCCCCCCAATCAAGTCCTGCATCACCATTGTATAAATATTTTGGTATAATTGAAAAAAACAACAGTGGTACCTCGAGATACGAGCTTAATTCGTTCCGGGGCTGAGCTCGTATGTCGATATTCTTGTAACCCGAACGAACGTTTCCCATTGAAATGAACTAAAAACAAATTAATTCGTTCCAACCCTCTGAAAAAACACCAAAAACAGGATATTGGATTGGAAAAAATGTTTTATTTCTTCTAATTCGCCATCTATTAAACAAGGTAACACATAACTAGTGGTTTAATATTATTAAAATGTGTTTAATAGAACTAAAATTAGACAGATTTTGCGGAGGGTAGAGAGAGGGACAATAATTATTTAAAATGGTATGTGTTGTTCTGAAATTAAACAATCATTTTCACGGTACTTGGACGATTTGCCGAAAGACGTTTCGCCGACGGACGCTTGGCCGACGGACAGTCCGCTGAACGGACGTTTCGTGCGCTTGCCCCGCCCCCGGATCGTGTGTGTACATGTTTTTCAACCTCGACCCGCGGGCCATATATGGCCCGTTACAGATAACATTCATTTAGGAATAACAAGGACATGTACTGCCCCCGCTGGACATATTTCTAAATACAAGCACATACTACAACGTGCTGCCAATTTTTTATATTTTTTATTTTATCCTTGGGTTTAAAGTAGTAGCCATTTGGACACACAATGTAATTTATCAAAGCTGGGGATTGATGTCTGACACTGAGAAAAAACAACACTAGAAGACTTATGTGAAATTCTAAGTGCCTTGGACCGACTAGAGGACTTAGAGAACAATACCTGAAAATGCCATGAAGCACACTTTTACTTCTAGTTTAATTTTAAATAATTTCCCATTATTTTAGGAAATATATATTCAACATGATTTGCTGAGAACCTTAATTCAAAGATTAATCTCAACGTTTTCTATGCTGGTGTAAATTTTCTGGAGTAGGATTTCTGGATTTACAATTTCATTACATTAGTACTTACTGTTACTACTACTTTATTTTCTCTATTTCTTCTGTCACGTACTGTTCTGCATGATCTCCAAATGGCTACTACTTTAAACGCAAGGATAAAATAAAAAATATAAAAAATTGGCAGCACATTGTAGTACGTACTTGTATTTAGAAATATGTCCAGCGGGAGGCAGTACATGCCCTTGTTATTCCTAAATGAATGTTATCTGTAACGGGCCGTATATGGCCCGCGGGCCGAGATTGAAAAACATGTACACACACGATCCGGGGGCGGGGCGAGCGCGCGAATCCCGTTTCGGCGAAACGTCCGTTCAGCGAACTGTCCGTCGGCCAAACGTCTTTCGGCGAATCGTCCGGTCACGTATTTTCACAACTTCAAAATAAAAGAAGTTGCAGTATTTGTTTTAATATGCCTTTAGATTTAAGTAGACATAACACTAGTAGCAGCGCAAACAACCAATTCAATCAATAAAAAAAGTATTAATTTTATTAGCTGTTTTTTCCTTTTTCGCCAGTGTGCCGATGGGAAAGTGGAGGCTCTGTCTGATGTCCTCCAAAGCACCGTGGCAAAGTGGAAAGGACGGATTCCCATGCCGCTTCCCCTAGAGTTGTACACTTCCTCTACCTTTATTGGCCTTTTTGTGGAAGAGCAAGTAGCAGAGGTGCTGAAGGGTTTTGCAGCTGATTTTGCCAATGAAGCTGAAACTAAAGCAGGTTCATGTCAATACTTGCAGTCAGCATCATAATTAAAAGCAAGTTTCCGTGATGTCATCATTGTGCCCATTTCTCTATGTCCAGATGTGCATGTTGAGCACCATAAGAAGCAACTGCATGTTACATTGGCATACCAATTCCAAACCAGTCATCTTCCAGTTCTTGAAAAACTGGCCAAAAATGTGGACGTTTCATCAGGCTGTGACTGGTTGGCTGTGCTCTTCTCTCGGGATATTCGCTTTGCTAATCATGAGGTAGGGCTACACATCAGGTTGTCAAGACAGAACTATATGATACATCAGTGAAACAAAGAATGTCTTGCTCGCAGAGCTAACACATCTCACTTGACTTTTAGAAGATTTCAGTCCAATGTATCTGACCTTGAGCATTGAGTAAATACGATGTCTATCTCTTTTAGACACTGCAAGTGATGTACCCTTATGTGCCTCAAAATGATGACGAGCTTGAGCTGGTGATTGGAGATTTCATCTTCATGTCACCTATGGAGCAAAGCAACGCCAGCGAGGGCTGGGTCTATGGAACGTCCCTGGGCACGGGGTTGTCTGGCTTACTGCCTGAAAACTACGTCAACCGCGCAGATGAGTCGGACACATGGGTCGTTCACGGGTAAAAACGAGTGTGCTGCACAATTCTTGTCTACCCTAGGACGGATAATGAGTTCCAACATTTCATTACAGTGGTACCTCGAGATACGAGCTTAATTTGTTCCGGGACTGAGCTCATATGTCGATATTCTCGTAACTCGAACGAACGTTTCCCATTGAAATGAACTAAAAACAAATTAATTTGTTCCAACCCTCTGAAAAAAAACCAAAAACAGGATATTGGATTGGAAAAAAATGTTTTATTTCTTCTAAAAATAATTAACTCAAAAAACAACACCAAAAATAAATTGGAAAAATAATATGTAAAATAATAATAATAATATGTAAAATATATTAATAATAATAATAATAATATGTAAAATATATTAATAATAATAATAATATGTAAAATATATTAATAATAATAATATGTAAAATATGTAAAAATAATTAATTAAAAAACAACAACCCCAAAAATAAATTTATTTGAAAAAGGGCTAGGGCTTTTTTTTATTTTTAAGGTGAATGCAATAAGCTTCAATAGTCCTGCATGAATCTTAAGCGTTTATTTTTTATTTATTATGATTATTATTTTAATCTAATCCTTTAGGTCTCATTCTATTCTCAACTACACCTCTCCATCTAATGCTGGGAGCACCCTGAGTGGGTTACTGTTTGATGAGCAGCACACTGACAGTCTGCTTGAGAGTCTGGTGGATGCTCCCAGCCTTGCTGGCCCTTGTCCTCCCATGCAGGTACTTTATTGTATTTTTTGACCATATTGTGAACAATGTCACCTCACTTCAAGGTTCAGATTCTATGTGCCTCATTAACATGCATTCTGTTGTGATAGTGGGGAAATTCATCCGTTTTCTTTCAATGCAATAAACAGAATCCTTGCAGACATATTCAGGGAATATCATAAACCATTGTTTGTATGAACTAAAACCGAAAATGTGAGTCAACAGAGTACATTAGTGATCTCAATCTGTTCTTCTGGATGAATACAAAAAAATCCCCCATACTCCAACATGTGGTCTTCCTCTAGGAGTGGAATTTTAAGGGGGATGACTCCATATGTTCTTCCATATAGTTTCTTCTGGGTGTAATGGATTCTAATGGATATTTATCACTTGTTTGGATTAAGTTAAAGTTTAAATGGTCTCCCTTCGCCTTATTTTAGGTGACGCGGCCAGCCGGTCAGTCCTCTACATCCAAGATGCGATTGTTTGTATGTCGACACGGGGAGAGGATGGATGTTGTGTTTGGAAAACATTGGGTCACTCAGTGCTTTGACGCCAAAGGTTTGTACGCAGAGGGAAGACGTAACCCCGTTGGCTTCTCAATAATACTCTGACCACAAACCTTAATTTTTTGGGGCGCAGGCCGATACATTCGCTCAAATCTCAACATGCCATCTAGCCTGCCAAACAGAAGCGGTGGTCACTGGGACTATGATAAAGATTGTCCAATTACTGTGTTTGGCTCCTCCCAAGCACGTCTTGTAGGTCGGTTATCTTTTGACATAAAAGTAAAAGAAAACTGGACAATATTCGTTCCCAAATATTGAATCATACTGTCTTGTGGTTCATTTCAGGTGAAGCCTTGTTGGAAAGCCATACGCCAATAGACTTTATTTACTGCTCTCCTTCGCTCCGCTGTGTCCAGACTGCTCAGCACATTCTGCAGGGTAGGAACATCCTAATAATTTGCCTTTTTCTTTAACATATAATGTATTATTATAATTGTGTCATCTTATTATTACATTAAATTGCATTCATTTAGATATTATGTGTATGTATCATAGAACTTGGTTTCCTCCGGGTACTACGGTTTCCTCTCACATTCCAAAAAACATGCATGGCAGGCTGATTGGACACTCTAAATTGCCCCTAGGTATGGGTGGGAGTGTGCATGGTTGTCCATCTCCTTGTGCCCTGCGATTGGCTGGCGCGCCTCTGGCCCAGAACCAGCTGGGATTGGCTCCAGCACCCCCCCGCAACCCTAATGAGGATAAAGCGGTTCAGAAAATGAGATGAGATGAGATCATAGAACTTTTTCATTGAAACAATAGTATGTTTTTCTTCAAATTAGACCCGTTTAGTATTTTTGAATGATGTCGAATACAACACAGTAGAAGGTTATAAGAGCTTGTGATCCATAATGGGAGTTGAAATCCTGTTGCTATTGCACAAATGTGTTGTTTTTGTTTTCAGTACCAGACATACAAATGTACTCACAACTAATCAATGCAATGCATTAGTAGACGTAGCACCTACAATGTTTTTCTCTTTCAGGTCTGCAACAGGAGGGAAAGACAAAAATTCGTGTGGAGCCTGGACTTTTTGAATGGACCAAGTGGGTTTCAGGCACCTGTTTACCCACTTGGATTCCCCCAACAGAGCTGACTGCTGCTAATATGAGTGTGGATACGACTTACAGGTAAAGAGCCTGTGTTCTGGTTTAAATTCACTATTAACTGTGAGCCTGTCATTTTTTAACATCTGCATTTCCCTTGTTACTATAGTCCTCATTTTCCCATCAGCAAGCTAGTGGCTTCTGAGTCCTATGACACCTACATCAGTCGAAGCTTCCAAGTAACTCGTGAAATCCTCTCAGAGTGCAAGAATATGGGTAGAGTGGACTCACGCATTTCCATATTATACCAAATTGTTATTTTTCCACTTTACAGCTGGTACGAACTGTCACTGTTTTTCCTCGTCATCCTTAACATAAGTGCTAAATGTTGCATACAGCGGTACCTCGACATACGATCTTAATCCATTCCGGGACTGAGATCGTATGTCAAGCTTTTCGTAACTCGAGCGGACGTTTCCCATTGAAATGAACTAAAAACAAATTAATTCGTTCCAACCCTCTGAAAAAACACCAAAAAGAGGATATTGGATTGGAAAAAATGTTTTATTTTTTCTAATTCGCCATCTACTAACAAAGTAACACATAACTAGTGGTTTAATAGTTAAAAAAATGTGTTTAATGGAAGTAAAATTAGACGCATTTCGCGGAGGGTAGAGACAGCGACATACACGGAGGCGTGGGGGGAGGTGTTCGGGGGGACTTTATCCACGGCAACTCACCTGAACAAACAAATTTAAATTAACTTGGATTAATATATACAGACCCACTCAAACATACATTTAATGTAACTTTACACAAAACTGAATTCTATTTTTTTTTTTTACCTTCGTTCTGGGCGGGTTAGCTGTTTGCCACGGCTCCACCCTCACGTTCGCTATCGATGGGCTGTTTGCTGTTGTATTCCCTTCAAAATATTCCAAAAATGATGCACACAAATGTCCTCACAATAGGATAACGCACAACCACTTGCCAACGAGAAGTAGTCTTGAATGAGCGATCGCGGGAGCTAACAGGCTAAGGAAGGAATAACAGCCTACCCACGTATTGATTGTGGGTAATGAAGTTTTATTCTGAGAAACGGTGCCATTGCCTATCGGTGTTGTGTGCACGAGTATACTTCATTACCCAGAAAGCCCTCTTTTTGCCCACGCATGCGCGTTGTGCGTTTCCTGGTCGATGCGTAGGAGAAACTAATCTGAATAAATCGTTCAGTCCTCGTAGATATAGTAGTTATACACGAAAGAGATGCAGCAAAAAAAGGCTTGGTCGCATCTCGAAATTTTGATTGTATCTAGGGCGAATTATTCGATCGAAATTTTCATCGTACCTCGAGCATGTCATAGGTAGAGCTGATCGTAGGTCGAGGTACCACTGTATTTACATTTAAAAACAAAGTAGTGGTAGCATCTGGTGGATATGGTTGTTCTTTTTACCTCATTCACACAGGAAACAAGGTCCTGATTGTGGCCCATGCTTCCTCCCTGGAGGCCTGCACCCGTCAGATACAAGGCCTCAGCCCACAAAACTCCAAGGACTTTGTCCAAGTTGTGCGAAAGGTCGGCCAGATGCAGATCACATCACACAGATGTCTTACTGTTTTCCCTCAATTACACAGAGGTGCATCTGCTCTTTTCATTTCTGCAGATTCCCTATTTGGGATTTTGTGCTTGTGAAGAAATGGGCGAGACGGGGGTGTGGCAGCTGGTTGACCCCCCTATCCTGCCTTTAACACATGGACCCAATCACAGCTTCGACTGGAGGCAAATGCTAATGCAAGACTGAAGAAACACACATTTGTATTATCATTCCCAATGGCAAATATATTGAAATGCACATTGATAAGCTCAGGAATGTGCAGATAACAGGAAACTGTAGCTTTGTTTTCTCTCCCCTGCGTATACACTGTGACAAGAAATATATTCAAAAGGCTACAGGAATACTTTTTCTGCGAGAGAAATGATCATTTTAATAAGCACAAAATAATTGTTGATACTGAAGAACAGATTTTTTTAAAAGATGGTAACGGGTTGCTTCTTTTATCCAATTTCATTTCAGTAAATGTCACACTGGCTTACCCTAACATTTCCCCTCACCAAATATTTAGCTCTTAATATTATTATTTTTATATGGATCCAATTCAGTTTCTATATCACCCACTGGAACCTGATGTTGAATATATATATTTTTTATTTTAATTATCTTAAGCTGTTGTCATACTGATATTTTCATTTCTTTTACACTTACAAACAAAAACAAATCATTCGTCACATTTCACTTTACTCACCCATAATCCATTGTGCTTAAATGAATAAAGTAAGATGCTGGAATGTGATCGTCTGATTGTATTTTATTGAATCTCGCAACGTTTGCTACATTGATGCCAGACATTAGAAATGCAAGGTTTCACATTCTTGAACTTTAAATCCAACCTTCTCGACCTTTAACATTGCACAGGTACTTTAAATTGCTTTGGGTAGAAAAGAATAAGAAAATGTGTGTCGTCATCACATATGACTCTTACAATATGATTTTTGTCTAATTGCCATTAGTTGCACAAGTTTCGGTAGTTTTTTTTCTACATCCTTTTGGAGGTTTTGTAAAGCTTGCTTTATTTTTCTTTGAGCTTGAATATTTTTAATGGAAAGAATAACATTCTAAAATCAGTAGATTTTACACTTATTGAATTTGTTTTTGCAGTACTTTAAAGTCTAAATTATTTTACAAAATACAATAATGACCCATATCAATTTCGCATTGTTTCTCTAAATTGCAGTATTCTCAGATCTCAATCCATTTAAAACCATTGGGTAATGATATTTTATTAAAAAGAAATATATATTCTATATAAAAATCATGCCAGGGGCTCTCAAAGTCTAAAATAGAGGTTGTGAAATATGTACAAATGTATTGCACATAAAAGTTGATAAATTGTCCGTTATATTTTCTCCCCACAAAAAATAACATTCTTACTAATATAGTGCAAATTTCTTTTGTTTTTGCGTGAAAGTCATCGGGCAAAAAGCAAAATTAAATGCTAATGTATGTCTTGTTGTTTGTTTCAACTCTCCATTTATATTCAAGATTTCACCAGCAGAGAGCAGTAGCAGCATCTTTCACGTTCGTCAATGAAAATGGTAGAAAACTTAGGTCTAAAAAGTTGGTGATACTCCTAATAATCATTCATTTATTCATCTATACTGGTCACCATTCCATTTAATTACACAATCTCCACTCAATAACATATTTTATATTTCTCATTACGCTGAACTGAAGTTAATTTTCTTTTTTGGGCATTAGTATTTATCACACACTAACTAAATTCTCAGTGGGATGCAAATGGTCTATTTTGTTGATTATAAAAGTTATTTGTTATTCTTCTTAGGTAATGTGCTTATGTTTGTGCAATTCAAATGAAGTGCTACTGTAACTTAGTAGTACAATATTTAGAGAGACAAATGCGTCATTTCAGTTGTGCTGCTGTTCCTTTTGTTAGGACTAATGATGACCGTGGAAACTGCTCAGTTCAGGTGAAACTTTGTGCAAGTTGTTGGAATTCTTGCAGGTAAGGACTACTCGAAATAGTACTCAAAATGTCTGGTTTCCCCAGAGCTGCTGTCAAATGGGTGTTACGCCTTTGTTTTGTTCTGGGCTAGGCTGAGTTATTTTCTGTAAAAAAAAACACACACACACACACAAAACATCAAATTATTATCATGACCTTGGTAGATGATTCTGGCACTGCGGGCCATTAATTTTTTGCTCCGTTTATTTTCCTCAAGGACAACCAGATTGGTAATAGGGGTGTGAGGATACTTTAACTACTATAGACACCTTTCCAGAGGGCATTACATGTATTTTTATATATTCGAGTGAAGATCTGTCGAATTGGGACAGTAATCTGTATGTAGGAGTTTGACACAGCTGTGATATGTTAGTGAGTCCACTTTTGAGTCCAACATGAATTAAACTAGTTCTTGCCTAATGCAATTTTTAGAATTCATTCAAGCTACTTTATTTGTTCATTCATGTTTGAACTGCTTATCCTCACAAGGGTCACGGGGGGTGCTGGAGCGGGGGACACCCTGAATCGGTGGCCAGCTGATCGCAGGGCACGAGGAGAAAGACAAACATTCACACTCATACCAAGGGGCAATTTAGAGTGTCCAACTAGCCTAAATTGCATGGTTTTGGAATGTGGGAGGAAACCGGAGTACCCGGAGAATACCCGTGGAGGCCCGGAAGAACATGGACACTCCACAAAGGGGACGGACCTGGATTCAAACTCAAGACCCCAGATTTGTTAGGGCGAGGCGCTAACCATTTATCTGCCATGCCTACTTTATGTATTAAAATGCTTCAATTAGATTTATGAAGTTTTCAGTATTAAAATCACTCTTACCTCATCAAATAAGCTACAATTTGTAATACATATATACAATCAGAACACATTTTTTTAGGAAAGTAATCCAGTGCACTCGTGTTTTTAATCCTATGTTGATGATTATTCAAGCACTTCACATCAGTATATTTTTACACTTAACAAATGTAAAGATTTTTTTCTTGGTAAATTAGTGAACAAAAAGGCTGGTTCACCCTTTAAAGTGTAAATCAATGAATTATCATGTTAAAATGTATTGTTTTATATGAACATTTTATTATTAAACATTTAAAATCATGTAACACACAAAAACTAGCAAGCAAAACAGATTAACAAGATGAAAGACACATGTTGACATCAAACATAAAGAAACTGGATCTCATTTGAGGATAAATAATGTGAACTTCAAGCATTCAATTTTACACAATAGACTGACTGATTGATGTGGTTTTGACTGGAAATTAATTTTACACGATGCAATGCTAAAAATGTATTCTCCTTATGTGCCCAAGAACATATCTTAAACTTCCAGTCCAAATCATCAGAAAGCACACTAAAATGTAGACCCCTTAATTTAAATTGAGGTCACAGCGCTTTAACATTTTAAAAAAGAGTCGGGAATATGAAACATAATTCATATTTTATACCCATATTTGTGATAGTTTACTAGGCTAAAAAGACAGGACTGAATAAAGTATCTCAATCTCCCAAGAGAATAAGCATAATGTGACATCTCAGTAACAAATGTTCAATGTTTTTTTAGGTATCACATTTAAAAGTTGGGGTGGCCCGGCGGCTGCATGGTTAACTCATCGGCCTCACAGTGGGGGTCCTAGGTTCAAATCCAGGTTGGTCCACCTGTGTGGAATTTGCTCCCCGGGCTTGCGTGGGTTTTCTCCGGGTACTCCGGTTTCCTCCCACATTCCAAAGACATGCACGGTAGGCTGATTGGACACTCTAAATTGCCCCTAGGTGTGAATGTGAGCGTGAATGGTTGTTTGTCTCCTTGTGCCCTGCGATTGGTTGGCCACCAATTCAGGGGGTCCTGAAGGCAGCTGGGATAGGCTCCAACACCCCTTTGAGGGGCGGTACCCCTTTGAGGATGTGCGGAATAGAAGATGAATGAAAATAGGTTAGTGGAGACCCATATGCACCCATCAAAAGAAACACTCGAGCCATAGGTTCCCTACTCCTGGTCTAACACATTGGCCTATTTCGTGACCAGACGTTTGGTCGCCGGACTTTTGGTCGCCGGACTTTTGGTCGCCGGACGTTTGGTCGCGGACGTTTGGTCGCGGACGTTTGGTCGCGGACGTTTGGTCGCGGACGTTTGGTCGCGGACGTTTGGTCGCGGACGTTTGGTCGCGGACGTTTGGTCGCGGACGTTTGGTCGCGGACGTTTGGTCACGGACGTTTGGTCGCGGACGTTTGGTCGCGGACGTTTGGTCGTGGACGTTTGGTCGTGGACGTTTGGTCGCCCAGACCCAAACAACCGGCGACCAAACGTCCGGCGACCAAACGTCCGGCGACCAAAAGTCCGGCGACCAAAAGTCCGGCGACCAAAAGTCCGGCGACCAAAAGTCCGGCGACAAAACAAGGTAAAACAATACGGTCTACGCATCAATCAAAGCCAACAATGGCCCTGAGCAGTTTCACTGAGCGGACGTGTGAGTGTATAAGAGTTTGTATGTACATGATTTGTCCCCTTAGGAAGAAACGTCAGTCAGGGTCTTAACAAGTTCTCCAACAAAACACAATAAAAGTACGGGAAATTTGGAGCTTTTCTTTAGCCTAATAATTAATAGGGCATTAAGTATGACTAAATAATAATTCGCAGTTTGTATTTAAGGAATTTGAGCAACAATTTTAAATGGTAATTATCAATAACCTTCCGGGCGACCAAACGTCCGGCGACGAAAAGTCCGGCGAGCAAAAGTCCGGCGAGCAAAAGTCCGGCGACCAAAAGTCCGGCGACCAAAAGTCCGGCGACCAAACGTCCGAGTACCGGCCTATTTACATCTGCTAATGTAGGCCAATTGCTACATTAATATGAACAACTCATAATCGTCTTTTAAATTATCATCAGACTTCTAAACTGACCTTTTCTTTTTGAATCAAAAACACAAGAAAGTGGGACTTTCTGAGTGCTTTTTCAATTGTGTTCTGTTCTGTCTTGGGGCTGTTAAGAGAGAGGGAGGGAAGGAGAAGAAGGGAGGTGCAGTAAAGTTGGAGTTCCACACAAGAGGACTAGCAAAGGAGCTGTTTCGTAGTGTGCTTCCCTTGGCTCTCGCTACTCTTGGCCGTCCGTGCATCTCTGTTTGTATTCGATGGGAGTCAGCGTGCACCTGTGTGTGACTTGGGGTGGGTGTGTGTATTCGGGTGGTAATCCAACTGCTTGTTTACCCACGCTGTCATCTCACGCAGCAAAAGCGAGCAGAAGACTGCAAGCAAAAGAGACACAACTGGACTTGACAGACTGAACATAACAAAACCTCCGGAAGAAAGCAAAGTGTTTGGGAAGTTTGTGCCTCCTCCTCCAACTTCTTGAGTTGCAAGAAATCCGAGCAGAAAACTTTTTCTTCTCGACCAAGTGAAGATCTGACAAGACGACTGGTGGATGACTGAATGGTAAGCAAATTGCAAACAGATGGAGTGATTGTCATTTGTTTGGGTTGAAAGTAGGCTTCGTTTTTTATTTTTATTTTTCCTGATTGTTCAATACAGGTCGCTAAATACTTGGTGGGAGTCTTTGTATGTGCAGATAGGTGGGTGTGTCTGCGTGGGGTGTGTGGGGGGCCGTGTTTGTTGAATGTTTTGATCGTGGGGCTCCGGTTCACCTTTGGATTAGTAATTCCATCTCTTGTGCACGGAAATGCACGCACAAGCGCAAATAGACACTGGTAAACACAGGAAGTAAAATGACAGTGTGGTTGGTGTGTTGCTTCATAACTAGACGCCAGCGTGCATCATACTTATTAATCATACATTAATAATGTTAGGGAAAATATTTGTTGTAACTGTGAAAGGTTTGGGCCTTTTATTGTCAAATAATTCAATACTAATACCTGAAATATTTGGATGCATTCATTGACAGTTTTCACAAAAATGTGGATGTATTGCTGTTTTAGTTTGAAGCTAATAAGGAAGAATACTAACTGATAAGGAAGTTTTTTGTATATGGCCAACTGAAGATGATTAAATTAGGGCTACAAACAAAAAAGGTTTAATTTAAATGTTATACATAATTCCCGCCAGTTGAGATTGGAATGTAATTTGATATACTCTATTTTCTTAACTTATTTTTTGACACTCAACACAACAAAGCATCCAGGATTTTCTTACAGTGTAATTTAATTAATTAATATATTTTGCAAGTGCAATCATGGGAAACAGTTAGGTCATGCATTTTATAATTATAAAGTCCTGTGTCTCAGTTTCCCTTTGTAAATGTTGTGATTATAGTGTGGACTATTTTTTCCATTTAATATTGAAAATAACCTATATAGTGAGAAATTGATACTGGATACTCTATTTATAAAAGTTTATTGAATGCCAAATTAAGACAGCTTACAGGTGTCATTGCCACTTGTTACTGTCAACTACGTAAAAACCTTGATTGCGCTCAGTAGGAGGTGTCAAGCACATTTCTTCAGGTTTCATTCACACCTTCTTTTTCAGAAAATAAATCCAACGATGCATATGTTATTTTTGATTCCTACCAAGAATGCCCATTCTAAATCGGCGTTCATGTCACATCATGTGTATTTTTGACCTTAGTGCAAACCCCCATTCCAATGGTACTTTAATAATTATGAAGCTAGATTCAACTTCAAGCAAAGTTACAAACAAACTTGCTGTTCTACTTTCTGGATAGTTTACAAAAATGAATTGAATAATTTGGAAAAGTAAAGCTAAGAGTTGGATGCTTCACATTTTTAATAGCGGACCACTGAAAAATAAAAACAGACGAACATCACAGTGTGGCTCCTTGAATTTCAACTGCACTGAATTTCAGTCCCTTTTTTATTTTTTATTTTTTTATAGAGGTATTGTAGTTTATAGACTATTATCTTTTGGCCTTAATTGAAACTTTGAAATTGCAAATCATTCATGCAGCCAATGACCAGTGACCTGCAAGTTGTACACTTTGCAGAAAAATATCAGGTGGTCAAAATGCCCAAAGTAAGAGGACCGCCGCGGTTGGGTGATGATTTTGTATTTTAAATTTGGCAAGGGAGAGTTGTGTGTTGTTTGCAAGGTGGATGACTGGTCAGCAAAACACCTCACATTTCTAGGCTCAGGTACGTTTGCGATGCATTTTCAATCAGGCACTTTTAAATGAGCGCTTTACACCTCCTCAGCCAATCATATAGCTTGAATAGTGTACCTGAACTGTTTGTTTACCTACACTGGTCTTCCCGTGTGGATTTTGCCAGCTCTCCATGATACATTTAGATTAGATAACTTTATCCATCCCGTATTCAGGAAATTCACTATTAGCTGCTGTCTTGTGTTTTCGCATATTTTATTATGCCTTTTGCCTAATAGGAATTTGTTCAAGAAATTTTATAATAATAGAATATTATGCAGAGCGGCCCGGTGACGCGAGTGGTTAGCGCGTCGGCCTCACAGCTCTGGGTTCAAGTCCAGGTCGGTCCACCTGTGTGGAGTTTGCATGTTCTTCCCGGACCTGCGTGGGTTTCCTCCGGGTACTCGGTTTCCTCCCACATTCCAAAAACATGCATGGTAGGATGATTGGACACTCTAACGTGAGTGTGAGGCTGAATGGTTGTCCGTCTCCTTGTGCCCTGCGATCGGCTGGCCACCGATTCAAGGTGTTCCCTGCCTCTGGAGTCAGCTGGGATAGGCTCCAGCACCCCCCGCGACCCTAAGAGGGTGAAGCCGTTCAGAAAATGAGATGAGATAATACTATGTGACTTTGTTAAAGTGCTGCACATTGACAAGTAGCTAAATTTGGATATCAGAAGCAACACCAAACATACATACACCCTATCCTACATTAGTCAGACTAGCTGGCCATTAACTGTAAAATAGGCAGCTTCCTCTTTCTCTCTTCCCACAGCGTGGCTTTGACCTCTTCACTTCTTCTTTGCACTATCTTTAGTTATTGTATGCCGATGTTTTTTTCAGACCTGTTTAACATCTTTTCCCCCTTTTGTTCTTTTATTATGATCTGACACCATGAAGTTATTACTTGTACATGTTGAAAAGCCTAAAGTGTGATAAGCAGCAAAGATTAGTCTGCTTTCTTCCCGAATTCATCTTGAATTGAACCTAAATGTAATCAGAACCTACAGTTGGAAGATCGTGAGTTATTGGTTCCTCAGTAATAATGTGCTCAAAGCCTAATCATACTCTTGTCAGTGCAACATAACCAGTAATAATTTTATCTTTGCTTCTTAAATATTCTCAAGTCAGGCCCTTAATCATAGTATTGTACTTGCATTTATTTAGCAGAAAACTTGACCCTGAACCCAATTTTTCATATCTGTTCATCTCTGAAGACATATCCGACTGAGATCTTACTTCTGACTAGGGCTCCTATGTTTTAAAAAAAGCATATTTTTTGAGTCATATTTTTTTAGGGCTAGTTGACCTCCAAGAACGTTATCACAGGATATAGTAAATGGTGGTTTGTGACAAGATTTGAAAGACAACACAAAATAACTAAAATGAATAAAAATTTACATCCACATGGTGTAGAAGCTTTCCATTTATATATATATATATATATATATATATATATATATATATATATATATATATATATATATATATATATATATATATATATATATATATATATATATATATATATATATATATAAAAGATCCATATCTTACTGTCACAGTTGGCAAGTGCTGTGATCATGGGATCAATGGCACTCATGCAAGTGGCAGCTTTCCCACTAGCCATCCCTAATGGTCCCCATAGCGTAGAAAATTATGGCCAGACATAAAATTTTCACTCATTCATAATGCTTCTATCTTTGCCACATGTGTCAAAGTGGCGGCCTGGGGGCCGCATCATTTTATGTGGCCCAGGAAAGTAAATCATGAGTGCCGACTTTCTGTTTTAGGATCAAATTAAAATGAAGAGTATAGATGTATATTACATTTCCTGATTTTCCCCCTTTTAAATCAATAATTGTAATTTTTTAATCATTTTTTTCTGTGTTTTTAGTTCAAAAATCATTTTGTAAAATCTAAAAATATATAAAACAAAACTAAAATAAACATTGTTTTAGATCTATAAAGAACGGAATATTCAGGGCTTTTAAACCAGTTCTTTTAATCCATTCATAAAAAAAATCTAAATATTATATCTAAAATGGTCCGGCCCACATGAAATCAAGTTGATGTTGATGACACCCTTGATCTATGCAACTAGGTATGTCAGCCATATTTGCTCTAAGCCCCATGTACTCTATTCAATGATTTTGGAGGCAGAAACAGAAGAATCTACATCACCAATGGCATTTGTGGGCTTGTTTTAAATAATGTTTTGTGTAGTGTTGGGACTAGGATTGAAAAAATATTATAACAGTATATTATTTGCACATATTCCCAAGCCTAGGTTTATCCCGCTCTTTTGTTTTTAATCATAGGCCACTGGGGGTCTGTATGTTTGAACTTGTGCTTAATTCAAATGTGCAAATATACATTCCCCCATATTAGCAAAGTGTATATAAATGGGCATTGCTGCAAGGGTTTTATGCATGACAGCGCACTTGTGCTTGAAAGCATAAAATTGGCTCAAATGTAGCAGCGGCAAGAAAAAATGACTGATATCTACCTGAAGCGTACTCTGTATTGCAATTACTTTTGCACGGGCAAACAAATATTTGAACAAACACATGCTCAAGCATATTGTACATAACTTGTAGTCAATGGAAGGCCACCTGGTTCCTGTGTGTTTCACAGCGCTTTACTCTTAGGGCGAGCCTCGCTACTTAGTTAAACAAAAGGGCCCCCACGCCGGTCCTCTAGATAAACACACTTTCCTGTGAAAACACGGACACGGTTACACTTTAACCTGCACAGGAGGCTACAGCTACATCCTACGGACAGTTAAGGTCGGGTCGGGCTCGGCTTCGGACCTGCTGTGAGAATCATGTGCTGCACGTGAAACCACGCTGGTATGTGTAACAATGGCGCCTTTGACACTCACACCCCCACTCCTCGGTCCGCAGTACAGTCAGAGCACTGTTTTCTCCAGGGCTTGGGTGTCACTCCCCGTCTTTGTTGTGCTCCTCGAGAGTTGACCATCTGGCTTCTAGCAGCACAGAGACGCTACACAAATGTCTGGCAAACTAACCTGACAATGTTTTATGCAGACTCAGATTTTGACCCATGCTCTGGATGCCGGGGTCGGACTTTGGCGGCTGAAAAATGTTCTGAATGATGCAAAAGAATATGGACTGTTGGGATCTTTATCGCCGCGATCGATGAATCCGAGTGACTGAGTTGCTATCTGACCGAGTGGTTATGGGTGCTGCCACCTCCCCCAGGCTGAGCAGCAGTCGTGTAAACAGACAGCGCTCTAGAGGAATGCTGGACCCTGTGACCTCGCTCTCCGAGTGCTCTTACGGTGCACCGAGTTCAGCCGAAAACAGCCCGCCCCTTGCAACTTCTCACTGAAGCTCCACCTCGCTCTGCCCCAGTCTGAGGCCCCTCAGGGTGGAAAAAAAAACACCTCTGTCACCCAACACCGGCAGCTTCACGTACACACACATGTACAGTACATTACTTAAACACGTACACACATGGACAAATGCTAAAGTGCTGTCTTTCTTTGCCCGCCCAGCTGTCAGCGCAACCTAGTTTCAACACTGTCTTCAGGTACATTCAGTAGATTTCGTAAAAAAAAATGGACATTTCATGTTTAAGTTATTTTCTTTTATTTTTTTAAAGAACAGTTTTCATTTCTGTACATCTCATTTCTCGAGGTAGAGAATGGTATTGCAAAAGATTTAAATTTAAATTATGTTGGATGTGCTTTGATGCAGTCTTTATGTTTTGAAAATAGAAAGTTGAGCACTTCGTTATTTTGGTGTTCTGTGATTTGAGTCTCACGTCTGTTACTCAACATTTGACAAATCTTATTCATCAGCTTTGAAAGAAGTGCAGTTGCTTTATTTTCACCAGTAATGATGATTTCCAATGTGGTTTTTGATTAATAGAAAATGTTTATAAAATTCCTAAATAGATTCTCAACATTTGGATATGTCTGATAACATTTATGGTTATTTTTGATCATTGCATTTTCCATAAAATGCAACAAAATACATTTGGAGAAATCTCTTTTTCCGGATACAGAGTTCCCAATACAATTTCTGTCCAAACTTAGAATTTTTCTTAAAATTCTGTAAACCTGAGCATAGGCATTTTACCTGACATTTTCTACAAGCAGTATAGTTTCACATATAAATATAACAGACAGAAAAAAATACAGACACTGCCCTCTGCTGGATGTTCAAGGGAGGAGTCATTTCAGGTCAAAATGAAGCTCGCAATTGTGCCAGTGGGAAACAGACATTAAGGATTGTTAAAAGGGTAAAGATGATATTATCTTAAACCATGCAGGTGTCTTTTTCAAACGTTTCAACCAACCCCACGTTTCAACCCCCCCCCCCCCCCCCCCCCCCCCCTTGGAGAAGGTATTAAGTGGCTGTCTTCTGTATTGATTTGAGAGCATTTCAGATGGAGGGGGTGATCGTAATAGCTTTTTTTTTGCACCTCATCAATCTATCCTCAGAGTCCTTACACATAGCTGTGTTGCTCTTATGAACAATTGCACACACTTGCAAATACACAACAATCAGAGTTAGTTGTTGTCTGAGGAAATGAAAAGCTGTCTGGTGCCATAGCAACCAATTCAGACAGACATGCAAGAATGATTAAAAAAACAACAACACAAGTTAATGAACCTAAGTATTTGTTCTTGAAGCAGCAGAGATGAATTTAATTTATCGCTACCGATCTATCATTTTATGTCATAGTGAAATTGTCATGTCATTTAGTCGGGAAGCGAAAGCATTTGAATGCAACAGTAAAAGAATTTAAGGAATTTTGACAACGTTTTTGACATAAAAAGGGGAGGTAAAAAATTCCATTATGAATCATGATTAAAAAAAACTCTGGGTCATTCCAGAAAGCACATCGGCCGTTTGCATCAACCTGCTTTTGAGCACCGTGACTTCTGGCTGACCTCCTTACATTTCAGATGTAATGCTATTATTCAGAGCCATATGACCGATTATGTAATATTCTGAGCCAAATGTTGACCTCAATCTGTTCAACACAAACTCTGATTAAATATCTCCATATTTGCATTAGAGAATGCAGTGCTTTAAACAAGACATTCCAGGATTTACCGTTGTACCTTTAGCCATTGCGTTATGAGTTTGCCATGGTCTATGTTTGTCAGTTCATAGCAGTTTTTCTTTTAATTCTCTCTACTTTTTAGATGGTTTTATGAACCTCTGTAGCTGATTGACACCAGAATCCATGTTCACAAGAGTAGGTTCAAACCTGTTAAGTTGTACTTCTTGGATGGAAATCATCCCAACACAGAATTTTTGCTCTTCAAGTGCAAGTCTTTAGGATTTCTTCTGTCTGTGCAATGTTTGTATGTACTATTTTTATCCAGAGCATATGACAGAATATGTCTTGAGGTGGCTCCCAGCACTCACCTGACCCACATATTTTTATCACAGTGTCGATACAAGGTCTATGTGTGATTCTGGCAAGCTTTCCTAATACTGCCGAGAATTGCTGCGAGATCTGAAGCAAGCTTGGATTGAATTTGTGCATTTTCTGCGATTACTGAGTTACTAGTCTTGGACTTGTACTAGGCAAGGATTTTGACTTGCTACTGAACCCTTTTTTTCATAGACATGCCAAGTGACAAAAGGCACATTTTTTATATCTTGGCGACAAAGAGGGGAACTAAACTTTTGGCGCGAGGTAGAACACTAGTCTTGCACATGAAGTGGTCACACACGCTGTGCTCATAATTCCTCATACCAAAAGAATGACGACTTTCAGTTTGAGTGGTGCTTTGAAACGTGCTAATGTTTTAAGTAAAATGGAAAGCAGCCTGATTGCTTATTGATGTGAAATAATCACGCATGAAAGGCGCATGCTTGTGTATGTTTAGAATTCAGGGGTAGGGAGCCTATGGCTCGGGAGCCACATGTGGCTCTTTCGATGGGTGCATCTGGCTCTTCGCTAACCTGTGAGCTAAAATATGGAACCCGCTGGTGACAGAACTGAGATACTACGTCCAGTGCTGCTTTAGTCTTCTTTTTTTTTGCATTAGACTCTGCTAGAATGCATACAGACGCTCCCCTACTTACGAACATACGACTTACGAACAACGGTACATACGAACATGTCTGCAAATTGCGCTTATGTCGAAAAATGTTCGTAAGTTCGATTTTGTATTTTTTTCCGAGTAGTGCTTCTTTCCGCCGCTAATATCGCCTGGCGCTGTGAGGGCTCAGCTCACCCAGCATCTACCTTCTTCTGTCCAATTCGTTGCAATGCGGAAGTGCGTGAACGTATCTCCAGTGCGCAAAGAACCTTTTTCATTTGTATCATTAAATATCTCGTGCATCCATTATTGAATATGGTTGGTAAAAAGCGAAAGGCTTCTATTGAGGGAGTTGCAAGGAAGAGGCAAGCCATTTCATTTGAAACGAGTGGCAATAATAACGAAGCTTGATGCTCGTGAGAGTGTTGAGCGTTGCACGGGCATACAACTTGAATCGTTCGACCGTCAGTACCATTTATAAACAGAAAGATCGAGCAGCAGGACCCAAATATTGAACGTTGCACAAAGTTTGCAAATCAATTGAATGATGCCATACAGTGCTACCGCATCATTTATGATGAAAAAAAGAAGAAAACTGTGCAATCGTCGATAGATCGCTTCTTTCGGCCAGTTTCTAATACATTAATTTCTCTCTCTCTCTCTCTCTATACAGTACTGTACATATTCTCTCCATTTTATTAAATGTTTTTTTCAGTACAAACCAATGCGTGTTACTTATACAAGCCTTAAAATTACAAATGCACTTATATAAACCTTCAATATACTTATATAGGCCTTAAACATAAATTATAATACAAAATATAGCACTGAATCAACTTACAAACAAATTCAACTTATGAACAATCGCTCGGAACCTAACTCGTTCGTAAGTAGGGGAGCGTCTGTACTCTCATTGATTAGCAACTGCATAAGAATGTTGTCAAAAGTATTCTTTTTTTCCCACTTTAAAAGTGGTGAAATTACTAATATAAAAGACACCCATTTACATGTATTTTGACTTTTAAATTCGGAGTATGGCTCTCAAGGAATAACATTTGAAAATATGAATTGTTTATGGCTCTCTTCGTCAAAAAGGTTCCCGACCCCTGGTTTAGATTATGACCAAAATCTGATCTAAAATGCCCACTTGCTTGCCACAGATTCACGTTTATCTAGAATTGGGATGGCAAATAAAAACATGACCCACAGTATTTTGAGTCTTAGCATGAAATGATCCTGTGAGTACCAGAATATAACAACATGCATTATTTTATCTTTAATTTGACCTAGTTCATGAAGGAATATAACTACTACTGTATTCATGTTCTGTGCAAAGGGCGCTGGATTCTCACACCCTTTCTCCAAACCCTCTTTGAGTGAAAATTCAGCATGGGGAATGGAGAATACTATAACTTGGGTGGCCCTGAGTGCCTCGTCTTCACACACACAAAAAGCCGCACCTGATGCATTCATCTACATGCTGGCTCATCTCAACCAAAGATGGGCGTAGGGGTGGCGATCTGGCTGGGGTGGAGAGGAAGCACCAGCCAATAACAGCTTCTCTCCTGACAGCATTCAAGTGACATGAATTAGGTATTCAGCAAATCACAGCGCACTGCAGCAAAGACATCAGCAGTTGTAAAAGAGGAAAGAAGAATACAGTGAAAAATGGCTTGGGGGGGGGGATTCACCCCGTCACCATGTTATTTCCGTACAGATTCCAGATTTTCCTTGGCTATTATAGAAGGAAAAAAGGCAAAAGTTCAGAAAGTTATTTGGCACTTAGTATTTTCTAGGTTTCATTCTTTTATTCAAATTGGTGGCATCTCGTTAAAAAAACAAAAATAACTGGATGGCTTCCCTGGCCTCACAGCAAAAGTCAGTCAATGTTTGTGTATTTTCCAAATCGGACTAAATGTTAGGTTGTTTACTGAAAAGGTCTAGGTGACGTAACTGCTGCAGAACGAGGTCCAAAATGAGAAGGTGTAGCATGTAGAGGTTCCAAAGGCAGAGTATTATGACACTATTGTCCAGGGTTCTGAAAGAAAACCTTCCAATCTTGCTGTTTCATTTCCAATATTTTTTTGGGGAAACTTTATTGGCAAATGAAGGCTAACGTTGAGCTGTTGAGTAAACAACAAAATTTGTAAGTGTGTTCAAGTTCAATTAAATAGCAATATAAGGTCAATGACGCCTGGAATGTAAAAATCAGGCAACTGAATGGATCTACTCTTTTCCCCCTTGGATATATTATAAGATCAGCATTATTTAATTCAAAATTCAGAAGGATCTGAGTGCTGTGTTAGAAAAAAAAGTTTCTGCTTCATCTTCAGTCAATAACTTTCTTTTTATGTATAGACAAACTGTAAGTTACTCTATTCTGTGTCACCCACACTTAACAAATGGTGTGTGACAAATGATGACGGCACATTTGCGTGCTGCTTAATTGGAAGCCTGAGAAATGAACTGCAGAATTTGTTAAGATATGTCAAATGTGGGCTATGCGTGAAAAGCAACGCAGATGCTGTTTTGTTAAATAGAAGCAAACATATATTGTGTATGGCACTCATTTGACACTAATCAACACGTCATATATATATATATATATATATATATATATATATATATATATATATATATATATATATATATATATATATGACCGAGTTGATTAAATATGATGCTTTAGATATCAGCCACTGCAATATTAACACCATCTCCCATCTCATTTTTTGAACCGCTTTATCCTCACTAGGGTTGCGGGGGGTGCTGGAGCCTATCCCAGCTGACTCCGGGCCAGACGCAGGGGGACACTGAATTGGTGCCCAGCCAATCGCAAGGCAAAAGGAGACAAAAAAACGATTCACGCTCACACTCACACCTATGGGGAATTTAGATTGTCCAATCAGCCTACTGTGCATGTCTTTGGAATGTGGGAGGAAACCAGACTACCCAGAGAAAACCCACACACACCCAGGGACAACATGCTAACTCCACACAGGTGGACCGACCTGGATTTGAACCCAGGACCCCCACTGTGAGACCGACGGGCTACCCACTCAGCCGCAGGGCCATATTAAAGGAAATAAAGCTCTTTTTTTGTAAGAGGATGGATTTTTGTGCTGTTATTGCGTTTTACATGGGCTGGAATTGGTCCGCAGGCCAACGACATAATAGGCCCTGTATTTGCTTTTGCTTTATATTTAATTAATAGTGGTGTACTGTTAGGTTTGATGCCTGACTTATGCTGCTATCTCTGTAACATTGAGGTTTTTTAGAGATCAGATTGCAGAGTTGTACAAAATTATTGTCATTATAATCAAATTATTGACATTATAAGGTGTTGCCTTGACTAGCTTGGTGAATATCGAGTACATTACATAGTGAAAATCCGGCCCCAGAGAAGCAGGTACATTTTCTAGTCATAGTGTCACTGAATTCATTGTCCAATAACTAGAATAAGCTGTTTAAAATGTGTCCAAAATATTAGTATGATAGAAATCAATTCTTTTGGTCATTGGTTGACTGCCACCTGTAACGCTAGAATAGACACTAAGTACGCCATTAACAGAGGATTTAGAACATGTGAGATGTTGTTAATCACCCTGGTTACTCGCATTCCTTGGAAGCTCTACACTTATTGGGACCGCTCTGTGCTGGAGATGAGGCATGTTCTGGGGAGGATTGGGCCACTGCTATTGGACCAAATAGTCTTTAATTAGAGGGGGAACTTGGCAGGATGGTTTGAGGAGAAAGGATCTCAGGATGTGACTCCAAGGTGAGAGGGTTCACACACAAAACACTGGCTTTTCATTACTACATGACTCACTCAGTTTTTGTCTAGTGTGTGTGTGTGCTTCTTACCTCACTGCCCAGGCATTCCAGTAGAGAAAGTGGTCTGAAGTGAAAGAGCAGCTCTAACAGTGTGGGTATTCATGGATCTGGCCCCTGTGAGCTGGTCTGGGCTCCAGTGTTCACAGACAAAGCCTCTCCTGCAGGACCCAGACACACACAGAAAGGGGAGCAACTGGAGAGGGGGAGAAAAGGTAACAGTAGGGTGGGCGGTGTAGAGTAAGAGGGGGGGCACAGGAGACTCTCCTTGTGGTGGTTCTCATCCCCTGAGATTGAAGGTGTGATTGAAAGACGATTTCAAAGCCGCTTCAACACAAACCTTCTCTTCGCTGGGCTAAAACTTTACATTCTTACAAAAAAAAACAACAACCCCAAAACAACTATGATTTTGTCACCTCACCCCAAGGCGTCATCTTTTCGTTTTCTCAGAATTGGTCGACACTTTCACCTACTACTTCAGGCAGCTGCAAACCTATACATCTCTCCTCCTGGGCAACTAGCTCCTCCCTCTCGGATTGGATCGGCCAATCCATTTTCTTTCCTTCCGTGCGCCCTCGCCCTACCTCCCATTACAGCTTTAGCACTTTGGATTCAGTGAAAATTCTTCCACTCGGCTGTTCTGTCTTTGCTCCCCCTGCTTGGCCCCTTCCCTCAATTGGGTAGCCTGGTTCACTGTGTCCTTAAAAAACCCATGTTCATGTACAGGAAAGGAGCCTAAAGATGAGGAAGCACATCTCAAGCCTTTACAAAATACTCCCTTTTGATGCTTTTAAGAATAATGAAGTCATCAAAAAATGACTGCAGAACAGGGCGTTTGTCATTCATATGAATATGAAACATCTAGTGTACATTTTTTCTCAAGGTGTAGGCAATCCATTCAAACACAAATAAAAATACTTATGAGGGCTGTCTCGGTGCTGATTTTGTGACTTTTAATCCGATTTTTATTCAAGATAGGTTCTGCCGATGCTGATCCAATACAAATATTGGTGTGCCGGTAAAAATAATGTAAATGAAACATCGTGTTTTATGTATTAAATTGAGCCCTGCAGATACTGCGCCCCAAAAAAGCTCTGTTTACAAATATTACTATCATAAGTAAAAAAAGTTGTCCCACCCAGCGGACATATTTGCCGAATGGCACTGAGCACAATGGTACTGAAAACAAGGTGACTATTGGATCGTATCCGATCTTGTGACTAAATCCAATACTGACAGATACTCCAAACATAGCCGTATCGGGCGCCGATACCATACTGAGTATCAATTGAATTTAAGAAAAAGAAAAATTTAATTTATTTATAATCGCTCTGCCGCAAGCAATGCGATCTGTCCTCTTCTACCAAGTCGGGATTTGAACCCTCACAGCTAACAGCCAGGAGAAATTAATATTTTTACATTATCTTCTTTTAAAGGATTGCAAATGTCATATTAGAATACAAACTAATAAGCAGTCTAGTAAAGGTTGCTGGTCAAACATTGCATTTGTCCAAACGGATATAGATCCAATTGAAGTCCTTCCCCATTCTTATCATATGCCTTTAGGAACCCTTTTATGTCGGATTTTCGAAAATCCCCTGTGAATCTGAGGCCACGACCCCAGCATCTGTCAGGGATGGCAGAAGGAGTAGGCTGCTACTGTATCGCTGTGAGTCACCTAGACAGATGCTCATAAGAGTAGTGAAACTGTCTTGCACTTATTGCTTCAGTCTCCATGGGTGATCACGGCCCATTAGACATTGATTCTGACATCTGAGTGAGACTTTAACTCCAAATTGCAGAATATATTTAGTAGCAGGCAGTGGTGACCTTAAAGATACACCAAAAAGGATGCTGTTTGGTCTAAACTTGACTTCACTATAATTTATGGAAATATCAGTGTACCAAAACTTGAAAAAAACAGACCTTATTTGTACTGTGTATCCTTACAAGGAATTGCATTTCCAGGCAGCTGGGGATTTTGTGTGACAACTCACAGACTCGTGGTCAACCTTATTAAGGTGTTGGGAACTAATGAAATAACTTACGTGAACATTGCCATTGAGGACATGGATGATAGGGTTGCTTGGTTTTATGCTTTTTCCCCCTGGTTTCTTGTCTGAGTGATTGCCCATTGTGTTCAGCTGTCGTGTGTTTCCCAGGTGTTCGTAATTGTCTCGTCAACCCATATCAATCTATTTAAACCCCACTGATTGTTATGTCATTCGTCGGATCGTCTGCTTTTGTTTGTCCCTGCCCTGTTTCCTCGTTACCTCGATCCATGTTCAATGTGCCTCGTTACTAGCTTTCCCGTGTCTCCCCTTGTCAGGTTTGGTTATGTGATTTGATTTCTAAGTCTTTGTTATTGTTTAAGATCCTGCTTAAGTTATTAAAGTTTTGGTTTGAGCACCACCTCCCTCGTCCCCGCCTGCTCCCCTGCGATTGGGTCCTAATTCCTCGTTACCTCGCCCTCGACGTCTTGCCAAAGACGTAACAACGGATCTGAAACTACACCTGGCATGCCATGTTTTTTTCTATCGTGGCATATTCAGGTACTGCTAAACACAGATGGTTTAAAATGCATAGTTCACGACATTTTTTAGCCTTTCACTATTCACTTTTTGGGGGGGGGGGGGGGGGGCGAGTGATTCAAAGAAGGTCACATCTGAATCTCATAGGAAACATTGAAGACAGCTACAGTACATTTTTAATTAGCATTTTCTGGTTCAACTACTGTACTTTAGTTCAGGAAGTCCTCTAGGATATTATAATACTCAACAGGAAAGATGCCACTATATCTTCATTTTTTTCTCTCCCAAACAACGCTTATAATACACAGTTAGGTCAGTTAGTGTGGCAATGAGATATACAAGAGTGTAAGCTAAGCTTTTTGTATGTTTGTGAAGCGGTTTTGCCTCTTCCCCCTCTGTGTTGAAATCCCCTGTGCTGCAGACTGTCTGGGATGCAGTGATGAAGGGTGGTGAGGCAGCGGACGTGGCAGCAGGCCAGAATCAATTGGCAGTGTAATGAGATGGCTCGCTGCCAGGTAACCACGGAGCTACCCTATTTGCCTGTCTACTAATGCGGAGTTCAAAATTAACTGAATGAAAGAGAGAGGCAGACAGAGAGAAATTGAGAGAGGGAGAAAGAAAGCGGGTGAGGGCTTAAAATGGTAGGAATTGAGGGTGAAAGAAATTGTAAATCCCGTGGGTGGCTGATTAGCCATTGTAAGCAATTTTTAGGCCCTCTTAATATTTTTTTCTTTTACCTAAATCACTATTTTAGGGATGAACTTGCAAAATAATGAGGATATTATTGACAGACAAAATCCAGTATTACTATCTAAACACATTTTTGGATGTGTTGACTTTCTTTGTCTGCCGTTTTAATTTCCTGTATGGTAATATTGATCATTTGCTTGCGTTCTTTAGGTGAATTATCTAAGACAGGATAGAAATTGTAGTTCAGCACAGAGTTTTTTTTTCCTTCTTACCACACTACCATGCGAGGTCATTGTGTTCGTTGTTATCGGAAACCCCTCGGGCAGAATTTCTAAGAGGCACCCATGTGCTCTGCTTATCTTGCTTCTACCGGTTCATTCATTGGTTATTACAGCCCAAATCCTGGTCAAACTGAATTACCACTAATGGCATCTTTGACTTCCCCCCCCTAAAAAAAGAATAAATAAATAGTGTTTTAGACTAATTGCATTTACAGTCACCCTACTTTAATATTGCAATCAAAGTGAGCTATCATTCAAAACACAACTTTTGGAATATACCTTATCATATTTATTTCTTTTGTCTTTTAAAAGCTGTATGAAAGCAAAAGTTATTCCATGCTGACATTCTGGTTCAACCAGTCATTGGCAAGTACAAATTACTGACCAAAATCTGTTTTTTAATAAATCTGAAATGGCCCAGACTTGTAACAACAGGACAGTGGACCAAGATGTCTGTGGTGTGAATTAATGGGAGGACTGGAGAAATGCTGCCGCAGTTGTGCGTGAGCAGAATATTTGAGAGGAGAAGTGAGTGTGTGAGGAAGTGAGTGGCCCAGACTGGGGAAAACAACTGCACAACCTGCATAAAATGGCTGAGATGAGAGCTGAAAATATATTTAAGTTGAAGTAAACATTACACATACAAATGTATTTTATTTAATTGAGAACTTACAGTATTAAATAATACTGCTTGGGTTAGTAGTTGGGTCAGTTGATTGAAGGTATTATATACTTTCCTGCTGCACTTGCCTCCCAAAAAGATTCCTTTCTCAAGTTTACTGAAAGCACCCTCCATCAATGTTCCCTCTATTTTTTTGTTTGTCTGGGCAGAAAGACAACCTCCCTGAGCACACTGAGTACCGGTGTGAGCAACATCATCATTGCTCGCTATGGGCACACACCAGTATCACACCTGCCATAAGCAGGTGTATGTCTACTACACATAAATGATTTAGTAATAATAGAATGTAATGATTAATATCTATGAATGGGTGGCCCGGCGGATGAGTGGTTCGTGCGTCGTCCTCACAGCTAAAAAAAAAAATTTAAAAAAAAAAAAATAATAATGGGATTTTATTTTGTGCGCTCCATATGATTTGCTGTGCGCAGAGAAGACGAGAGCGCAATTGCGCACGCGCGCAGCTTAGAGGGAACATTGCCCACAATAGTGTAAAACTTATCAGATATTGACTTTAGATAACAAATGTTGGAAGTGGATCGTCAATTCAGAATGTTTTTGTTATTGTGGGACTAATATTTGGTTAATTTCTGATTGTGTTAATATTTGATTACAGACATCTTTTTTCTTCTTTTTTGCTGGAAGTTATAACAATTGGGGGCTCTTCAGGATAACTCGTTGTCTTGTAGTGGACACGCCATATAATTTAAGTCATTTAAGTACTCGACCGATGAACAAAGACCTTCTGAAGACAAATTTGACAGCCACTTTAACATTCAAATGAAATCACAAAGCAAAGTAGTTTACAGGCAGATCATGCTACAGATTTAAAATAATTGAGGAAAAGTTCAAAGGAATCAGAAAGTGATTAGTCCAAAATTATTTCAGTTTCACAAAGTGTGACTCGTTTCAAAAGAACTGGTTTGCTCGCAATAGCAGATTATTAGCCTTGGGTAATAAATATGTAAATAGCTTTATGCTTTTTGAGCGCTGGCTCACACATTTAAATATCCTGTCAAGATCATTGCTACTTCAGTGTTGTGATGTGATATTTTTAATTTGTTTTTTGTGCTGTTTTATTGTCATCATTTGTTTGTTATGGAGGCATTACCTGTCATACATTTTTCCCGTATTTAAAACGTTTTTTTTATCATTTCAAATTGTGTACGCCGTATAACAACTTTTGTAAGGGGAAAACAAGTTTTTAAAAAGTATGTTTTTTTTGTAAAACCGATCTCATTTTAGCCATTTCGGCTCTAACCCAAATCATCTCGGTCACTAGTAGCAAATGATACTGTTACTAGTGGTTTTAGAGGATGCTCAATAAATATTTAACCTTTATTTAACCCGATAGAATCTGTTGAGATCAAGATCTCTTTCACAAGGATGGTCTGGCCATATTCATGGCCACATTCATAACTAGGGGGAATTTAGTTTTGGAAAGTGGGAGGAAACCGGAGTATTTGGAGAAAATGCATGCAAGTTGTGAATTAAAAGGCTTTCAAACTTTGCAATTTTACATTTTACAGTACTTTTATTTTGTTAAAAAAATACTGTTGTTACTTCTCTTCAACCTGTTCCTTTGGTATGTGCTTGACAGCCTATGAATGGATTTTCACTTGAAATTTCAAATCACTAAAACCAACCATTCAGAGTAATTTTAATTCCATACTCAAGGGTCAATTGTAGATGAGCACAATGCTCTCGACTCCTCATTTTAACAAGGATTTTTGAATGCAATTACCCTTTCCCAATAATTTTCATGCTGCAATTGAAGTAGCTTCAGTGGTTTTACCAGTTTTCCATTAGAATGTGTAGGCAGCAAAAAAAACAATGACAGACTGGACCGTGGGTGGTAATTTTATGTTTAAACTGCTTTTTTTCCCAAATGAGTCTCAATCACTTACTAGTGCTTGCGTCCCTGGGGTGAAAAATGTTGTGATCAAAATTACATAATTGCCATGGGCCCAGAGGCAATTAGGAGAGAACCGGCCATAGCAGGACAAGGACGCATTTTTTGCACTAACTTTATGATTTGTGATGACTCAACTCTAAATCCCAATTCATGGATGCTCGGGTATTTTCATAGGCCAAAACTCAGTGGCGGTCCGTGCATTTTCTCGTAGCGCCTTCAATGGGTAAAATCCACTTCCTAGCAGCATTTAATGATTAAATACAAATACTGGAGCTTTTCAGACATTACAACCGGGCCGGGGGGTGATTTCCCCCGGAAAAAAAGCGATGAACGTCAATGGCGTACTGGCAAACATTGACCGAAAATGGGGTAAAATCCAGCCGAAAACAGCATTTATTGATTAAATACAAATACTGTAGCTTTTTAGACATCAGAACCGGGCCAGGTGTATCATTTCCTCGGGAAAAAGACAGCGATGAACGTCGATACATCCATATACGTCCATACGCGAAACGGCAAAAATTGCACTAAAATGGGGTAAAATCCACTTCCTAGCAGCATTTAGTGATTAAATACAAACACTGGAGCTTTTCAGATATCAGAACTTGGCCCACAATTGAAATATTATTTAGGAATATAGCCATATTTTACTCACCAAAAATTATTTTTAACTGTACACAATATCCATCCTCCTTTCTTTCTTCCTTCTTTTCTATCGCCATCGAAGCTAATGCTGAAAGTCGAGCCTGTCCTGTCGTATTTCTGGCATAGTCCGTCTTGAAAATGGCTTTAAATCAACACAACAATATATTTGCTTCTGCAGCTCACTACAGATACAGTTTGGTAGCTCTGGCTAATGACTAGCCAATCATCGTTGGTGAAAGCGATGACGTATCTCTAAGCCTGCAACAAGGCAATGACGTATCCCGACGCCTGCGAAAATGCATTGTGGTGTTGCCAACTCGAAATCCGATTGGTTAAAGCAACAGTTTTATCGACGCTTGTTTAAAGCGGCAGAGCCCACAGAACTGATTGTGAAGGCCTTGAGGCAGATTTATGACCCTGGCAACAAATAATGGCTGAAATGTGATTGGTTAAATACTTCAATATGAAAACACACATCTGGAAGCCGTGCAACCAGGGGAAAAAGCAATGAAATGAAGCTAACAGACAATTTGGAATTATTTAATAAGTATTGAAGGACAAAATATAATATATGATTCAGATATTTCTTAGGCCAGCAGAGAAGGCCTTGAAGGCCCTGACGGCCCACTACTGCCAAAACTACATTGTGACGCAGAAGGGTTTTGGAGTGTATAATAGACTCACTTTAGTTCTGCTTGGACTGAATAAGGAATAGCTGTCACATAAAAACACCTTTATATCATGATACCTACCTTACCTAATTTGACTCTTTACCAATGAGCTGAACAATATTTTACATAGGAGTCATGAATGTAAGATATCTGCCATTTAGTAGGCGCCAGAGATCTGATGTTAATGGAGGCCAAGATGTTTCGATTTCAAGCGCTCCCTCTCTTTTGCTCTCACTCACTTGCGTCACCTCTGGCTCAAATTTGTGTAGCAAATTCTCTCTGGAATCATGTTCTTCGGGACTTAGTTCCTCCTCTAACACACTTTTAATTTCGTATTCTGACTCATCGCACGATAATGCCAACGAGTCTTGACTACTGTTTTCCATTGAGTCATGTGGCCTCTGCACGAATCCTTACATCATGGGTCCCCAAACCGGCCCTCGAGGGCTGGTGTGGGTGCAGGTTTTTGTTCCAACCAATCCAGCACAGACAGTTTGACCAATGAGATTTGAGCAGAAAACAAGAAGCACCTGACTGCAATCCACTGATTGCACTTGTAGGACACCAGATTGGTGAAAAGGTGTCCTCTTCATGGGTTGGAATGAAAACCCGTACCCACTACGGCCCTTTGCGGAATAGTTTGGAGACCACTGCCTTACATTATGAAAACATCATCTGTTTCAGTTACGCAGTGGCAAACTATTCTCAAGGTTATTTAACAATTTCAATGGTTTTGGATCTGTGTGAGTCTGGAAAATGCGTGTGCGGTCGATTGGTCGCCGGTCTTTTGGTCGCGGTCTTTTGGTCGGCCCGACCGCGACAACGGGCGACCAAAAGACCGGCGACAAAACAAGGTAAAACAACGCGGTATACGCATCAATAAAAGCCAACAATGGCCATGAGCAGTTTCACTGAGTCGACGTGTGAGTGTATAAGAGTTTGTATTTACATGCGTTGTCCCTTTAAGAAGCTACGTCAGTCAGGGTCTTAGCAAGTTCTCCAACAAAAAACAATAAAAGTCCGGGAAATTTTGAGCTTTTCTTTAGCCTAATAATTACTAGGGCCTTAAGTATGACTAAATAGTAATTCGCAGTTTGTATTTAGGGAATTTGAGCAACGATTTAAATGGTAATTATCACTTACCTTCCGGGCGACCAAAAGACCGGCGACCAAAAGATCGGCGACCAAAAGACCGGTGACCAATCGACCGTGTACCGGAAAATGTATCCTTTATACTCTGTCCCACCACCCTTGTGACGATAAATGGCACAGAAAATGAATGAATGAATACTCTTTGACAAGGTTCTGTCCTTTGTTTAGTGTTAAAGATGTGATAGTTAGATTTTAATACACCTCATCATAACCAGTTCAATTTACCCAACTCCCCCATAATTTAACATGTAATTGTTTAAAACCTGGAATTGTCGGATGGGTAGAGGGATAGATAGATGGTTAGATGAATAGTTAGATACAAGATCCGAGATTTGCCTGGGAAAGGGGAGGAGGATTTTCAGTTCATCCGAGACTGGTGACAATATCCACAACTGTGTGATAAAAAGATATCCTCTTTTCTTGCTTCGTGCTTGAAGAAATCATATCATCACAAGTAGTATATTTTCCAAGCAACATTTCGCTCGTTCATGGAAACCTTTTTTTCTTCTTCTAAAAAATGTGCTTTTTTGTCATCCATTATTATTGTTGCCTCTTTCCCAGGCTCTTAAAGTGGCTTTAAGGATTCGGGTTATGGCTACGTCAATGGTTCTGTTCACTTCCACCTTCTGTTTTGGAGAGGCCCTTGTGTGTGTCGCCACAGTGGCAGGGTTTTTGCCAATATCCTGAAAGTTAGATCTGTTCATTTAGATTCAAGTGGTGACCACAGAGCAGAAAGCAGCACATAGTCACGCTTTGGCTTAACAAGTATGCAGGAATGTCCTGTGCAAATCTCCTCTTTCTCTTATCATTACTAAACCCAATAAAGTCTTTGAACTGTATGTGTCCAGATAAATGCACACAAATTTTACCAGTCCACAGAAAGTATGTGATGTAGTCCAACATTCAAATATGTTGAGAAACAAAATGAATAGGCATACAGAAGAATAAATAAAAATACTACTAAAGTTTTCAATACTGTTGGATTCAAGGTGATGGTTGAGTATTGCTGTCATATCTGCCATAGAACATTATTTACTTCATGACAATGACTTATAATTCATCTAAACTGATGCTATCACATCGTTTTTTTGTATGTATATGTTTTTTTAACATAATAATGGAAGTTTATCTAACACATTCCATTATGCGGCACTATTGATTCATTCTGCAATACTTGCTGCTGGAGCTGTTGTTCTTTTGTTATAGTGCTAACTCACTTGGATCTGCCATTGAATTTCAGTTTTTGTCACGTTTGTAGTTATTTGATTGTTTATTATGTGATGTTAACTTCACACAATAAAATCAATTGCCGTATTTATTCGAGTATAACGCACAAAATTTTGTAGCAAAAAACTGAAGCCGGTGACGTAAAACATGTCTTTATCCGCCAGATAGGGCACAAGAACGCGTTCTATTGACCGGTACTCCCATTTAGAAAAAAAGAACTCAAGAAGAATGAAATCAATGTTTGGTGAATCTGATGATGATGAATCAGAATTTTTTTTAAATATTATGATGATTTAGACTTAAAGGATTTAAAATTGTAAATTCCATTTGAGAATTGTCTTCATACTGGTAGTTTGTTTTAACAGGTTTCCGTACCATATGTTGTGAATAAATGTTTTGTCATGACGACATGTGTCCAGCATTTGCCAGTTACCAGTACCGGTGCAATCCTTGGTGTGAGCTGAGAAAAAGTGAAAAAAAAAAGTATACCAATTTTTAGTCACAAATTATGGGTGCGCGTTATACTCGAATAAATACGGTAAACCTTTAAATCACGTGTCATGGGAGCGGATTGCTATCACTGTGGCAGGGCAATTAGCGCTGCAATTAGCGGCTCAACATCTCAACAAGTGTTACCTATACATAACTCTTCTTATATGGATGGATAAACATTTAGTACGGGGTTGCGTTTGTCTCTCATTTTGCAATAGCTTCTTATAATTTCTGCTTAACTATGCTGCGTTATCCACCTCTCTGATTATACCACTTTCATTGCGGCTATTTTGTAATTGATGCGGTCACTTATCTTCACTAAGCCACTTTAGATTCCTCTTGTACTACACTTATACTAGTTTTAGTAGTTATTTTTACTCGTTATACTGCTGACTGGCACATGAACTTGCCATGTGAGGAGATTATCTTATCATCATGGTTTCCACTGCATTAAGTGTAACCTTTCTTTAAGACCTTCAAGTTTAACAATAAATCCTAAATGGCAGATTATTCAGAGAATTTAAGGTACAAGGTGATTGCTATGAAGGACAAATCTACTCCTCCATGACCTCCACGAACGCAGTCGTAGCATTTATTATGGCCTGCCGAATTATTTCAAACACCCGTGAGTCTTTTGTGAATGGGACAAAGACATTGGGAGAGGAGAGGAAAAGCGGCAAGAGATGCTCGGCGAATTGCTCGGCCCTCCCCGATGTGAGACGAAGAGCGTTGCTTCTGCTCTCATATGCTCAGAGCTGCTTTTCGCCCGGCCCTCAGCCATTTTGGAGAGAGGAAAAAAGTGTTTGCTTCTCCTTCTCTCACTACGTGGCATAGATTTCGAAAGGGCTCGCCGCTTTTGCTGCCGTAGTAGTAGTTGTAGCTGAGGCATTTTACAGCTCATACTTTGGAGATTATGTTCGTAAGAAATATTGTCTTCCAACTTTTTGATTTCCGCTTTGTTTTCTTGCTTCGTCGAGATTATTTGCTGTGCATTTTCACCTTTGCTGTGTCTTATCTTTCAATTGACGTACTATTCCTATTTTACTTCGTAAAGAGGACTATATCCATTTTTTGCTGCACTAAGGAGAGATGAAGCTGCAGCCAAGAATCCTGCTGGGAACCAAAAGAGCCATGCAAAATGAGCCCCCCCCCCCCTGCCAAAAAAAAAAACATCACCCTTTGCCTAGTCACAAATTCCACTTCTCTGTGGCCAGCTCTGTGACTCCTCATCTATATTTTACTGCTTACAACCCTTTTCATTCACTCTCTTGGTGTATCCTTTAAAAATATATATATTTTATTTTTGTAAACAATTTGAGGATTTTGTAGCAAAATGTGGACCGAAAAATGGTAAAGTAGGAGGTACACGGATGAAAGGAAATGCGGTTTTTCGGTTGAATATTATTTGGCCCTTTATTCTAATCCCGTTAGTGATATGGCTGTAGTGCTTGTAGCTTTAGCTTGTTTGAATTGCAGGTGCTTATAAAGTTTAAGATGCAGCTCTGTTTTTATCTTTGAATATTAGGCATTTTGCTGCTAATGGTGTTACGGTCCAATTGTGACAATGTGCGTTTGCTTCCAGGCTTCTTCATTTATGCTGACCGTCTGGCTGGCCTGTACTGGATTTCAAAGCCGGAGTCAATTTGACAGCAGCGGATGTTTGAGCGTCAGAGTCCAGCTTGTGTCCTGCTGGTATGTTGGCCATTTGCAATATTTGCGTCTCTTGTGTGTGCCGCAGCGAGTGATTTTTTCTCCATAATTAAAAAAAAAAACTATTTTTATTCACAGTTTACGCCAGATTGTAAAATTAATGTTCGTTGATTTACCATACTTCATGCAAATTGGCTTTTAAAAAAAATTCTGTTTTAGTTTTGTTATTGCTTTGGGATATTTAAAAACACGTTTTAAATTCATTCGAACAACACTTGTTGAATCAGTCGGTTCACTTTATATCTCATTTATTTGAATTTCTTCTTTTCATACAAAATTCATAAAATAAAATTACCTCATTAATGTGAGCAAATACTGCCCGCAAAAGAATCACAACACATTTAAAACAAACAAACTAAGAGCTGTTTGATATGGGAAAATCTGAATCATATCTGCAAGGATACATCAGCCAACTTGGTTTTCTTTATCAACACCTTAGCATTATTTTGTCTCTTTTACTTTTACAGAATAAGTACCAAAATAGAAATAGCCTGTAATGAGTGCTTTACCTTGTTAAAAAGAGTTTGACAGATTCAAAATATATTCTTGTTTTCCTGTGGTAATGTCAACCGCCACAAACCCGTAGATCCGAACTTGTGGTGACAACCTGCACAAGCTCGTATCTATAGGTATGTGTCGCCTTGGCAGAAGCAACATCTACTCAACGACTTCCCTTAAAAATACACATTTTTGACTCGCCTAAATACGTAGAGTGAACATTATTTTTTTTATTAAAAACCTTGCCTCTCTGTTTCAAGGTTAAACCACTGTCCTTAATGACCTTGAATGTTGGATTAGCTGAATCATTCCTACCACAGATTTCCTACATTTATCCATAATGTTGTAATGTTTTACTGGCTGGATAAACTCTGGCCACTAGGTCAATTTAAGAAAATACCGCTTATAAATTATTTTAAGATTATAATAGTATTTTCTTATTGGGATGAGACAAAAACAATTCAATGGGAAATAGTGGCAACTTCCTGGCAATTGAATGTTAACTTTTTTTTTTTCATTAAATTGGTACATTTAGTACTTTGACAGAAAAGTATTCTTGCTGTTTTGGTTGCCGTGGTCCGCAGGGTGAGGTAGTAGGTTGTATAGTTCAGAGTGACACCAAAGGAGATAACTGTACAGCCTCCTAGCTTTCCCTGAGAAACCACCTCTCCTCATCAGAATTTTCGTCACGCATATTTTCACACGATTACAGAATTTCAAATAGGCGCTTTATTTCATTGTCACATTTCGCCTTTCAATTTTCCAAAGTGTGTGCTGCACACTAGAATGACACTAAGGATATTAAAAGAAGAAGAAAACATTAGTTGGACGGACACAGCACCGAAATGCTGCAGCCCAAAATTTCTGTGGGCCAGTTTAATGAAAGACGTGCAACTGAGGGGAACCGCCATACAGCCGTGGGGGGGAGTCTGTCTTAATGCCCAATTATGTGCAATGGTCAGTTTCACTTGAGCAAAACAATGTATTTCCTCTGCTGTGATCCAAAGAAATAATAACTTTTCGCAGAATCAAACCAAGAAAACCGCAGAACCAGAATGCCATCTTGCACCCTGGAATCACGAAACTTGATTTCTTTATTTATTTATTTAATTAATTCATTCATTATCTTAATACTCTGTACTCAGTAATCAGCTTTTAAAACCAATGTTTTCTTTCTTTCTTTTTTAAATATTGGAATTCAGAACTCTGAATCTTTACAGCACATTTTGTCGTCACTGTAACAAGCATACGTTCATTTTGTGATCTATATTTGTTTTTAGCATTTGACTTTGTAAAATGATTATGCAGAATATAAATAAAACAAGTTGGTTGGGTACCGGACAGTTAGTCATGGTGTGGTGAGTTTCTACGTGCAGATGTGCAGTCCGAGCAGCGCTACGGTGATGAAAGACTGTTTCCACTTAAACTCTTCGCTCTCTGTCTCAAGGCCACCGGGTTCGATCAAGGTGGGGAGGGACGAATGGAGGAGGCGGGGGGAGAGGGGGGGGGGGGGGTTGCTTTCCTTGGGCCAGATAGAAGCAGGGGCCCACTGTATGGGGCACTAGTTTAAAGTCTGAGCGAGCGAGAGCTAACAGTTGATGTCAATCTACAGCAGTTTTAAGTATAATATACTTATTATGCCGTAATTACCCAAATAGGGGGAATTAAAAAATGCAGTATTTAAATTCTATTGCGCTGAAGTCTCCAAAAATTCTTCAGGTGATATATTATTCCTCTGCAGCCAAAGTAAGATTTTTTTTTCATAGACAATATTTGATGTATATATTGACAATCTTATAAATTTTGTGATTTATGGGTTGCAAATACAAATGACATCTAAGTCAATATCTCTGCTGTCACTGATCTCAGCCATAAACATTATCCGTCACAGGAACAGTGACTCCAAAATTTCCTCTTCTTCTCATATGTACTGCTCTCCGACCATCTTGTCCGCCTCATGAGCCATCGTTGCTGATTTATAGCTATCAATAGTGCTAGTGCATCGCTCCCAGCCTCCAGCTATAAGTCCCATCTACCACGCTTCGAATTTTCACGTTTTGGCTCCACTGCGCTCTCCTTTCATTTCCCAGTGCTGTTCCCTTAGTTCCCCGGCATGTTCCCGCCCTCCTTTTCTCCACACACGCTGTAATAGCCACTCACTCTCACACACACAGAGGGAGTGAGAGACGGGAACAGAATACAGGACTTGCCGACCGGGGAAGGATTTTGATCATTTCTTTTTGTCTCCAAATGAAAATCGGAGGGGTTCGTAAGATTAATGTATCTTTGGCTGTTTGTCTTTGTCTCCACTGGTCTTTCTATCTTCTCTTATTCTCTTTTTCTCCTTGTCCCTCCCTCTTTTCCCTCTTTTAATCAATCCTTTGTGGCATATTTTAAGCCATTTGAGTTGCCCTTTTGAGTCTTGTGTGATTCCAGCTGTTAAAGGTTATTTATTTTTCTTGCCCTTCTCGTCGTTGGCTGTAGTGATGATACTGACTGGTGAGTAGTTTCTCTACTCTGGAGGTCGGTTCTCGTAATCATTGAGGAGGTCGGACGGGAAGAAATGATAAAGGTGTGATATTCCAAGATGAGGGCAAATACACTGCTGTATTGTCACAAGGAAAGGAAAAGAGGAGCAACGGAAAGCAACAAAGCTTTAGGCATGTTCTTGTTATTCCTCACTTTGGAATTATTTTTCTTCTTTGTGCATTCTATGACAAGGGATTCCTGGCATAAAGCTTCGATTTAGGGAAAAAGCTTCGAGTGTGGCCACGTGTACTTGAGTGGATGGTTTGTCTTTCTGGCTCCATTTGCTTCGGCTGTCAACTTAGTAGGAGGCATACAAAAGACTTTCATTTCTCGACTGCTTTGCTGTCTCATTTGGCCTTGCTCTTATTCATTACTTGTCATGCATTTGCGATAGCCGCACGGGGCCACTCATCTACTCTTTGTCCTCTTGTGCTTGCATAGGGATTTTTGAGTTAAATAATGTGAAAAGTTGCTTTAGTTAGTGTTCAATGTTGCTTTTTTTCAAACGTCCTTTTTCTTAAGACATTCATTCTCCCGTAGATTTTCATCCTTGGCCACTTCTTGGTTTCTTAACATGTGTACTTGACCAATATGATTTTCATTTCTATTTTCCCTCGGTCTCCCTCTTCCTCTCGCTGCACATGCACATGGTACAGTCCTGCATGTCTGAGCAGCAGACGGCTAGACGGCGGCAATCTGCCGTAGCAGCTTCCCGTGCTCGTCTCGTCCGAGCCGCGCTACCCAAAAATGGCCTTTTCCCTCTGGCTTGCATCGCTCACCTTCTGTTCAATGCCTTTCGTTCCATTTTGTCAGGCCACGTCCTCTTCCTTTTAATGGCTTGGATTGACCGGTAGAGGGAAACTGAAAGATGACCGTGTCAGCCGTCGAAACGACAGGCAACCGGGTGAGTTGTCGTCCGTCCTTCCTCGCTCCTCGTCAGTTTCTCCTTCTGCCATGTGAATAAGCTCTCCTTTAAAGTGAGACTTGCAACTCTGAGGGCTGACCAGCTTTGCAATTTTGGGCATACGTTGCTCAAAAGCAGTAACTGAGAAGAAACCCTATTCGAGAGGAACGCGTGTTCATTTTTAACCATGCTGCCGATGCCTTCATCACCTGCCGGGCTGCGTGCTTGCGGGCTTCACGTGTGTTTATCATAGATTACCATTCCGTGCTTCACTGGCAACCACAGAGAAGTGGCAATATGCAGAACCAAAGCCATTCTCCTGGATGCCATATGATGAGCGTCATCTGTCTGGGTGTGTATCGCATTCAGCGGCGACTGCAGTCCTTTTCCAGTAAGTCTCAAAATCAGTGTCTTTCTATACGCTTGCCACTTCCTGCCTGCATTTTTGCTTTGCGTTCTGTCTTCTCAATCATATATGACGTTGCTAATAAACAAAGACAGCACAACAAACTTACTGAGGCAGTGTGGAAACAGGGAGTGAAGCAAAGCACAAAGGCTGGGAGAGAGGAAAGTGCCATTGTCTGCTCCAGTCACAGGAGATTAACGTACGCCCAAATTGCATAACTATAGCTAGACGCAAGCGATCTGTACCTCTCTCATTCCCTGAGACCCTAACTTGTGACGTTTTGCTGTGATGTGCACGGGTTGGGTTCTTGGGAGCTGCGAGGGGCACCCACACATCTCTTCATCGTAAAGCAGACCCCAGTGAAAACGTCCGCTAAGATGGCGGAGACACAAAGTGCAACAAAGAGGGGGACGGGGCCATCCAAGCCCAAAGATGACAGGGACCGTTAATTCGAGCCGGCCACACGGCGCGAGTCCGAAGGGGGCCCAATGAGAGAATTGGGTTTTATTCAGGTTATCGAGGGGTTTAGATCTAGAGGCGAGCACAGCGTGTGGGGTGTTGGTTGGAGGAGAGGGCGGGGGGATGGATAGAGGAATGTGGCTATGAAGGACACGTGACTGAGATGGAGGGATCTCCACACGGGCTGGGGTGATATGGCAAATGCGGTCTGCCACATCCGTGGGCACAAACAATAAGGAATTAGGGGGGGACATTTCTAATAGTGAATGTGCAGCAAAAGCCCCCCGAAACAATTCATACGCATGTGCTTGTAATGCTTGTTATTATCATTTTTAATTGGAAGTACTAAAACTAAACTATGGATATTCTATTTCCCTGGATTTATGCTTAATTTTGAGAGCAGCACAAAGTACAGTTGAGAGCGTGAAACTAAAAGCTCGGTACATGTGTGTTTGACCTCATGAAAATCAACTTACATTGAATCACATCATTGCATGTTACAGATGATTTTTGTTCTTTCTTCACTCCAAATCCGATGACTTTTTTTGTCGATACCAAACCGTTAAAAACCGGATGCCCATCCGATACCCATATTTTTAGACTAGTAAAAATAGTAAAAAAGTAACTGACAAATACTCTTGTGAAGATAAGTGAAATGCAAAATAAATGAATGAAGGATAAATGACAAATCATATTTTTCGTCTTAAAGTGAGCAAGGTCGGTACGTCTTCAAGAAATGCTCTGTTTACAAATATTATATGATTCTCTGTTCCTATGATTAAGTTTTTAAAGCAGCGAACATGCTTGCCTAGTGGTTTTATTTACAGTAGCCGGAAAGCAACATGGCACTGAAAATACTAGTGACTACTGCATCGCATCCGATCTTGTTACCAAATCCGATACCCCCAAAAAGTAGCCGTATCGGAAAAAGATACTGATGCTGAGTATTGGATCAGAATATCACTATTACATGTCATTGTACAATCCAACGTGTATGTAATCTGTGATATGCCAAGTCATTTGGATTTGGGTATTGAATTCAGTAAAAAAAAAGATATTTAACTGGCCTGTATGACATAATTCTATAATTGGGGTTGCCATCGCAGTATTTTAATTTCCTGCCCCCCTATTATCAGCTCATACAATTTTGTTGCTGACCATTTATGTGTAAGGCACAATCATTCAATAATATGCAATATTTCAACAGCAGTGGTTTGGATCATGTATTTCTCTGTGATGCAAGGATATAGATGCAGTTAAAGTAGTTCTGGTTTGATTTGAACTCTTGAGTCCTCCCTTGTACTGTTTCAATGAAGAATGTGTACTACACAGCAACCGATTTGTAAAGCCAACTAACTTTTTGGGATGTTTAATTCTACAGACTCTTTTTAGTTGACTGTAAGGACCATAATGATAATCAAGAAAGACCTGGACAGGTAAGTAAGTGGTCAAACAATAACACAACTGAGAGTGTAGATTAAATTTGGCACTGTAGCCTTTCATCTCACAATTTTAATCACCTCTTCTGTTTCATATTACATACACATCTGCAATATTGATAATAATCAATTTCTTGGTTCTTGAGTTATGTTTAACCCAAAAATATGGACAAACAACTGAACAGACAGTCAGACAACATCACTGAATAACTTTCTTTTTACACAACTATCCCAGCAAACCATTTTTTTAGTCTTATATTTACATGTCATTTTACCTCATCTGAAGAATGTCGCAAAATATTACAAAATCATGTAAAAAGTCCTCTTAAGTAATCCAACAATGGCTTGGCTTGACCCCTCACCTTCTTTTTCCTCATAAAAATGTGACATTTCTATGGAAAAAAATCATTAATACCTTAAATCATGGGTGGAGAAGAAGAAGAAATTAGAAGAACAAAAATTGAACTGTGAGAGTCAAACAGCCACACCACACAGTGACCTAACAGACATACACACAAAAACACACAATTAAAACCATGTTATTCACCATAACACTTTCTTCCCGTTACTTTTTAATGAGTCTAGATGAATTTGAGTGTGTTTTAAGAGAGAATAAAAATAAAACAAACATGAAATGAGGAAAAGAGCCACAGTTTATACAAAATATGATAAGAAGCAAAGAGCCGCGTGCTTTAAATGAATATTTTCTGTGCAGTTCATCAACCAGTTGTCAGCCATAGTCAACGTTGATGTTCAGCATAAATCCTCTTCACCTGAAAGAAAGATCAGCTGGAATGAACTGACTTGACGAGATTCCTGGATTCGGTTAATGCTACTGGCCCACTTTGGACTGATCTGCTGCTGGTGTGTAGAAGAAGGAGTGCTCTGGAAGACCGCCCACCCAGCCTAAAAGACAACGACATATAATGACAGGTCAGTCAGGGAAGGTTTCAGGTTCAATGTAGGAACACTGCATTTATATATTTTAATAGAGTACTATGTAAAAAATGGCATGGATTTGATTACAAAGCATTCCAAAATGCGGAATACGAAGTGATTTGATAAACATGCGAATGAATTCATGAGCTAGGTCTTGAACTCATGAGTTAAACTCAAGGCTATTTGAGGTAACGCATGTTCTTGATTTGGGTAATAAGATGAAGATGTTGTATGGAGATGCTTTGTTAAAACTCTTTCACTCAGAGGATACTTATAAATATTTCATGACATGAGTAAATCTGTTACATGAGGTTACAACAGATGAGCAAGTGCGTTAGTGTCAGCGCTCCAGCATCCCTCCAGCTACATGGTCTATCATCCGTGTAAAGGCGACGTCCTGAGACGCCCTCAGACGGTTCAGTCTTTCCCATCTGCATGTGTCGTCGGTTGCAGAAGTAGAAGCAGGTGTTGCTACCTTACGTGCACCCCTCCTCTCACTTTCCCTCCTTCCTGTTCCCTTATTGCTGCAGCGCTGCAGCTGTCTGGCAGGCAGCGATTCTATTGTTTGGCACCAAGTGATGTTCTTGGTGAGGGGAGCGCAATCCGGGTCCACCCCGCCCTGTGGAATGGACAAGCTCCAAATCACTGTGTTACTTGGCATCTGGGTGCCATCAGCAGCTTTTTGTCTGCCCTCGCTGGACACGGCTGGCTAGTCTTTCTGCTGCAGACCGCCGCCATCTTGTTAGTCCCTGCTTGCCTCTACGCCGCTCAAACGAAATAACAAACTCAGCGTCTAGCTTGTGCGCTAAACTCAAAAGTTTACTTTTTAATATTGTCTTTGCCTTTTTGGCAAATAATGGCATTTAAACATTGCACATACAGGAACGCCATTCTAGTTTTCCACATTATGCAGCTGAGCATACCTGTCAACCTCGGCCAATTGCTCCCCTTATTAATGATTGATATGATAGATCCAAGATGGCGACGCACACTGACGCAGCGACTCTATGCTCTCCAGTTTGGTGCCCACAAAGTATGGACAAATAGCCTTAAGGACAGTTTTTCCCCCACATCTATCAGAACTCTAAACTTGCGGTAACACAACACAATCCCTTCTGTGTAATAACTTCGGGCTGAGGTAATATGAAAAGACGTTTAGGCGGTGATCTGCCTCCTACTGGCTGACTGAAGGTAAGTGAAAGACAGTGAGAGGTAAGTGATCCGCTCGGGGGGATGCGATGTATCCATAACGGCAGAATGCCAAATTACGAGTCCGAAACTATCACTTATTTGGGTCTTTTGCCGAGAAAACGCACCTTATGGAGAAGCACTACCAATTTCGTCTTACGCAGTTTCTGGGTGTGATGACAATTAGGCTTTTGTTGTTGATGATGACGACAGGGCCTATGTCCGATTATTATTATTATTATGATTGCAATTCCCCTTATTAAGTGATAATTAACCGTGCAAATGCTACGTGGCACTTATTTACTCACCTAGGGTGCACTTAAATGTCTAAAATTTTCACCAATGTGAACGGGGTGCCCAATCAGTCTTTTGTATGCACTAAATTCAAGATTCTGTAGATGTCACTGTATGACGCTGACAGCTGGACTGTCTGCGTACATTGTTTGCTGATGCGCTGTGTGAACGTGCGCATATCATGCTTGAAGCATGACAATATTAGCAGTCGACAATGACGTTTTCGTCTGTTTCCAATGAAGGAGACCCGGATAGGAGCCGAAATGGGTAAAACAAAATCGGTTTTACAAAAAACAAACTTGAAAAAAAATTCCCATACAAAAGTTCTTTTACAGCGTACACAATTTGAAATGATCAAAAAACGTATAAAATGTGGGAAAACGTATAAATTGACAGGTATGGCTTAGCAACGCCTCACAGCATACCTGAGTCTTACCAAGTCAATAAAATAGCTATTAAGCTTCTGTGTGTTTTAAAAGACACTTGAAGTCAAGCTCTTAAAAAAATGCACGTAAGGCTAAAGGTCCCAAAAATATGTAGTATTACACTGATTTCAAAAATGAATTTCTATTGAAAATACAATCATTCACCTTCCATACTGCGCATCCTCGAAATGGTTGTGCTGGAGCCTAACCTAGCTGACTTCGGATGAAAGGCAGACTACACCCTAGAGTGGTCTCCAATAGCCGTAGGGCACAGAGAGAGACAAACGACCATCCGTATTCACAATCATACCACCACCAGCGGAAATCGAATCCGCGCCTGCCCGCAGCGAAGTCAGGCGAGCAAACCTCTTCATCAAGAGCCTGCACTATTGAAAATACAATTATTACTATTTTGATTTTGTTTGTTTGTTTATTACTTTTGTACTATGTCATTTTATATAAGACAATTTGTATTTTTTTTTATATTTGTATCACCAGCTTTATCTATGCCTGTGAAATAAGGTTTTAGTTTGTCAATTTATTTAATTGATAAATTGTCAGCAGAACAACTTACAAATAAGGGCAAGCAACTTCATAATTGTAATAATCATTCAATAATGAAAGAAAGCAGAGTGAGTCAATTCTTACAGATGGCATGACAAGGAGTAGTTTTCACATGAAATGTAGAAAGATCTCAACCTCTCAAGAATGAAGACCAGATGTTGGAGTTACGCAAAGGAAGTTCATTTTGCACACTTGCTACTGCTGATGACAGTGATGTGCACAGGCACCATGTTGGTGGTCACTGTATAATCAAATTTAACGAAGATCCTCTCTCAGATTACTGCTTGTTTAAAAGCAGCACAGGACTTCAAACTACAAAGGGTGCCTTAATGAAAAAGCAAGTTGCAAATAAATTCCTTGCACTTATTAACCTATATCAGCTTATCAGATTGACAGCTTTTGTATGGTAAAATAGGACTTTGCGAAATATTTCAAATCAAATACTTCTGTATTCATTCCTCAAGACAGGTTATGTATGAATATACTGTATTTATATGAACATATTTATGATTGCTCTTGAAAACAATGATAGGAGAGTAAATACATCTATATTCCAGTACTGTGCACGTACTACACAAACACTGCCCTCCTGCTAAAGCTGCCTCTTTCCTTCATTTCACCCTGCCAGTTTTTCTCCTCCTCATCTTACATACACCGCCAGCCAGTCTCTGTATCACACGCACATGCACCCCAACACACACACATACGACTTTTGTTTGGAGTCAGACAGCATTGAGAAGAGATCCTGTGGCCTTTCTGAGAAGAATGTTAATATGGCCGCGCTGGTCTCTCTGGGGACGGAGCGAATGGACTCTGGCTGCTAATGCACTGTCACACTAGCCCAGCATGTGCACAGACACACACTCACTTATTAGTAGTAGCTGCAACAAACTAAACAGTGGGAGAAAAGCTTAAATTATTGGGAGTGTGTACTTTTTTTTTTGAAGGTCCACTATCACCTCAGGTGGTATTTTACTGAGATCCATAGATCAGACTTTTTTTTCAGTCCCTTTCTTTGTAAAATAAAGAGCAATACATCATTTTAATCCTATTGTTGGCCAGGAAGCCGGTGAAATTTACAGGAAGCCATGTAAGGGAAGGTAGGCGCTTTCATCCGTTTAGTTTCATTGCTACCAGTGTTTTAATTGTTTCCCCACAAGAAAATCAATCGTTTTGATCGGAAAAATTGTTCATATGTATTGTATAGGAAATTGCCGCAATACAAACACTGCTGCTATAAACATCTATTTTTTTTCCCTCCGACAAAGCCGATAATTAGTAAGTTATTTGAATAAAAGAAATTGTGTAAGACCCCTTTAATCAAGTGACAAATAACGTGTTGCTGATGAACAGGTGTAAAGAATGACATTGGAACGTAAACAACGAGGATTTAGCCAGCATTTTTGGCCCTAGAAAGCGTTGTCAAAAATGCATTAGTAAAACTATCCCTGTTTTAATACTTTCAGATGAAAAATTGTTAATTTTCAATCAGTATTTTTGCTTGTCAATCTAAGATATCCACCATTCAGTTCAAGCTTCGATAATGGAGGCCCAAATGCTTACGTTTCGGACATTCTCTCTCTCAGTTTTTTCTAGTTATGGTGATTCTGCCTCTGGTTTAAAGTTGTATGGTAAAATCTCCTTGGAATTAGTTTTTTTCCGGGAACGTACTTTCTCCTCTGGCCCACTTGTAATTTCGTATTCTGAAACATTACACAATAAACACAACAAGTCTCGACTACTGTTTTCCATTTAGTCACTCTGCCAAAAACATCATCGTTTTCATCTATGCAGAGGCAAACCATTGCATAAATTATTTTATTGCACAATATCAATCGTTATGAATTTGTGTGAGTCCTGATCATTTTTAATACTGTTTGACCAGATTCTATCATTTATTTAGTATTTAAAAACTTGTGTTTGTGGGATTTTAAAAAGAAAAGTTTTTTTATATTTTTAAATAGTAGATGATGAATATAACTGAAATAACGTGTTATCTCTGATCCATAGTTTTATAAACGAGAAACCTCCCTACCTACAAGGCGTCATTCATTTGTGGCTTCCTATTTTTTTTCAAACTGTACCAGTGAGTGGCATTTGATGTAAAATGCAATGCGAGTATGTAACCAATTATTAATTCAACATTATTTGGAATTTGGTAAACCTGTCTGGGCGGCCCAGCGACTGAATGGATAGCGCGTCGGTCTCACAGTTCTGGGGTCTTGGGTTCGAATTCACGTCAGTCCACCTATGCAGAGTTTGCATGTTCTCCCTGTGTGGGTTTTTTTCTGGGTACTCCGGTTTCCTACCACATTCCAAAAACATGCATGGTAAGCTGGTTGGACATTCTAAATTGGATTGGATTGGATAACTTTATTCATCCCGTATTTGGGAAATTTCATTGTGACAGTAGCAGAGGGTGATTAGACAGAACAACAAAGCAAAAGCACAAAGTACAAAGCAAATCAAAGTAAATGGGATCATTAAGAATCACCAAACCAGATCATTAAGACAGAAAAGCAGCAAAAACACAAAACGAGCAAGAGTGGACGGAGCTACCGCCGCCGGCTGCCACTTGAACAGCGCCATCTTGGTTGCGGTAGCTAAAATGGATACAGACTCAAAAAGACGTTGTAAAGTTGGACAAAAGCTGGACCCACACACAGGAAGTCTTCCACAAGATGGGGAACTTCTGCAGACTGTGACCGAGGTAGAGAATATGCAGAGTCAGAGTCAGAAGGGCTGTAAAACACGAAAAACAAATAAGAGTGGACAGAGCTACTGCCACTGGCTTCCGCGTGACGGCGCCATCTTGGGGGAAAAGTTGCCCGTAGGTATGAGTATGAGAATGAATGGTTGTCTGTCACCTCGTGCCCTGCGATTGGCCTTCCCAAAGTCAGGTGGGATAGGCTCCAGCACCCCCGCAACCTTTGTGAGGACAAAGTGGTTCAGAAAATGAATGATAAATAAACCTGTCTGGTCTACAAGTGTGATTTGGGGTTGGCCAAATTCATGTAAAGTCCACATACTTCTTTCCGTCTTGCACGAGTCAGCCTTCCACTGAGCAAACCGGCAAGAGTATGAAAATGGCACCTTTTACAAACCAGGTGTAGGTCTACGGTAACGAGGTAACAGATCAGCAGGAGAAGCGGTGATGACAAATGTTTTGTTCTTTCACTGTTAACTGTTACATTTCCTCTCAAGTCAAAGTCTGTCGCTGGTGAAATACTTCCGGATCTTACTATGCAGTGTCCCTTTTTATTGACTAATCTGCCTGGGGATGTCTCACAATTTTTTCCGCTAAAGCCTAACCATAACAAGTACGTTCTGACAATCTTTGTTGCAGTACTCAACCTCTTCTTTTACGCTCCTTCAACAAAAGCATTCTGGCAGTTCTCTTAATAATACAATTCAGGTGTCATATTGTTGACGCCGAACGAACCCCTTGGCAAAAGTGTTTATCTTTTTGGGTTCACAATTGAGCAAAAACAGAGGAAAAACCTTGCAAGCACATAGGGGTCATGATCCCATGCAACAAAGGTTAAGTTTTTGAATGGGCCTTTCTTTTTTACTTCTATACAGTAAAGTATAAAACCTCTTACACAGAGTTTTTCAGCATCGCAGTCTTTCACACTCATTCACGCTGTCTCATTCTGTATTCTTCCTGTAAAGAGGGAAAATCCCCCCCAATGACCCCCCTTACTACCCCCTGTCATCCGTAGTCCTTTCTTAATAAAGGTAAAGTATGATAATAGCCTCCAGGTTGCCATAGAAATGAGACCGGGCCTCTGTATGCGATTGTGAACTTGAAGGGAAACCCATTTCTCTGCTCCCCCCATGAGCCCACTGGGCTTTGCTTGCATCTTTACACCCTTTTCCCCTTACTAAGCAGTTAGGCCTTCGCCGGGGCTCGCTTTCACCTTCGCCTGTTTGACGATGGAATGAAATTTAAAAGACTGCGGTAGAATTTCAATCCCCTGTGTTTATTTGCACATCACTGAAACAATGAGAGCGTGGTTAGGAGCTGAATCCTCGGTGGTGGTCAATTGCTGATTTACTTTGAAAGCCAACACAAAGGTAACATTATTAAAGAAGAGGCTCGGGATGAGGAGGGATTCAACTGTTTCGGGGGCAATTGAGCTAAATGCTCTTTGTTTGAATGGATTTCATCTCAAATACCATCTGAAAAGTATTGTATATTTGTGCTCTTCTAAAATATTGTTTTAACCTCAAGTGTCTATTGTGGGGTTTGCATCAACTTTTAATACATTGGATATTGCATGACCAGCGAATTTTTTTGTGGGGTTGTTTTTGCTAATCTAGTAGATAATGTTTCTATCATCCACAGCAAGTCTGTCTCGCATCTGCAAGATTCAGGGTTTGAGTCCGGGGTCTCCCTTTTTCATGTGGGAGTCATCATTAAGTCTCATTGCTTTTCATGCTCCTCGTTTTTACTGTGGTAAGTGTTTCAAATTCTTGCAGAAAACATAAATAAACCAAACCAATGAAGGCTTAAAAACTTCGGTCCAATTGTTGTTTTTAAGACACTTTTTCCCTTGCCATTTTATGTTAGACCTTTTGGGAGTTTCATAGTTTTACTACTTTTGCAAAATATTGAACACAACTTTTCTTTTTCTCTCTTAAAGTCTGTAAATTTGGAAGCATTTTTTTCTAATACTTTATACAATACTGTGATAAATATACAGAGTTGATGCCCCTTTATTTGCCATAAGAACGTTGATCTTTTTGGAAAGTATTTCTACAAGATTTTGAAGCATGTGTGTCAAATATTTGTTAATAATCTCTGTTGTATCGCACCCCAAACAATGAGGTCTTTTCAGCCGATCATAACTCAAGCATGCCTTTTATAGACCTCACTGGACTCGAAAAGAGCCGTTCCCAAATTGTTGGAAGGACAGAATCAAGTGTCCATCTTTCTATGGTGGCCTTAGCAGCCAACGGCTCTTTTGGCCAAAGTCCACGTGGCACAAAAAGGCCGTAGCATTCCTGATGTCTGTGGCTAATCTGCGGTGTCAGCTTGTGTTAACGCCGCACTGCCAAATTTGAGTGCTCGCAGCGGGAGCGAATATTAAAAAAAGTCACATCGGCTGCATTCCGGGAGGGCGGGTGTACGGACCAAGGGTCACGTAAGGTTGAATGCTGCTTGCGCACTGAGCCGCTAGTACAGTAACGGTCCAGCGGTCCGGACAGAAGGCGAGGCTGGGGCAGGGCGGCACACTTGAACATACTTCAAAGGGAGAGGGAGCATTTTTTCCTTGTCCAGCCTCACTGAAAACAGCCTAAATGAGAATTGTGGGGGAGTTGACCCCCATTGTTAGACAATTGAGAGGCACGATGAAGGAGGCCGAAAAAGGTCGAGGGGTCATATGTGTAGTTAATTATCTGCTCCTCAGCCTGCCATACAGTTTCTGCATGCCAGACTCGGTGACCTTCAAGCACTGCAAGGTAATCTACTGAATAAGTATAAGGTCTGGGAGCCCCCAAAATTATTTTCTCATGTAGTATTTTTATAAATATTAAAACGAGGAAAAAAACAACAACTATTGCCTGGGCACTGTCAATGGTAGGCTACATATGAAAATAACAGTGCACTCTTTCTTGATCACTTTATTTTCAACTAATTTCTTTAAATTTATATACATCCGTTTTCTTGTCAAGGTCGCGGGGGTGCTCTACCTTCTCCAACTGACTACTGCTTATGCCTTATCCCAGCTGATTTTGGGTGGAAGGCGAAATAAACTCAAAGTTATATTTCTGGGATATTCATATCTATAGTATATTTTTGTCTATTCATCTGTTATTGTCAAGGTCGTGGGATGCTGGAACCTAACCCACCTGGTTTCAGGCAAAAGGCAGACTTGTCACGCTTGTCACCCTTGTCTTTTTTTTTTAAACTGGGGAGGTATGTAAAACTATTTCAAGTGTGTCAAATAATGTAAGCAATTTACAATTCAACTTTAAAGCTTAGCCATGCACTCAACATAGCTAGTCTCATTTAGAGTGAAATTACCTCAAGTCGTTTAAGAAACATTTCAAAACGAGTCATTTTTTTGTAACAAATTAGAATCAATGAGCGACAGTTTCACTTAAAATGTCTGAAAAGTACAGTAATACCTTGACATACGAGTGCCCTGACATACAAGGAATTTGAGATACGAGTAAAATTCCGAGCAAATATTTACCTTGAGATACGAGACATATTTTGAGATACAAGCATATGAGACAGCTGGCCAAGATGCGGGATGCTGCTTATGATTTCAGCACATTGTCTTTCTCGCCGCATCTCCCTCGTGTAAAGATCTCTACGAGCACTGGGCGTAGCGTTAATTTTTTTTCCATGAGTTGTGTATGCGTGGTGGAGCTGGCTCGCCAATACGAGAGGAGTTTTTCAACAATATGCACCATCCTGAAGCAGAAGGACGCTATTAAGGATATCAAGTTTTCCAAAGACTAACCATAATTTTCAGGCTGTGCAGTGGCATTCATAACGAGATGGAGAGCCTTCTTTTAATATGGATAAAAGATAAATAGTTAGCGGGGGATAGCGTGACCGAGTCGATAATATGCGAAAAAACAGCAGAATTTACATGAATTTAAAAGCAAAGCAAACATCTGAAAAAGGGGAGCCTTCAATACCACCAGAACCCTTCATTTAAATTAAATTTATGTTTACGTATGTTATGTTACGAGCACGTTGCCGTCCAACAAGTGTCTCTTGATCTCTCTCTCTTCCTCTGCACGTTGTACAATGTGTCATTTTAGTATTAAATATTATAACTACTAGTTATTTGTTACTCTGTTAGTATATGGTGAATTAGAACCAATAAAATATGTTTTTTTATTGTAATATCCTGTTTTTTGGTGTTTTTTCAGAGGGTGGGAACAAATTAATTTGCATTTAATTCATTTCTATGGGAAACGTTGATTTGAGATACGAGTAAATCAACATACAAGCTTGGTCCTGGAATGCTTTAAGCTCGTATCTCAAGGTATTAATGCAGACTTGGGCAATCCGGTCCTCGAGGGCCGCTGTGGGTGCAGGTTTTTGTTCCAACCGATCCAGCACAGACAGTTTAACTAATTAGATTTCTGCTGAAACAAGAAGCACCTGACTGCAATCCACTGATAGCACTTCTAAGACACCAGATTGGTGGGAAGGTTTCTTCTTATGTGTTGGAACGAAAACCTGCACCCACTGCGCCCCTTTGTGGAAATAATTGCCCAGGTCTGTACGTATTACTGTATTGTGTATTTAATCCAAAATATTGTGTATGTTTGTCTATGTATATTAACCAAACAAATCTATTCTCTGACTTTAGATAGTAGAATATATGAATAAGCATTCTATGTACTGAATGCTACCTGTTGCCATGTATGCAGTATAGCATCTTTTCTGTGTGTTTAACTAAAACAGCCCAGACCAAACTCCAATTACATTTGTGTGTGCATTAATATGAGATCATCAGCATTTCAGTGTATATATATTCGTGACATTTTTGTTTAGTGGTATGCCGCCAGATATATTTAATGTAAAATATGTGTCTTGGCTCAATAAAGGTTGGGGAAAAACTAGTTTAGAGGCCAGCACAGAATCCTTGCCAAGGTACTCCTTCTCCCTTCTGAGTGAGGCCCCACCATTTAAGTACTGTGAGGTCAACAAGTACAGATGATCACCCACAATGCCTCTGGACAAGGGAGGGGGTAGACGGACTTGAACTATGCGGGGCTGTTCTTTTAAGATGATTACGAGTTATCTGAAAGCAGAAAGAGGCCAGAGAGGAGTGAGCGGACGACTCAAATGTTTTCATCTGCACGAGCTCAAATGTCTAAACTCCTGCGACGCTATTAAATTGCAATTCTTCATCATATCAAATTAGGGGTGTCGCTTTGCCCGCCACTTTGCAGTAGAGAAAATGAGTGTTGTTGCTAGGAGAAGGAGAAAAGCCAACCTTCTCTGATTGGCGGCTAGGAAGCGTAACACGGCCCAATGAGAGCAACAGCCCAGCTACCCCCCACACGCAGACCTGATTAATATGTCAGACATGTTTTATGGGTTAACGGGAATCCGGCTGGGTCATTGGTGGAGTAGTGGCACATTCGCCTGACTACACGGCAGCCTGCGTGTGTTCAGTCCCCACACAGAAAAAAAGTGAGAGGAAAAGCTTGTCTGTCTTGAAATGTGCCCCGTGACTGAGTGGCGACCAATCTGAAGTCAGAATAAGCAGTATAGAATATGAATGAAAGGGGGTCCCGGTGGGTGAGGCAGACACATTGTATATGCCGGGTGGGGTTGGACTGCGCCTCGCTCATTATACAGTACTTGGAGGTCAGAGGGGCGCCCGTTCACACACATGCACTTTAGTCATAGAGTAAGTGAAAGCAGAATGGTGTGGTGTGCAAATGGGAAATGAGATGCCTAGCATGTGTGCCGTTATTAGAAGAAAATGCTGGCGGGTGTACTGATCTGCTTTAGGTAACAATAGAAGATTTAAAACACATTTTGCGTACTATTGTAGACAACGGTAACCTAAAACGGATTCATGTTTACATTTGAATACATTCTGTCAGTTTGGTATGCATTCAAATATGTATTTTTATACAGTTGTGTTCAAAATCATTAAAGCCCCATTGAAGTTCTGTGTAGCTGTGGAATTATATTTAAAAAGAAATTTTACTATTATAAACAGATCAAATTAAGACTATAGTAAAATGCAACATTGAATTTGTCTCTATTACAAATGTGTTTTTCTCTGTTTATGAATGTGATGGAAATAAATAAATGTAAGATTTATATGGCAGTGGGGTTAAATAATCAAAATAATCATTAGTATTTGAATAAAATTTGCACTTGTCAGCCATAGTACGTGGCGAAGTGGACCAAATGGTCAATATTGGGATTTATTCATACACATTGTGTGCAAACAACCCAAAACATAAAATCTCTTGACTGAGGTTCTGCAAAAACTACTCGACCTGCTCTGACATAAAACAAGTTGGTGTTTGCGTGTAACATTTGCAGAAAAACAAAACATTAAAATTAAGTTGGAACCAAATCAATGTGGATTCATTTCATAGTTAACATCTCAATAGTTTTTACATTCAAAAAATTGTGAAATTAATCTTAGTGAAAAATACCAAACATTTAATGAACTACACAAAACACATTATTCTTTGACTTTGTCAGTGGATTTCTTTTAACCCAAGTTGAAAATCCGATATATACGCTTGTGTACAAGCATAAAAGTTCCACCAAGGATGAAAATGTTGTCCCATAGCTGGGGGGATGTCTCACTTCAGAACACGATAGTAACTGTTTAATGGAGCATGTTATATTAGGTTTTCAAGGGGGCCAAAAAAGTCTCTTTGACCACCTGCTGTGTTATTTGTTGAAATTAATTCAATGTGACAGTGCTCTAAAAAAAAAATTCCACCGACAGCTTTTAGTTGTTAAGAAACAATTAACCATTTCCAGCCTATTCTGATGTGCTTTCCCCCCTATTTTTCTTATATTATTTAAGTGAGTAAGTGGGGAATCAAATTGTGGCCTTATTCAAGAGTCACGGGTTTGAATGGTGCTTCTTTTTGCCACCCAAACACCTGCATCTTTTCCCCCCTTCTGATTGTCCTTAACGCAACAGGTTGTTGTAAGTGAAACTACTAAGAAATACCACTCATACATTGAATACTTTTATCACTCAAGGTTTTATTTTTCAACCACTCCATATTGAACAGATACGTGCACTTTGGTTTGAATTTCCACATTTTCTTCACTCGTCCTAGAGGGAAAATTCTGGTTCACATGCTGACCTCTAGCGGCCACGTGGGGACGTTCCATGAACTCAAATTACAGCCTGAGGTCATTCAACATTTTGCTATAATGATGTCATTATTACCATTAGTAAAAGGAACAAGGAAGAGAAATAATTTTATGATTGTAATGCTTAGCATTTCGACCAAAAGAAACCCATTATACATAATAATAATATTATATTATATTATATTACATTATTATATTATATTATATTATATTATATTATATTATATTATATTATATTATATTATATTATATTATATTATATTATATTATATTATATTATATTATATTATATTATATTATATTATATTATATTATATTATATTATATTATATTATATTATATTATATTATATTATATTATATTATATTATATTATACTATATTATTATACATACTGGGTTCAGCGTCACTATTTATTTAGCAACCAACAGAATAACATAATTCAAAGAAAATAACTGAACAAAAAAGCAGTCCAACAACATTCCGTTCCTGCTAATTCGAGCAAATGTTTATCATCCTTATTTCAAGGCAAACTTTGTAGAGAGAGATTCTCACATAATCCAGTATGCACAAAATTTTTGGAGCATTTTGACACAGGTTGAATTTCAAGTGCGATATAAAACATATTTAAGGTAAACATTTTCCTGATGAAATCCTGAAGGAATGTCTATAATAAAGTTTTGCAAAACCAATGTTGTTGCAGAATGTTTTCACTTTAATTTAATTATAATGAGGAAACATTCTGGAACTGATAAATACAAGCAGCTGCATTGAATACACCATGTAGGCCGTAGGGCATGTTGACAGGCACACTGGCTTTTCCCAACTCTTCAAATGTCTTGGCATCCAAAAGTAAGAGGAATGTGCCTTTATCCTAGAAAAAATAATAATGTTGAACTTGCCTGAAATGTTACTTGAGAGCATCGGAAAGTATTTGTCGGTAAATCTAACAAATCTGTTATTTCAGTGTGCAACAGACCTGAAAAATGATGTGTCATTCATACATCTTCCATACTGCGCATCCTCGAAAGGGTTGCGGGGGTTACTGGAGCCTAACTCAGCTGACTTCGGGCAAAAGGCAGATTACACCCTAGACTGGTCGCCAGTCAAAATAAAATAATGGATAAGGAAATGCATTTACCTTTTGGGGGATTTCGTAACTTGGATCGTTTTCGTACATAGAAGCATTCGTAAGTAGAGGTATGATTGTACACAAATTATAGTCCTGTTTTCTGACTGCACGACATTTTTCAGTTGATGCCTAGAGTGTTTTTTACCCCAAACTTCACAAAATCATTCCCCTTTATGAGGAATATTTTTTACTTCAATATAAAATGTGAGTGTGGCAGACCAATATTTTTATTTACAATAATCATTATTTTCAAAATTCTTAAATATAAACATTACTGCAAATTCCTCCTCATCTTTTTGACTGTTTTACGGGTGATTTGATTAAAAAACAAACTGCACCACGCATGCAGTTGTCGCTATTCTGCAACCTGTAAAAATCCCAGTTACTACTCTCCTTTCACCCATTTTATTACATTTCGATTTAGGACTGTGATGAAAATAAGTATTGTAGGCAGGTTTTTGGATATATCATGAGCATACTTCACAAGTTGTTGTTGTCACTGGGTTGCTTCTTTTGCGTCGGTTGCTTTCTGCTGATTTTTGGCCATTTCCAAGTTACTTCCTGTTGGTTTTGGGCCATTTTAAAGTTCCTTATTAACTCATTGGCTGCCATTCAGGGCATCATTTTGACTGTCGGGGCGAAAGAACGAATATGACTGTACATAAGAAACTAACCAATGTGCAATAGTGTCCTCACTCAATCACAGAACTAACAAAATTCAATTTTAAAGTGCCCGTGTCGGAAAAAAATAAAAGCATTTCATTCTGTATGTCGAGTAGCTGCTAAGTCCAGCAGAACAACCCCGCGGGCCGCTTCCGGCCCACGGGCCGTATGTTTGACACACCGGTTCAGGGGCAGCTGTCATGTTTAGCGTAAAGAAAATGGCTGGGTTTAGGGTTACAGTTAATTATTTCTTTTACTGGTGACGTGTTTGTACCTGTTCTCGTGTTTCTAAGTTCTTTGGGTTGACTTTGTGCATCAAGTTGCTCTCTGTGCTGACATAGTAGTCTCCTTTGTATTTTACAAAGTTGACGTTGCCATTGTCTGTGGGTTCTATGACAGACAAATACTCAGTGTAAGCATGATGGGTCTTGTTGCTTGAAAGTCTGCAGTGTGTCTTTGCTTATAAACAAATGCCTGCTCCTTCCTCCAGTTTACCGCCTGTTTCGCAATAGTGGGAGGTAACGTCTTTCAGTTTTGCCATGAAAAAATAGCGACAGTGTGTGCTAATGCTCACTTGTTATTTCAAAGCGAGAGAAGAATCGCTGGAAGATATTTTTACAGGGGTCAGGCATTGTGACGGTACCAAATTCTGAAGCCATGATGCGGTCCCGTTCACTGTTCTTCTTGTAGGCGTCACTGCGGAGGAAGCGGCTCGTGTACGTCACCCGGCCATTCTCCATCTTGAACTTGTGAAGCAGGGCCATTCCATCAAACCAGTTGTTGTAGCTACAGTGGATGGAATGCATTCAAATTGGATTGGATTGGATTGGATAACTTTATTCATCCCGTATTAGGGAAATTTCATTGTCACAGTAGCAAGAGGGTGAGAATGCAGATACAGGAAAATACATTTTAGACATAGAGAGATAAGTAATAAATGAGTTAATAAATAAATACATAAATAAATAAGCGTGTTGCTGAAATGTGTATATACATATTTCAGCAACATGCTTATATATACATATATATATATATATAAATATATATATATATACACACACACACATACATAGATATAAATATACATATAGAGGAGACCTGCAGTGTAAATCCTGTCTAAGACAGCATTTTTTGGAGAGGACCAGTTGCACTCACCGAGTGTCTCCAAACTCAAAATTGCCCGGGCCATTTCGGAGAAGGCTGCCATTGATCCAGTGAGGAATGGTCCCTTGAATCATAGCAGGGATTGGATCTGGGGTCTCCTCCACAGAACGGACCAGTGAAGCGATGGTCTCTAAGCCCTTCGTTCCTTTAGTGATCCTGCCCTCCTTTGGCTCAGCAGCACCAATGTGACTTACTGTAGAATGAGGGAAAGCAATGTTCACTCTAGCTCTAGAAAACAAAAATGTCAAAATGCTCTAATAGTGAGGATTGCAATGCCGGGTGTGGTGGGCTGTTCTGAGAACAACTGGCAGGTTTGTTGAGAACAAACTAGCTTTATTTTACTCATTATTTTAAGACTTGATTCCACATGACTCTGTTTCACCAATACCACAACCCATGACACACTTGATTCCATTTAACTAATCAAATGAAATATTGACGTGTCTTTTAAAGACGTATTTTACTCCAGATGGCTTGTGTTCGAAAAACCACTATTTTGAGAGGTGTGTCCAACAAAATAAAATGAAAAACAGAAGATTTAAACTGTCTAAAACTTTTTCGTTTTATCCTCAGAAATAGTAATTCGCAGTTTGTATTTAGGGAATTTAAGCAACGATTTAAATGGTAATTATCAATAACCTTCTGGGCGACCAAAAGACCGGCGACCAAAAGACCAGCGACCAAAAGATCGGCGACCAAAAGACCGGTGACCAATCGACCGTGTACCCTCAGACGTGTGTGGTCGATTGGTCGCCAGTCTTTTGGTCGCCGTCTTTTGGTCGCCGGTCTTTTGGTCGCCGTCTTTTGGTCGCTCCGACCGCGACAACGGGCGACCAAAAGACCGGCGACCAAAAGACTGACGACCAAATGACCGGCGACAAAACAAGGTAAAACAACAGACCAATCGACCGTGTACCATCCTCAGAATGGGAATGGGTCTTACCTGAATTTTTGACCTCCATGTCCGTGTGCTTCCACCCTTTGCACAAGTGGCAAGTACGACTGCTGAGCATAGATGACGCTTTAGAATAACAATTCTATTATCTTATTCATTCCATCTTGGTAACTTCTGTTAAAATGCCAGACCCGTTTTGCCACATTGAGTACTCTTCAGTCTTAGTTTCGCTTTCTATGTAGTGTCAATAGAAATAAGAATAATACAGTTCTAATAACATTTTTAAGGTAGGGACTAACTGTTATAGTAAGCTTTCCCTGAAAACCATTCTTTAATAAATAAAGACAATAATAGGGTTTGACATTATAGTTAAGTTTTATTTAAAAAAAATTAAAGATATACAACTGATTAGAAATAGACATTTGGCACTTCGTGTGAGAAATAGCAGTTTTGGATATGATAAAAAATGTTACTCAAAAACAAACCAAGACTAAACAAATTGTATTCATTTGTAGTCATTTGGTAATGGCGCAATATATCTTTGTGAAGCGTATACAAGAAATCCTTCAGGTACAATCATGTAATCGTACCTACGTAGTGTTTTGGTTATTTATCTTTATGCAGCAAAGATGTAGTAACAATTTAATTCAGGCAGATGCACTGAAGACACCATGGAAGCCGTAAGGCATATTGACCGGAACGTTGGCTCGTCCCAACTCTTCGAATGTTTTGGCATCCAAAACCAGGAGGAATGTGCCTTTATCCTATCATTGGAGGAAAAAGACAAATATTTTTTGTTTTGTTTTATGCAACAATAGAGAATTAAAGAAACATTTCGAAACGGTAAAATGATCCGACTTTTTTTTCCTTTCAAGATTTGAAGCTAAAAGGCATCCTAGAAGTACTTATTTGAACCCATAAAAGATTGCTGTAAAATACAACCCTTTCCCATTATTAACTGGCATTTAGAAAAAAAACACGTGGGTGTCTTCAGTTAGCGTTAATGTTCCTTTCTGATAGTGTCAGAATAGCAAGTTTGAACAAGGCATCTTTTAACATTTTACCTGCGAAGGGGAGAGAATAACAGAGAGGATGACGCCGTCGTCCTCTTCCACAGCATCTGGTGAAGGCACAAAAACCGGCTCGGATGGGTAGAGACCTTTCTGGTACCACACCTGTTCGTGGAGGAAAAACAGATGAACTGAAGTCAAACATTTTTGTTTATCAAAAGCATTTTAGCTTTTTTAAATAATTGTACTGCAGTTTTACATTTAACCTTTTTTTTTGTGAATTGTTCGAGCTACTTTAGTTAAATTAAATACCTGCTTTACTAGCATTATCTACCTCTTATTTTGTACCTACACATATATATATATATATATATATATATATATATATATATATATATATATATATATATATATATATATATATACTGCTGTTTTGAGATTGATGTTGTCACTTATCGTCACAAAACTACTTACACTAGTTGTGCATACCTGTTTTAAATATATCTATTTAAAAAATAAATTATACTTCTACCAAATGTCCTGTCGACCAAACATCCGGTCGACCAAACGTCCGGTCGACCAAACGTCCGGTCGACCAAATGTCCGGGGACCAAACTTCTTTCGACGAAACGTCCGAGTACCAAATTGCACTCAGACGGAATTCGAAAATAACTATTAGATAAGCATAGGTGACGTGGGAAGGGTAAGGTCAGGTACAATAATTCATTATTGATCCCCATCGAGGAAACTTGTGTTGGTGTAGCAGCATTAGTATAATTTATTTTCTAAATAGATATATTTAAAACTGTACTCGGACGTTTCGTTGAAAGACGTTTGGTCCCCAGACGTTTGGTCCCCGGACGTTTGGTCGACCGGACGTTTGATCGACCGGACGTTTGGTAGAACTGACGTATGGTAGAACGGACGTTTGGTCGCCGGGTTGTTACTGTTGAAACCAGCTCTCAAAATTATAATCATGAGAGAGAGAGAGTTTAATATCAAAATATCTAATATCAAAATATCAACAGTAAACTCTGTCATAATTTGACAGCGAGCGAACCCGGCGACCAAACGTCCGATCTACCAAACGTCCGTTCTACCAAACGTCCGTTCGACCAAACGTCCGTTCGACCAAACGTCCGGGGACCAAACGTCTTTCGTCGAAACGTCTGGTCACTGTGCAATTTGACCTTAAATAGTATACTTTGTGGTTATTAAAGTTCAATGTTGAACTTAACTTAGCCTATAACTGTAGAGGTATATTTTGTGTGTATTTCAAGTCGATGACATGGTTGTAACGTGGCATTTGTGTACATACCTTAAGGGTTTTGTCATTGAGGTCCATCTTGAGAAGTGAGTCTCCAAACATGTGTCTGAAGCCACATCCGTAGAAATAACGATAAGGCTTTGTGTTGTATCGCCCATAGTTGATGTGAGGGAACTCTAAACCACCGTATTGGGCGAGGTCATCACCATGGAGATCCTCATGCTGGCAAAACATCTAATGACAAAAAGAGGATCAACTAGTCACTGTCACGTGTGGTCAGCACAGATTCAATTGTAGTTTAGCTGGTGTCAGTTGAGGGTTTTGAACTAAAAATGGAATTGTCAAAAAATACACTTTTGGCTTCAATGTGTTTTGTCTTGACTGTGATGGTTAGTTCAAGTTGTACTGCTTATTCTGGAGCGAGATTCAGCAGATTGTAATGAAGCCCAACTTACCCTGACGTTACTCTTTTTGACACACGTTGCTGTACTAGAAGGACGTGTGTTGAGATTTTGGTCAGTCGGTGTGTCATCAGTCACATTAAGCGGGAGCACAAAGCGACGAGGAAAAACCCTGCCCATGTTGTTGTACACCTGCATAAAAATCATTCCATGTTTTGAATCAGAATGACTGTGGTTTACCTAATTTAACTTAAAACTTCATCGAGTGTCAGCACCAACATTAAAACAAGGAACTATAAGCAAACGCTGCCATTCCAGCTTGCTGACCTCATCGAGTGCTTCTCCCGACTTGCGCAAATTTTGAAGGGAGTAGATGTTGATGGCTTGTCCATTGTCTGAACAACACAAGTCCAATATCAAGAATCCATCCTCTTCAAAAGCATTAATCTGATGGAAGTTGGAGAAAGCTTTGGCGTAGTACTTCACTGGGCTGACCTAAGGAGACATGCGCACATATGAGTGAAATTCAAATGAGTCAGTCCTCGAGCCGGTTGGCGACTTCTCACTTTGCCTGTATGTTTGTCAATAACGTGCAGAATAGTTTCCAGCTTGGGGTCCCAGTAAACAGCATCGCCAAATGATTTACCTCTTATCTTACATGTGACTATCTTCATCAGGTCAATTTTAATTGGCTGCTCAATGAACACCACGTAGTTCTCAGACATGGCTGGAGAGAACAGGTGCGCTTAAGTGATGGGTCCTGCCCTCCATCTGGCATGCGCTGACTTACCAAAGCTGTGGTAATAGGAGGGATGGGACTTGTTTGCAGGCGCAATGGAACAGAGAATTCTGGCACCCTGCAGGGTCTCTTCAACATCTGACCTCTCAGGTGGTACACAAATGATGTTGTATGTGGTTCCTGAATAGGTATATTTGTCAGAACATAGAGCACATTTTAAGACAAAACTTGGAAAGTAAAGCACCTTTGGCTCCGTAGGAGTTTCCCATATTGAAGCAGGTACCATCAGGGTCATAATGAGGATGGGCGGTGGCTCCATTCACTGCAATAAATTTGCTCCAGTCGACCTACGTAGCATGCCAGCTGTTACTGTAGGTTCTGATTATAAACATTTGGTCATATTTTTATAGTCTGTTGTGTCCATCCAGTTTGTATTTGTACCTGTTCCATTGTTTCTAGGTTTTCTGGGTTGACCTTGTGCATCAAGTTGGTCTCCGTGCTGACATAGTAGTCTCCTTTGTATTTTACAAAGTTGACGTTGCAGTTGTCTGTTGGCTCTATAACAGAAATATCTCCAGTGTAAGTTTGTTTCTTTAAGTCTAGAACGTGTGTTTTTGAAGATGTTTGCCTCCTCTAGTTCTTTACAGCAGCATTTTCTGTTTCATAGTTAACTCCATCGCAGAGTTTTTTTTTTAAACGACTGTATCATTACAAATGATCTCATGAAACTGAAGAGATGAATTAAAAAATATTGCAACTGCAAGATATTAGCAATTCACAACAATGTTATACTGAAATGGCATGGTAACATGATGAGATTAAAACATTAGCCGTATGTACTTGGAAAGAATGCTTTTGACATGCAACACTCACTTATCATCTCAAAGCGTGAGAAAAATCGCTGGAAGATGTTTTTACAAGGGTCAGGCATTGCGACGGTACCAAATTCTGAAACCATGATTCGGTCCCGCTCGCTGTTCTTCTTGTAGGTGTCGCTGTGCAGGAAGCGGCTCGAGTACGTCACTTGGCCTTTTTCCACCTTAAACTTGTGTAGCAAGGCCATTCCATCAAACCAATGGTTGTAGCTACCGAGGAGAAAACACAGTTTGAAGCCAGTCGAGACACAGCAGTTTTTTTGTAGAGGACTGGTCAAACTCACTGATTGTCTCCAAACTCAAACTTCCCAGGTCCATTTCGGAGCAGACTGCCATTAATCCAATGGGGAATAGTCCCTTGTATTTCAGCAGGGACTGGATCAGGGATTTCCTCCACAGAGCGGATCAGAGGAGCAACGTTCTCCAACCCTTTTAGTCCTGTTGTGCTACCTTCCTTCACCTCATTATTGCCATCTACTGCACACAAACATCACATCCAACCTATAATTGACTTGCAGTTTTACTATTCATTTATTCATTCATTTTCTGAACCGCTTTATCCTTAGCAGGATCACGGGGGTGCTGGAGCTTATCCAACCTGAGAGACAGACGGACAACCATGCACACTCATACTCATACCTAGGGGCAATTTAGAGTTTCCAATCAGCCTACCATGCATGTTTTTGGAATGTAGGAGGAAACTGCAGTATTTGGAGGAAACCCATGCAAACTCCACACAGGTGGACCAACCCGGATTTGAACCCAGGACCCAAGAGCTGTGAGGCCGACACGTTAACCGCTCATCCGCCGGGCTGCGCAGTTTTTCTACTGGTGCACTAATCTGTACAATACATACTTTATAAAACCAGTTTGATAATAAGCAATGTATTGCATTTAAGGAAGTAAAAACCTAGCTCACATTGGGGATTCTACGCATGTTTCCCGGGCTTTGCGCCAGATGAAAACTCCCAAAGCAGAGGGAGTAGACATCTGATTTGAATTCATCTTAAAACTCTCTTAGCCAACATTAGCATGAAAGTGGTTATTCAAATGGAAAAGAATGTTTTTTTCCCAGCAGACCTAGGGCTAAAGGCCAATCATCTGTCTGTCCGTCCATCTATTTCTATATCTGTGTACATGATTCCAAGTGTAAAATTCAGATACCAAATCTGTTTAAACTGGGAGGAATGACTGTAAATGTTCATCTTTCAATTGACAGCAATTATTTTAAGTCAGTTTCTCCCAGTCAAAATGTCAGGTAGTTAAATATTGGGATTATTAAACACTGAGCTAACCTTAACCTTGTATTTGGGTTGTACGCCTCAATAACCAAAAACTATAACTGAAGAGTAATATTAGTTCGAGACATTCCGACATAATACCCAATTGCAGCATCCCGGTACAATGACAAAAAGAGTACATAGCCTATCCCAGCTGCCTTCGGGCACGAGGCAGGGGACACCCTGAATTGGTGGTCAGCCAATCGCAGGGCAGAAGGAGACAAACAACCATTCACGCTCACATCTAGGAGCAATTTAGAGTGTCATATCAGCCTACCATGCATGTCTTTGGAATGTGGGAGGAAACCAAAGTGCCCGGAGAAAACCCACGCAGGCCCGGGAGAACATGCAAACTCCACACAGGTGGACTGACCTGGATTTGAACCCAGGACCCCCACTGTGAGCCCGACGCGCTAACCACTCATCCCCGGGCCATTCTCCATCTTAATAAATTATATTTAAATAAATATCAATATAATTCATTTTTCTTTAATAAAATGCAAACAATTTGTCCTCATTTTATGTACTTTAAAACGGAGTATTCTAATACTTTTACTGCCCAATAGATGTGTTTACATAAACAGTAGAACATTTATTTTGAATATAGACAATCACCAGCAGCGCAGTAGTTTTATAGTCAGATAGCAGATGCTTTCAATTTACTAACTGTTGGAAACTAAGGGATCATAAACAACTGTAATAAAAGTAATAATTTCAATAAATAGTTCTACGTATTTGCTTTTGTTATACAATAGTTACATTAATGAAAACACGTTAAGGAAACCCTGCAGGTTATAAAACGCTTTTTCATGGGGACAACAATGAGCAGAAATAGATACATGAAAGCAGATGTGTTTTACTTGTCATTTTTCTTTTTATCGCAAATAGCAATCAAGTCAATTTAACACATGATTAAGGTTTTCTTCCATGCGATGCAAAAGTAGCGACCAGTGATGAAACAGCAACAGCAGCAGCAGCATCCGCGTCTCGCCTTTTATTTACCACGAGAATAATAATAAATAAATATATGCCTGGACGCTATTATGCCAACATTCCTAATAAATAGAAAATCTTACCTGCATTATTAACCGGGGACATTTTCCCGCAAGTGTACTTGTACTAGTCGGCCACGCACGAGTGTGTATTTTCTCTCCGTGCTGAGCACAACGCGTCGCGGTTACATAACATTTTTACGTAACTCATAGAGACTTTATATGGCAAACTAGCGCCTGGTGAGGCATCGCAAGTAGCTTTTTGCATTCTTGCATGTTAAAATGGTGGGGGATTTTCTTAGTGTGCAGAAATAAAAACAATTATTGATTATTTTTTGGATTTTAAAAAATGTATCTTTAAATCGTTTTTTTGTATTTTTAAATGATTTTTTAAATTATTTTGGGTGTTTTTTCACCTTTATTTTTGCAAATCATACACAAAGAGTAAAAAAAAGTGCAACATTTGTATTATATTAATCAAATGATCCAATCCAATCCAATTATATAGAGCACCTGTGTCAAAGTGGCGGCCCGGGGGCCAAATCTGGCCCGCCACATCATTTTGTGTGGCCCAGGAAAGTAAATCATGAGGGCCGACTTTCTGTTTTAGGATCAAATTAAAATGAAGAGTATAGATGTATATATTAAATTTCCTGATTTTCCCCCTTTTAAATCAATGATTGTATTTTTTTAAATAATTGTTTTCTGTGTTTTTAGTTCCAAAATCATTTTTTAAAATCTAAAAATATATAAAAAGCTAAAATAAACATTGTTTTAGATCTATAAAAAACAGAATATTCAGGGCTTTTAATCCAGTTCTTTTAATCCATTTATAAAAAAAAAATCTAAATATTACATCTAAAATGGTCCGGCCCACATGAGATCTGGTCACCATGAATGTAGCCCGCCAACCAAACTGGGTTTGACACCCCTGTTATAGAGAATGTTTTCATTGGTTCCCTGGATGAAACTTATTCGTTACAGGTGCTCATACAAAAATAATAACTAGTCTCAAATTGTCTTATTTTGAATCCATTCGGCATCAGAAGAATGTATCTTATTAGCTACAGTAGGAAATAAATACAACAGAGATATGACGCAGAACATGATACTAGCTAAGACTGTAATCTGATTATTTTAGAGAAAACATGTTGTAACATAATCATTCAAGCAGAGGCATGGAATACACCGTGGGATGGATAGGGCATGTTGACAGGCACATTGGCTCTCCCCAACTCCTCAAACGTCTTGGCATTCAAAACCAGGAGGAAGGTGCCTTTATCCTAATGTTGGAGAAATAAAAATGCATCTTTTTATTTAATTGTTTACTTTTGGACGAACTCAGATAGCTCCCATATTGTGTATCATCTCATTTTCTGAACCTCTTTATCCTCACTAGGGTGGCGGGGGGTACTAGAGTCTATCCCAGCTGACTTCGGGCTATAGGCAGTGGACCCCCTGAATGGGTGGCCAGCCAATCGCATGGCACAAAGAGACAAACAACCATTCACGCTCACACTCATAACTAGGGGAAATTTAGAGTGTCCAATCAGCCTTCCGTGCATGCCTTCGGAATGTGGGAGGAAACAGGAGTACCCGGAGAAAACCCACGCAGGCCTGGGAGAACATACAAACTCCACACAGGTGGACTGACCTGGATTTGAACCCAGGTCTCCCACTGTGAGACCGACGCGCTAACCACTCGGCTGCCCTGTTGTGTAATGCTACTTCTGAAAGTCGGACAAACTTTACTGCATGATAAAATCATCTGAAACACTTCAAAATACAATTTTAACACTTGTAAGAGCACCAGACACATTTAATTGAAATTCAGTTCTCTTTCAACATCTCACCTGTGAGGGCGAGAGAACCACTGTGAGTATGACACCATCATCCTCCTCCACGGCATTTGGTAAGGGCACAAACACTGGCTCTGATGGGAAGAGACCCTTCTGGTGCCACAGCTGAAGTCACATAGACGTGAATAGCGCTTTTTGAGCAAAAACTAGATGCACCAATCGGCTCTTATAGATTTTTAGATTGAGATCCACACACAGGTAAAGACATCTTAAGTGGCAAACAAGATACTACTGTAAACAACACTATCAGAGCTGCGTTTTAGTCTGGATTATGTTTGATATGAGAAAAAAAACAGTTTTACTAGACGATGTCAACAAAAGCTAAATGGAATGTTTCTTGCTTTGCAGATATGAACTGCAGCACTTTAGGCCTTTGTTATCGATCAATTGCAGTAGTACCTCAAACCAGTTGCTAAACGGCGAGGTCATGTTTGGATAAATATTGCTTAACTGTCTGTTTGGCAAATGACCCAAACAGCAATTTCCAGAAGACCTTGAGGTCCACTAACACATTTGCCTCAAACCTGGTTGATAGTGAAAGTAGCAGGAATTTATTTGCCAAAAAGTAAACCTTGAACCCTGATATTAAATACAAAAATATTATATAAATTATTTGGTTGTCACCAGGAGACATGATGCATTTGGATTGTTGAAGGTAAAAGTTTACTTTTAAATGTACTTTCTCTTTTGTCAATGGAGTCACCAATGAATAACCTTAATCTTTTAGATTAGATTAGATTGGATTGGAACTTTATTTCCTCCCATATTTGGGAAATTTCTTTAAACTGTCAAATAACTATGTGTCATGCTCCATGTATTTTTTGGCTTGTCTTTCCGTTGTTACTGTAGATTTGTTGTTCATGTTGTGTATAAGCCACTTAAAAATAAGGCAAACACAAATAAGAAGGTAAATTAATACATTGAAAGTGTTCAGTGGGTAGAATAACCAAGGCTTCAAATTTCTTTAACAATATTTACAACATATATTGACTGTTTTCGTGTAGTCAAGGTGAAGTTGCTTGCGTCTCATAGTTACTTGCGTCTCATACACACCTTAAATGTTTTGTCGTGGAGATCCATCTTAAGAAGTGAGTCTCCAAACAGGTGCCGGAAGCCACAACCGTAGAAATAACGATAAGGCTTGGTGTTGTATTTCTCGTAGTTGATGTGCGGGAACTCCAAACCGCCATACTGGGCGAGGTCATCACCATGGAGATCCTCATGTTGGCAGAAAACCTGAAAACAAATAGCGGACTAAATTTAAAGTTAATTATGTTGTCGTCATGAGTAGAGCTTCTGTTGGTCAACATTATGAGGTCAGAATAGGAGTCACAGTACGTGCTCCCTCTTCTGTGTTCCAGTTAAGAAGTTAAAAAATTTGGACCGCTTCAAAACATTTAAGGGAGGATTGGCTCAATTCAGCGGAACGTGCACAACAGTAATCCACCACCCGGCATGTAAAGAAGTCCTGCATTACTATGTTAAATCCTGTAGTTTATGAAAATAAGTAGTCAGGGAACAGTGCGTAATCCCAATTTACCACATTTTTGTTGGTTTTGATGCATGTTGCAGTGCTGGACGGACGGGTGTTGAGGTTTTGCTCAGTTGGCGTGCCATCGGTGACATGTAGAGGTAAAACAAAACGGCGAGGAAGAGCTATGCTCATTCTGTTGTATACCTGAATGAAATGTATGTGAGTAAAAATGGCAGCAATCAGAATATTAGCTTGACATTTATTTCCCAAATGTTTGTTTCAATTTACACACATTTTATCTGTTATTTTGCCCTGCATGCATTTCCAGCTTTCATTACTAAGATGATTACTTTTCTCTTTAATGTTAGGAGTGTTTATCAGTTTAACTTACCGTATTTTCACGACTATACGGCGCATCGTATTTTTAGCCGCAGTGTCAATAACGAGTGCTATTTCTGTATTTTACACACACAAAGGACGCACCGTTTTTATAGACGCAGCCAGGCATGGCATAAACATACACCGCCTTAAACATACGGACACACACTAAAAACACGTTTTTAAAAAGGCAACAGAAGCAAAACTAAGTTTGGTTGTACTTTATTTAGCCATTTTACAATGTACTCACGTCATTATCACCCACAAATCCATCAAAGTCCTCATTTTCTGTGTCCGAATTGAACAATTGTCCAAATGAGTCATCGAAAACGCTGAGTTTTATACGTTCGTCCAGGCGGCCACAATCCATTTGCAAATAGTAGCTAGCTAGAAGCTAGCGTAACTATTCCAACGCTGCTTTCCATGCTTCGTAAAGCTGTGTTCATGTCGATGTATACAGGCCACAATCCATTCGCAAATAGTAGCTAGCTAGTAGCTAGTGTAACTATTCCAACGCTGCTTTCCATGTTTCGTAAAGCTGTGTTGATGTCGATGTATACAGGCCACAATCCATTGGGTGTATTGACAAAAGAACTACATATCCCAGCAGTCACTGCGCAGTACTTTTTTCTATGGGGAAAATAGTAGAGTCGGGGGCTGCTTGCCGTAGTTGTGAGAGCTGTAGAGGATGGGGTACCCCATCGACTGATTTATTTTATTTTATCGTGATAACAATTTTAATATTGGTCCATATATAAAGCGCACTGTCAATTTTGGAGAAAATGTAAGACTTTTATGTGCGCCTTATAGTCGTGAAAATACTGTAGTTTACTACAGAACATATCAAAAGTATCCACTGTAAATACAAATATTTGGTAGCAGTCAAATAGTAAAGAGGAAATATATTTGTGCTGACCTCATCCAGTGCTTTTCCAGACTTGCGCAAATTCTGTAAAAGGTAGATGTCGAGGAGTTGGCCGTCGTCGAAGCAACACAAATCCATCATCAAGAATCCATCTTCTTCAAAGGCGTTGATCTGGTGGAAGTTGGCGAAGGGTTTGCAGAAGTACTTCACTGGACTGACCTGAAAAGCGGAAGGTACATTAGAGCTCAAATAAATGATTTCCTCATTCCTGACTGTCACATCTCACCTCGCCCGTGTGCTTGTTGATGAGGTGGAGGATGGTGTTCTGCTTGGGGTCCCAGTGAATAGCATCGCAGAGTGGCTTGCTCTTAATGAAACCGGAGATGAGCTTCATCAGGTCTATTTTTAACGACTGCTCAATTAACACCAGATAGTTTTCTGACATGGCTGGAGGAAACAAGTGTGTTAAAATGAAGTGTACCATCAGTACCTGTTTGACGAGCCAATGTGTGAAGACTTGCCAAAGCTGTGGTAGTAAGAAGGTTGGATCTTGTTTACAGGCGAAACGGAACAGAGAACTTTGGCCCCTTTCAAGGTGTCTTTAGGATCCAGCTTTTCGGGAGGTATGCAAATAATGTTGTACATGGCACCTGAAAAAGTTACGATATCCTGTCAGTCAAATTATACATTTCTAGTAGAGGCAAGGAGTTTGCCTTTACCTGCAGTCCTTAGTTTTATTAAATGTTGACTTTTCACAACATGAATAGACTTCTGGAGTGTCAAGCAAAACTCCAAAAATAAGGACTCACCTTTCATCCCAAAGGAGTTCCCCACATTGAAGCTGGTCCCATCAGGGTCGTAATGAGGGTGGGCAGAAGCTGTGTTAACAGCAACAAATTTACGCCAGTCCACCTTTAATGATTAGGATTTAGAGGTTAGTTTTTTCATGGTTATTTGTTATTCATTTATTTTATTTTATTGATTGTTTATTTTCAGACTCAAGTGGCTTATTGTTTTTTTAAAATCTTTCAGTTATTTGTGGATGAAAAAAAACCGAAATTTGGTAACTATGTTTTAGGAATGGATACGCATTAATCCTCGAAGCCTGATTTTTTATTTTATTTTGTATCAGAGCTGATTTCATTGTTGCATGGCCGTCAGGAGTTAGCCAGTAGATGACTTGCACTTTCTTGTCACAGTCTACTGCTCTTAGTAGCACTCTAGTTTAAATGCTGTGTATTATTAATAATGGATATCACTGGCGGTGATAGACATTAAATCTATTGTAACAAAGATAGCTGGTTGCCATCATCCATTTTGTGTACTTTGCACATTAACAAAAACATACTGTAAGGCTAAAAAAATGCAGATTTAATGAAAAGAGACAAGTTTAACACAATTTTCAATTTAACTGGTTCGTTAGCTATCTAACAAGTCAATTGATTGTATTTTTTTTACATTTCTACCTGTTCCATCGTTTCCAGGTTCTCCGGATTCACTCTATGCATTAGGTTGGTTTCTGTACAAAGATAGTAGTCTCCCTTGTATTTCACAATGTTGACATTGCCATTGTCTGTCGGTTCTGAAACAAGGAAAATATTCAAGTAATTACAACTTTGCCCTTTAAAAGGTGAGCAGTATGCACGGACAACAAGACAAATGATGCGGTATTACTCACTTAGCATATCAAAGCAAGCAAAGAATCGCTGGAAGATGCTTTTACAAGGGTCATCCATGCTAACAGTGCCAATTTCTGACACCATGATACGGTTCCGTTCGCTATTCTTTTTGTAGGCATCACTGCGCAGAAAACGACTCATGTAAGTCACCCGGCCTCTTTCCATCTTGAACTTGTGAAGTATAGCCATTCCGTCAAACCAGTGGTTGTAGCTACCGTGGAGGGAAAAACACAAAGTTTTGGTTTGCCAACGTAACTCAGAATTGGGAGTTTGGATCAATCCAGTTTATGCGGCTCTTTTTGGAGGGGGGGTTGAACTCACTAAGTTTCTCCAAACTCGAACTTTGCTGGGCCATTTCGGAGCAGGCTGCCATTGATCCAATCGGGAATGGTTCCTTCTACCTCAGCAGGGATTGGATCAGGGGTCTCTTCGACAGAGGCGACTAGAGGAGCAATGCTCTCCAAATCCTTTCCAAGTTCTTTAGTGTTGGCATCTGCCACAAATACATCAACACGATTATGGCTTAAGAAGGATGAAATTTATTTTGAATATTTTATAGAGGCAAAAGTGACACGTCGAAAAAAAAACACTTTTGCCACTATAAAATATTCAAAATTAATTTCTGCTTGTGTTGTGTCAAAAATAAATGCAAAAAAAAAGTTTTTGTATCATCAGGTACCCGAGAAAAAATATTAAATGTCATGATGTTGATAAAATAATCACAAAGGATGAATTTTTAAAAATCATACAACTTATATAAATAACTAATATATAGATATTTCTTTAAAAAACAATAATTGAAGTTTTTTGTAGTACTGTTGTCAAGGAAATTGTATAAAATGAAGGTTATATATTTGAGCGGACTAAGCATTCTCTTAAAATATTTAGTACAAATATAAATATGCAGACGTGAAGTGTTTTACCTGTGTTATTGACCGGGTACATCTTTTTCGTAAGTGCTGATGCTGTGTCCGTGTTTGTGGTCTTAGTGTAAGTGATGAGTTGTGTTGCTGCAAAGTTTTTAAATAAGGAAATCTTCTATCACATGATCACCATTACCTAACAGGAAAAGTATTATGATAACTACAGTTAAGCTGTTTCCTCTTTGCTGACATCTAAACCTGTTTTGTCACATAATATTATGCTTTGCAATAGGTTAACGTCATCCAATTTAGGAATGGATTGACTTTCATTTTGTTTTCAAGTGAGGCACTTTGATCTGTTCCTTTTTTATTGATGCACTGCATAATTTAAGTAAATGTATTGATGTGTTTTATTGTAGTAAATAATTGGTCAACTAATTTATATGTTGGGCAGCCGGGTGAATGAGTGGTTAGCGCGTCGGCCTCACAGTGGGGGTCCACCTGCGTGGGTTTTCTCTGGGTACTCTGGTTTCCTCCCACATTCCAAAGACATGCATGGTAGGCTGTTTGGACAATCTAAATTGCCCTTACGTATGAGTCTGAGCATGAATGGTAATTTGTTTCCTTGTTCCCTGCGATTGGCTGGCCACCAATTTAGGATTTCGCTTGCCTCTAGCCCGAAGTCAACTGGGATAGGCTCCAGCACCCCCTGCGATCCCAAGTGAGGATAAAGCGGTTCAGAAAACGAGATGAGATAATTTACTATCTGTCATTAGAATACATCTTTTTTTTTCAAAGTCAGGATGACCAAGATTATTTCTACTTGCCAGTTATTTTACTTTTTTTAGTGACTTCAAAATGAAAGTCTAAAAATGTATATATGTCAATCACTCAATCTGCCGTTTTCCATCAACATTTGCCGCTTTCATTTGAACGTGGTTTGCTTGCCCTTATGAATTACGGTTCACAATATTGCCACTAGAGGTAGCTGTTGTACCGTTTACGCAGGAGCTGGCCACAGATTTGAGAGTTGTTTGGATTATACTAACAATAAAATAACCATTCCCCTTGAGGAAATGAACCTATATCATTCCAAACATATAAAAATAGTGGGCAACAGGCATGTGCTTCCATTTGTATTGATTCTGATAAAAAAAAGATAACTAGTTTGTAAACAATAGTGATTCTCATAATTATAAATTGTTATGTTGTATTTTATAAATAAGGAATACAAAGAAATACAAGTGCAATTGCAATGGAGCAGGTAAACTGGACACCTAAAAAAGATGGCTATACAAACAGGCTAATCCTGATTATGTTTGTTGGAGGATTAAAACACTAAATAGGATCACCGGAGTTGCAGACATGGGCATCTAACCATTCAGGTAACACTACATTTTCTTTTTATTTAAAAGATTGATGATTTTCAATGGACTTCCCTCAATTTTGTCAGATATATCTCCTTCCAAGATATCTAAATTCACATGGTGGGGACCATAATGCAAGAGAAAACATATTAAACCCGCACACTTGTCTAGTCTCCTTGTCGCAGCAAAGCTCTCACGATAAAACTATTTAAAGTGTACAAGAACTGTTAATATTTTGAATGCTTTGGTGTGTTTGCAGAATGGTATTGTATTTTTCTGTCGTTAATGACCTAATCTTGAAAGAACATGCACCATTAATTCAGTGTTCATGTAATTTTGCTGTATGATGATGTGAAGTTTCAGTTCTGTTGAATGCACTAGTCATATTTAAGGCAGGTAAAAAAAATTACAGTTTTATGGCGCTGTTCATAAATTCTGATGTTTTTTTTAATATGGATAATTGAACAGTAGAATTTATTTTGGCAGGTCACATCTCATCTATTGGCTGCCATGCCTTCATTCAGGATTTCTAATAATTGGTCGCTGTCAGAGGTTCTGGGCCAACGGAGGCGACTTCTAGGCCTCGGCGCACTGCTGGCCTGGTTGGTCCTCTTCCATCTCCTCGTCAATGTTTGGCTCCTCTGCATCTTCACTAGTCTCCTGGTTGCGTTAGGAGGTTGGCTTGGATCGCGCGCCATTCTGGACGCCAACAGCCTTCTCCACTTGGAGCATTTCCTGCCGCTCGGCAGAGCGACTCCGCCTCAGTGCTCGGCCGAGCACGAGTGGATGCTGAATCGTGAGATCCACAGCGCCGTCCACAAAGCGGTGCGGGATTTTGTTTCCTCCTGGTATAGAACTCTTCTGCCAGAAGTGGAGGGCGAGTTTGAATGCGCGGTGCGCAATTCCATGCTTGATTCGGTAATGGAGCTGAAGGAGCGTGCAAGGCGAGTGGACAGGAAAGCTCTGGTCCAGCGGCTTTTAGAGCTCTATGGCTGTCACCTGCAGAGCTACATGACAGCCCGACACATGCAGCTGGAAACAAGGGGTGAAAAAGTTAGCCTTTGGCAGCTTTACCAAGAAATAGACAGCCCTCATCGTGCCGTCGGCGATTCAGCTGCTGAGCTCAGCTACGCCAGAGCTCTGGTTAACCTCGTCTTACATGTACTTGTTCCGTACCCTCAGATGGAAACCAGGACCGGAGGCTACATGGTTAGCGAGCTCCTCACCTGCAATGTGCTTCTACCGCTGATAAGTAGGGTTTCTGATCCCGACTGGCTCAACCAAACCATTGTGGATGTCTTCACTAGGTCGCGAAAACCTCAAGACAGCAGTCTGTATGGCTGCGCGCTTCCGGATTCATGGATGACATGCTTGTCGTCTTCGGAACAAGCGAGTTTGGCCAGCGAAAGCAACTCTGAGCTGCTCAGCCCAATGAGTGAGGAGGAATCGTCTCAGTGCAGCATGATGAGCCTGGACACTTGTTCTGGGAGGAATGACAACTGCAATGCCGGTCTGCTCACTTCCTGTAAGATCAACAGCTGTTCCCTGACATCTGGTCACTGTTCTCACCTACACGAGTCCAAGATGCTCTCCCCAGACTCTTTGACACAATCCAACACAGATGACGACGTGACCAAACGCTTGTGCGAATGCGGCCCCGCAACCAATTTCTGCAACACCATGAATTTGAGGGACGATGAGGACAATTTTGGCTGCTTGGCACCACTGAAGAATCTGGGCCCTAAGGTTGTGGTGCCTATGGAATCCCTCTGGCCTGCAGGTATTGCTCAAGAGAAACCTCTAGTAGGGCCTTCAAGTAGACTTTGCTTGAATCCCTTAAACCTCAATACGCCGACCAAACTGTCAGTGGACATCCAGAATGTACAGATTGCTGGAGCAGTTACTGCAAAAGAGCAGCGTGGCACTGGAGCACATCCTTATACTCTCTACACTGTAACGGTAACGGTAACCTTATAAGTTTGACTTTGTGAGTGAAGATTTGGGTTTTGTTTCTTGAACACAGTGCAACATTTTGACTGTTGTAGTTTGAGACGGCAACATGGCCCGAAAACGCTGACCTGTTGCAAACCGCTACCTGTCACACAGTCAACCGCAGATACAGCGAGTTTCTCAACCTGCAGACACGCTTAGAGGAAAACCCGGAAATGAAGAAGTTTGTCAAGAGTGGGAAATTATCTTTTCAGTACTAGCATTTACAGATTCTTGCTACACTTTGACCCCAACAGTTGCTCTGTATCGCAGATGTAAAAGGTCCAAAGAAAATGTTCCCCGACCTTTCCTTCGGGAACACCGATGGGGAGAAGGTAGAAGCACGTAAAGGCCAACTGGATACATTCCTTAAGGTCAATACTTTAGAGGACATGCACACGTCAGTCTACTATTAAATGTCCCTTTGTGCCGTTTGAACTTGATGCCTTTTGTTTACCAGCAACTGAACAGCATTCCCGAAACAGCGAGAAGTGAAGACATGCAAGAGTTCCTTTCTCTAAACTCAGGGGTTTGCACTTATTTTGGGAAAAAGCCATTTGTCAAGTCAAGAATTGATAAGGTGACAAGGAATGCGTGATGATTTGTAGACCAGATTTACATGGATTTGTGTTGAAGAGAAAACATCTGCTTTGTTAAGATCTTCATATTTCAATGGTATTCATGGATATAGACCAAGCTGTTTTTTTGTACTGCTAGGTATATTATATTTCTAAAATGGGATTGGGCATTTTGCCCACCATGACTGTTGTTACAGATGATGGAAAATGCATTAGACACATTGAAAACAGCCTTTCCCCACCCTGAGTCCATGAGTCCAACAGAGGACTTTGAGGGAGACTCTGACGGGAGAACACTGGACAACAGAAAATACAGGTGAGACTTTTCCCACTTCAAATTATACCTGACACTTATCACTCATGCTTTTGTATTCTCTGTATCAGGAGGCTCATGTTCCCAAGCAAACCGTCTCCATCTCTCAATATTCCTGATTTACATCCTAAAGTGACTTACTGCTTTAGTGAAGGCAGCCCCGTAAGTTATCATTTATCAGAATACATTTGGATTGAAAACAATTTTCACCACATTCCTGCTATTTTTTTCCAGGTCCTCAACGGCATGTCCTTGTCCAGATTGGAGAACTTTGTCCTAGAGCAGGAAAGGCTTTTATGCAAAGAGCAGGCTAAGCAAAGTGAGCCCTCGGACTTAAATAAATCAACTTGTAGGAAAACTCACAGCCCAGGTATGGAGTGCACCCACTGCTCAACACAAACATGATGCACTATAGAAATGCACTGCCTCACCCAGAAAGGTACCAAATATCTAGCTGAATTTAATTCTATTTTAATACATGGCCATGTACAACACTTGTCTTGTGTAGTCGAGTTGTGATTTTACTTGAGAACAGCCAAACCACACATTTTGCAATTGCACTCATTGAAAAAATACTATACTTAAGTGCCGCGTTGTCTTGTCCTGTGTTTATTTTTAATTCTAGCAAATCTATATTTTCTCAGACACAGCTGTGGCGGATGTTGCGCTGAACATTCTGTGCTTGTTGATGAAGGACCAGTGGCGTTGGCTGTGTACTGAGAACATCCAGAAGGCCATCAGGCTTATCTTTGGCACTTTTATTGAGAGGTGGGATATTGAATCTTTCACAACTGTTTTCTCCCTTTTCAACAACACTTTTTTTTGCTTTTCTACAAAGAATATCCGCCTTCTTAAACGTCATACGTAACCATTTCATTCCTGTTGTATGAATGCCGAATGCAGCGAATCTGAATGTAAATCTGAATGCTTGTTATGTGTATGTGTGACATAAGTGCCGCTTTTAATTTCTTACTTAACATTATCTTTCTAATATGACTCCAGAATGAACATTGTTGTAGAAAATACAGTAATACCTTAATGTGTTCCGGGACCGAGCTCGTATGTCAATATACTCGTATCTCAAATCAATTTTTCCCGTAGAAATGAACTAAATACAAACTAATTTGTTTACACCCTCTGAAAAAACACCCAAAACAGGATTACAATGGAAAAACATCTTTTTATTGGTTCTAATTTACCATCTACTAACATAGTAACAAATAACCATCTAGTGGTTATGATGTTCAATACTAAAATGTGACATTATTCGGTACAACGTGGAGTGCGCAGAGCAGAGAGAGAGAGAGAGAGAGAGAGAGAGAGAGAGAGAAAGAGAGAGAGAGAGAGAGAGAGAGAAGAGAGAGAGAGAAAGAGAGAAAGAGAGAGAGAGAAGAGAGAGACAGAGACATTTGACGGACGGCAACGCGCTCGCAACATTACATAAAGATATATTTAACTTAAATGAAGGGTTCTGGTGGTGTTGAAGGCTCCCCTTTCTCAGATGCGTGCTTTGCTTTTAAATCCATGTAAATTCTGCATGCTTTTACGCATGTTATCGACTCAGTCACTTTTTATATTTTATCCATATTAAAAGAAGGCTCGCCATCTCGTTGTGAATGTCACTGCGCAGCTTGGATATTATGGTTAGTCATTTGGAAATCTTGATACCCTTTATAGCATCCTCCTGCTTAAGGATGGTACATATTGTCGTACTCCTCTCGTATTGGCGAGCCAGCTCAGTCACGCTTACACCACTCTCATGTTTTTCGATTATTTCGTGCTTAATTTTCGATAGTCATCATACACTTTTTCGTCTCACTATCCTTCATTGCAGCGGCTTGCTTTGGACCTATTGTTTTTCCCTTAATTCTGCACTGATTAACGCAAAAAAACACATAAAAAATGCAACCTGTATGCCCAGTGCTCATATATATCTTTACGCGAAGGAGATGCGGCGAGAAAGACAGTTTACTGTTACCATAAGCAGCCTCTTGCATACTCAAATTGTCTGTCAGCTTTTCCCCTGGTTGCGCTGCTCCCAGATGTGTGTTTTCATATCGAAGCATTTAACCAATCACATTTCAGCCATTATTATTTGCCAGGGTCAGAAATCTGCCTCAAGGCCTTCACAATCAGTTCTGCAGGCTCTGCTGCATTAAACAAGCGTCGATAAGACTGTTGCTTTAACCAATCAGATTTTGAGTTGGCAACACCACAATCCCTTCTCGCAGGCGTAGGGATACGTCATTGCCTTCTCGCAGACGTAGGGATACGTCATCGCTTTCACCAACTATGATTGGGTAGTGATTAGCCAGAGCTACCAAACTGTATCTGGAGCGAGCTGTACAAGCAAATATATTGTTGTGTTGATTTAAAGCCATTTTCAAGACGGACTATGCCAGAAATACGACAGGACAGGCTTGACTTTCAGCATTAGCTTCGATGGTGATAGAAAAGAAGGAAGAAAGAAAGGAGGATGGATATTGTGTACAGTTAAAAAGGATTAAAATATGGCTATATTCCTAAATAATATTTCAATTGTGGGCCCGGTTCTGATATCTGAAAAGCTCCAGTGTTTGTATTTAATCACTAAATGCTGCTAGGAAGTGGATTTTACCCCATTTTAGTGCAATTTTTGCCGTTTCGCCATTGACCTCCATCGCTGTCTTTTCCCGGGGAAATCACCCCCTGGCCCGGTTGTAATGTCTGAAAAGCTCCAGTATTTGTATATATTATATGCTGCTAGGAAGTGGATTTTACCCAATTTCAGTGCATTTTTTGCCCTTTCGCGTATGGACGTATTGACGTTAATCGCTGTCTTTTTACCGGGGAAATGATACTCCAGGCCCGGTTCTGATGTCTAAAAAGCTCCAGTATTTGTATTTAATCAATAAATGCTGTTTTCGGCTGGATTTTACCCCATTTTCAGGCAATGTTTGCCAGTATGCCATTGACGTTCATCGCTGTCTTTTCCCAGGAAAATCACCCCCTGGCCCGGTTGTAATGTCTGAAAAGCTCCAGCATTTGTATTTAATCATTAAATGCTGATAGTAAGTGGATTTTACCCCATTTTAGTGCATTAATTTATTGATTATTTTTTACGTGTCGCAGCTGTAGCTGCAGTAGAGGTTTTATAGCCATAAAATAGTTTTTGCTGAAGGTGTCACTAGGAAATGCACGGACCGCCACAGGGTTTTACTGTACTGAAAAATTCTGGGAATCTTTTGTATTTTCTACGGTAAGAAGACTTAAATGAGATAGCCCTGAATGATGCATGGCTTATGATCACATTTCCCTCCCGAAGAGTTGTTTTTGTCCGAAATGGGATGTTGATGCCAAATCTAGAATTCAGATTTCAAGCAAAGGGTGTCTATGATTAACGTTGGGATTGTTTGACCATCGTGTCTGTGGGAACTGCCCTTGTTTAGGCTCCAGTGTTCTGCTGTCGTTAAGATCACTAACTTGTCTCGTGTTCACTCAACATGCCACTAAGTAATTCAAGCTGCGGGTTTGTTTAAACCTTCGTGCACGTTTTTGTTGCATCATTTTGCAGGCATGGTTTAAAGACAGTTTGCCTTGGTGTTAAAGTTCCACTGTCACCTCAGGTGATACTTTACTGAATTCGATAGATTGGATTTGACTGTGCAACAACCTGCAGTCCTTTTGGTGGGAAAATTAACCACAAGAGCCTAAAACACAGTTTTAATCCCATTTTGCTATTCTCTTGGGAGGCAGATTTAGTAATGGGAATTGACCTAAGGAAAGGCAGGATTTTCCCACACGCAGGAGGGGACTCATCCGATTATTTTCATTACTTTGGCAGTGTGCATTTAAACCCCCGTTGATAAGGAATTCAATCATTTCTATAGAAAAAATGGTTAATAAGTGATGTGTACAGAATGGTTAATACGTGCTATGCTGGAAGTTGCTCCATTGTAAACACTACCGAAATCAGGACCTATTTTTTTTCCCGTCTCACCAAGATTTGAGCAGAGTAACATTTTACGGAAGACTGCTGTGACCAAGTGACACGTGATGTCAATAAAAAGAATTGCCCACAACATCGGAACCGAAACAACAATGTATTATCAACGCCACCAAAAAGATCCCCATTTTAATATTTTCTGATGATAATTTATTCGGTTATCAATGGCTATGCTTGCTTGTAGAGTTGAGGGTTCTACATTTAAGATATTTATCATTCAGGAGGTGCCCGGGTTCCAATGTTCATAGAGCACCAGATTCTTCCCTACCTTGCTCTCTCTCATTTTCTCTCTTACCCACTTGTGCCGTGTTATGGTGATTCTGCTTCCGGTTTTAAACTTTATTGTAAAAGAATCATATTCTCCAGAATCATGTATTCCACAAAGGGCCGCAGTGGGTGCTGGGTTTCATTCCAACCCATAAAGAGGACACCTTTTCACCAATCTGGTGTCCTACAAGTGCAATCAATGGATTGTAGTCAGGTGCTTGCACCCACAGCAGCCCTCGAGGACCAGTTTGCCCACCTCTGCCCTAGACTGGTCGCCAGTCAGCCGTAGGGCACACAGAGAGACAAACAACCATCCACACTCACTGTCATACCGCCACCAGCGGGAACTAAGCACGTGCCTGCCCACACTGAAGTTAGGCGAGTAAACCTCTACACCACGAGGCGGCTATATTTCGACTCGTCAAACGATAAACTCAACGAGTCTTGAGTATTTCTCCTGAAATCCTTTCCTCCAAAAACATCACAGTTTCAATTATGTACATTATAAAAGTAATTTTTGTTGCACAATTTGAATAGTTATGGATGCGCGTGAGTATTGATAGTCCATTTGTAAATTCTCTTTGATAAGATTCAGTCATTTAATTAGTGCATTAAACGATTGTGACAGTAGGACATTAAGCAGATATTCTTCCAATTTTGACTGACGTGTCTCACTACAGGTGGATTGATGTCGGGGTGACCCACCTCACTAGCGCCCCCTGTTGGGTGATTTACCTCCAGGTGTTGCAGGAGGCGGTGTGGCCCGGAGGCACTCTGCCAGCACATCCACAGCCAGAACGCAGTCCCGCAGAGAGAGAAGAAACCAAGGAGAGATGCCTGGAATGTCTCATGCAGCTCCTTCCTGGTTTGCTTTAAAATGCCAATAACAGCTTACCGAATGCTTGACACACTTATTTTTACCTACAGTCTGCTTTTTGTTGATGTTTGTGAATACAGAGCTCATTGCCGACATGTTAGGGAGCGATAAGTACAGACTGAGCTTGGAGACAATGCTGGAGTCTTTGCAGGACCACCAAATTAACAAGTGAGCCATCAAACATTTGACCGCATTTTCATTCGGTCTTGTTATGGTATACATTTTTGAATATTTTAAATGGAAGCAAAATGCTACAAAAGAAGTCATGCAATTTGAAGTCATCTTTTCCAGACACCAACAAAACATTAACCGATCAAACATTTTACAGCTATAAATTTAAGTATAGAAAGCAATTGAAATAGACATAAAGGACAAATGGATTTATTGTAACTTGCACTTATATTCAATCATAAACAATAACAACTAGAATATTGAGGTCTTCATCATCTTTTGTGTTTTATGTCTGTGTGCAGGCATCTCATTTACTGCATTTGTGACCTTCTGATGGATTTTCTCATACCAGAGTCAAGCGACGAGTCCTTCCAAAGGTTTCTCCTGCATAAACTTTGCAAAAATACTCCCACATAATGGCTGCAGCTGTTTCACAGCTGGACGTCCATGCAGACATGATAGATGCGTACCTGGAGCCTGGGATCTAACCCCATGTTGTAGCGTCAATTGGTTCTTGTGCAGTGTCCATTAATTCTAAGTTTTAGGTCTCCACTTCAGTTCTGATATATTGTGGATCAAAATCAATACTGTGATACCATCTATTTTTCGGATTAGTGTGCCAATTTGAGAGCTGTATCAAAAAGTTTGCCTTTATTTGACCCAAATATGGTCAGTTTTATAGACAACATTTAATAGGTTTTACTCATTATTTTCATTAAACATGATCAAATGAAATATAAAGTAACGTCATATTATCCCAAGTAGAGCACACTTTGTGTGGCAATATTTTTTAATGCAATTTTTTTAGTTTGATTAGTCATCAGGCTCAAGGGTTTTCTTGGTGAATATTAAAATTAATTTCCACAGAAGAATGCACTTTTTCTCTAAAAAAAATACTTTATTAAGATGTGTGTGCGTGATGTATGAGCAAAATTAAGAAAACCTGTTATATTTTGTAGAAAAAGTAAAGCCTGGTATGTTTACATAATAATTATTTTTACTGTTAATCAGAAGATTGCTTCTTTATGTGTGCATACATTCATATCTGATATAAGTTTTTAGTGTAGCTTTATGTACCAAAACAACATTTTTTATCAAAATAGACATATGTGGTCACTTCAATCTCTACAAATAAGCTTTACATTTCATGGATTAAAGTGCTTTTTGATGGGCTAGCTGTGTTTTCTATTCAGCCCCACTGATTTAACTGTGTGGTTGTTTTGTGCTTTTTCTTTCAAGTTCATTCAGTTTGTAGATGTTGAATGAGTTTGTGGTCAGCGATTTAGTTTCTCCAAAAAAGGAAGGTTGTGGTTTATTCATTTATTCTTTTTAATTTCAAGACAATGTAGCAGGCATATTAAAAGGGTTTTATTTCAACAGAAATGATCTTCGAAGATTGTTAGCAGCTGCCGATTGTTTTTGACCAAATGAGTTTGTAATGTTACGAGATCATTTAAAGGTAATCAGTTGCATTTAAGAGCATTCAAATTCTGCCACTCAACTGAAAAAGGTAAGTGTCTGGGAAAAAAAATATGTGAATGTGATGATAAAATATGAAAAGTATGAAACACGCTAGAAGTCGACAAAGCCAAGAGATCTTTTCATCACTTGTTAAGCAATCTAATCTTCATTTGACCCTCTTCTCTGGATTGCTTTGATAAATCTTTAATACATTAAATGGATATTTGGCACTCATTTGATGCAAATGAACCCCAAAGTAAAATGTGCAAGTTAAGAAAAATTAAGAACAGAAACCCCAGCATATAGAAAGTGTTTCCATACAGAGGCATCAATTACTTTTTCAACAATTTTATACAACACACACATTCAAAAGTCAGTCTGTTAAAATAAAGTCAATGGAAGTCCATCATAGACAAATCAACTATGGTCTGCATATTTTGTGTACCTAATTTCTGCTGTCATTTGGCTATTAAACAGACATGCGATTACTTTTTTATTATAACATTTCGCATGTTTACCCCTCCCACTTTTAAAAGGGGTCTGTGTAAAACTAACAATGGATTAAAATTGGGATATTTAGCTGCTAATATAATATATCATTGAGCCTCTTGTTCTTTCTCTGCTGTACCTTAAACTTTATGGCCTTCATGATTATGACGAATAGTAGTAATGGGAGTGGTAGTATAGTCATCATTTACCATTGACGTCACAAATATTCCTCTGGGCGCATTAAAAAAAACAAAAAACGAAAAAAACTCATAGAACTCCTAACCACATGTTTCTGGCTTCCAAGGAACTCTTTACCACTGATGTTCCGATGTTCCCGTACTGTATTTTAAGAATGAGCATGATCATAATCACCTACCGGGAAAAAAAAGAAGATTATAAAGAAACAGTATCTTTGGTTGCTGCTCCCGAACTCCGTCCAAATCCTTCGCTCTTTCCCTGCGAAAGGGTTGCATCAAGTCTTGGCTTCACGTGGAGGGATTTTCTCAAACACATTCTGTGTTCTCAGCAGAATTTAGCTGAAGAAAAACAATAGAAGAAAAACATCAAGCCACGGCCTTGTGATAAGAAACACATTGTACTCTGATGAGGTTATGGTTTTATTGGTTAGCATCAACATCGTGAGCTGTGCGTTAAAATCTCACGTCGTAAACTATTGAAGTGCTATTATATTAAAATGGTTGAATATTCAATCCATTCAGCCCGAGAATGAAATCATTCATTGCATCGTAATATTACAAGATTAGAGCCATAATTTTACGAGATTAACGTTGTAATATTATGAAAGTCAAGGCGTACATTAAATTAGATTAGATAACTTTATTCATACCGTATTCGGGAAATTTCATTGTCACAGTAGCAAGAGAATACAGACACAGGAAAAGATATTTTAGACATATAAATAGGTAATAAATAAGTTAATAAATAGATAGATAAACAAATAAATAAATATATACATACATTGTAATATTACACGATTAAATCATATTATGAGATTAAAGTACTTACTGTTATTTATTTTTGCATCACGGTAACCAAAAGATATTTTGTTTCATGGGCTGAGACTTTTTCCGATGTGTCAACACAAAATTCCTTTTGGCATATTATTAGGAGATAGAAGTAATATTAGGGGAAAATGTTATAAAATCCGAGGTTAAAGTCTTTACCTTACTTATTTTTACATTACGTGAGTCGGAGGTTGTTCGGGGTAGGAGGACTTCAACTTTTGGCGACTTAAAGGATGGTCTGAACAAAACAGCATTTGGTGACAAAACATGGCTGGTCTGAAGGCAGCATAGTCGTACCGCGGCCCCACCCGTGTGTGGCGATGATGGCTTGACCCTTGATGACCCTACTCTTTGTGTCAGCACTCAAGTGTTTGCTTTCAGGCAAGCGCAGCGACGTTATCTAACACATAGTACAGCGGAATGGTGATTTATTATACAGGTGTTTGGAGGCCCAGGGTTGGAGTTTTTGTTGTAAAACCATGATGCCGGCGTTCTTGCTGACACGCGGGGTCAGGAGACAGGCGTGGCGAGGAAGATGACGAGGGGTATTCTCCTTTTGCTTTATTATCAATCATATTCCAATTATGCATAATCAGAAGGTGAAAAATCAAATAATCAGACATTAGAACTGTGAGGAAGTTTGGTTTGATTCACTTTGACTAGAATTGAGTGTATTGATTTGATTTTTTAAAACTATTATTACACATTTTAATAATCGAGTTCCATTGAGTATGAAAATTATGAGTAAGAATTACGCACAATACGAGTCATTGTGTGCTGTTTAAATCATTCACAGACAAGGAGCTAGCACCTTTCCTGTTTATAATTTTGCGTTACCGCAGAGGGAGGGACGGAGTGTTGGAACACATTTGTAACTACAATATCAATGTGGGGACAATTATGGAGCATTCAGATGAATGGAATCTTTTATGAAAGAAAAACACACACAGGAACGAAGATGAAGATGATTGTTGCTTTGAGCTTTTCCTAGGGTCATTGAACAGATTCTTCCTCTTCAATAATGAAGTATAAATGTATTAGTGCACTAAAGTGGATTTCTCAAGTAGGCCCATTTATAAATGTTTGTAAAGAAATTTTTCATTTTACAAAATAGGCATATTTGTTACCCTAAAATGGACAACGGTCATTCCATTTATTCAAAATTTACCATTAGCTTAATTCGTTCAATGAGTATGTGTTGTGGTCGTTAGTAAAAGGGGGAAATTGAAATTGAAAATTGCTATTGTTGTCCCACCCATTTCACCTGGGAGTTCGATTCAGTTAATAGCAGGTTATGTGTTTATTCTTCTTTTCTTCAAAGTATTACAATTTGTAATTTACCGTATTTTCTCTCATATAAGCCGTATTTTTCACTCAAAAAATGATGAATGAATCCAGGGTACTGCTTATATGTGTACAAATTAGATTTGAGGAGCTAAAACTGTACTTCTACATTCACCCATGTCTTTTCTTTTTATTTTAAACAAGTATCTTTCCTGCAGTGTAGTGTCAGCGGCGGTCAGTGCATTTTCTCGTCGCGCCTTCAACGGGTAAAATCCACTTCCTAGCAGCATTTAATGATTAAATACAAATACTGGAGCTTTTCAGACATTACAACCAGGCCGGGGGGTGATTTTCCCGGGAAAAGACAGCGATGAACGTCAATGGCGTACCAGCAAACATTCCCCGAAAATGGGGTAAAATCCAGCCGAAAACAGCATTTATTGATTAAATACAAATACTGGAGGTTTTTAGACATCAGAACCGGGCCTGGAGTATCATTACTCCGGGAACAAGTATAATATATGATTCAGATATTTCTTAGGCCAGCAGAGAAGGCCTTGAAGGCCCCGACGGCCCACCACTGGTATATGTAGTATTTTCACCTTTAGTAACAAAAGCCAGAAGCAGACGGCAAGCATGAATTCACATGGTGGGAGTCAGGAACCCCGATGAGGGTTGTGGGCAAATCTTTGGCATCTCCGCTGAAAGTCAAGTGTTTCTCAAGAGAAAAAAAAGCACCACTTGATTGATGGTGATGTCTTTGATCACGCCACTTGCTGTCAGTAGATGACAGACATCTCAAACAGGCCCACAACTTCACACAGCCTAGATGAGAAACTTGGACCAGACAAGAGCGAATGAAAAGTTTGATTTTCAGCTACATCATATAGTTAGCATGCACAATGGAAGCATCCGTCAGAGGGGTACAGTTAAGCCTAATGTTATTAAATCTCCATGTTGACAGGCACATGTGGCGCTTATGAAAAAAGGCTTGACTCGTGTACTCGACTTGTCAACTAGGGCTTTTTTTCCTTTTTGGACATTGGATTCCCATGTTCCAAAATGATGTTGTTTTGTCTGGTTTAGAAATTTACATCAAACATATTATTTAACCTTTTGTCCGAATTTTGGTTTTAGGATTAGTAGGACAACAACTAGTGCTGAACTTAATTTGGGGTTGATCATAAGTAAAAAAAATAAATAAATAAAAAACACCGATGAGAAAAGTACTTTTACTTAGTATTTATGTATTTATTTATTTTTACCATCAAAAGATGATTTCGATTTCTGTACTTGAATATTCATCTGTAAAACACCATCCATTTGTTGTCATTTACAGATCTCATGGTCACCCTCTTCAGTTTGATCTTTTATTTCTCATGGCTAAAATGTAATACTTGGGGAATAACAGAGAATTCTGTTCTCGCCCAGATCTGACGCTGAGGAATCAACAGTAATCCTCTGATGAGTGAATGTTTGCTGGTTATTCTATGAGAAACGCAGCACTCCCCTTTCACATAGTGGGCCTCCTCACTGTGATATCACATCCAGGCGGGAATTTTCCGCGGCTGCGTGTGAGGTGAGGAAGGTGGTGTGTTTGCTCGGCATGACTCGGTGAACTTCGGAGGGGCAGATGAGGACAATATTGGTTGAACTCTATGTTTTGTCACTCACAACTTCTGGCCTTGGTTTGAAGTATGAATTTGAGTGGTAACAAACATTTTGTGTGGGGAGGAGAACTTTAAAAGAACACAAGCAATTTAAACGTTAACCATATTTCTTCTATATCACTAGTCCTCTAAGAAATCTAATCTGGAAAATATCTTCATTTTAAACAAACAGTTGTGTAGACATTTTAGTTAGAAACTGTCAGGAGCGGCTCGTTTGTCCCTCCTGGCTTGCCGTTAGGTTAGAGCAGCTGCAAGTAATCCTTGATTACTAACTGATGTGTGTATTTAAGCACCACGGAAATGGTTAGTCATTGTCGGATCGTCCTGCATGACACTGCAGACATCGCCGCAAAGGTACAGTATTAAAGTTACTGTCATGAGCTCAGTTTGTCTCGCCTCCTCCTGCTTCCCCGCTACTGGGTCCAAATCCCTTCCGATCGCACCACGACTTCTCGGCGCGATCGTAACAGAAACGGAATCAAGCATTGATGCAAAGCCCCTGATTGGACTTGATAAAACATTATTTGTACTAATGCATCGTGATTCATTTCAAGTCATTATCTTCGTCAGGGTTTACTTTTACAAAGGTGGCTTTGTTCGTGTTTTTCTGTGGATCCCAACCATGCTGTATTGCTGTTACATCAGCTGCAGATGCACATAAACTTGCCTTCCCAAAGTAATTCATTGCAATTAGATAAATAGCCTTAATGGTACTCAAATTGCCCATTAGGGAAATGAAATTCTGACTTTGCAAAGACAGTAAAATCTATTTAGATTGGAGCTGTAATAGATTTATATTTTATCACGGAAGTTTTCGTTTGCAGTGGGGTGCCAATCAAAACAGTGACATTATATCATCTTACCCAAGGAGCTTAATGCTTTTTTACTTACACCCCATAAAGGCAATAGAGCCCAGAATATTGGTGCATTGTTAGGTGATACTGATGTGTAGCTAGGCAGATTGCAGCTGCCAGGTTAGGAAAGTGAGGAGCAGATGAATCATCCAACAAAGATGTCTTGTGTGTCCAAAATGTTCTGTCCCCACAGAACATTTGGTATTGCTTTCCAAGAGTGAAAGCTAGACGGCAAACAGCCAGTTGGGGTTTATCAGTGATGCTGGAACGCTTGCTGGAACTCAATTGTGTGTGTTTTCTGGTTTGATGACCCTTTTTACTGCCAAGCTTTGGAAATGTGCCGCTGTGATGTGACTCCATTACAGCTGGGCTGCACGTCGGTCTCCAAGAACACCGAGATCGAGGCTTCGGGTCCTGAGAAAGATGGCTGAGCCACACTACGTACATGACACAATAGATTAAAAGCAACAGTCCTTCATAATACCAATGGAAAACAGTGGAGAATCTGTGGCAGAAAAGAAGACTAATATGAAAATCAAGGCTGAGTTATGTATGGAAAAATAAGCAGTGAAGATCAATGACGAGGGAACATCACTCCCAAGAATTGACCTAAATCAGTGGAATCATTCGAAATAAACTGAAGAAGAAAAAAGTAAAATATACGTTAACTTGAAAGGTTTATTTGTCATTTCCTGGTACCATGTACATAGTAAGACCATTCATTCATCTTCCATACCGTGTGTTAACAGAGTGAAGACATGGAAGAAAAACAAACAATAAACACTCGACATTCAGCTCTTTCCTCATACAGCCATGGACTGCTCCAGACGATTGATGGCTGTCCTCAAAGTGGCGAGACTTTATTGAACAAACAAATAATAGGTATTGTAATCAACAGTTCAAGGAAAAAAATAATTCACTTTCAAAATAAAAATACAATTAAGAGCACACCTTAACACTGTGCATCCTTGAAAGCATTGCAGGGTTTGCTGGAGCTTAACCCAGCTGACTTCGGGCAAAAGGCAGACTACACCCTAGACTGGTCACCAGTCAGATGTAAGGCACACAGAGAGACAAACAACCATCCACACTCAATCATACGGCCACCAGCGGAAATCGAGGCCGTATCTGCCCACACCAAAGTCAGGCGAGTGAACCTCTTCACCACGAGGCGGCGAATTGGAAGTCCAGACTGGAAATTAAAATAAAGGGGTGATGAGACAAAGCTGAAGCTTTCCCAAAGGGATGGAAAGGCCAGAGTATAGAGAAAAAGGATGCACTCATGATTTCCAACATACGCATTCACTTACACATCTTTCTCTGGTGTCATTAATCTCCATTAATGTTACAAATGACCGCAGAAGTCTCCAAAAGATGCAACAAACTTGCTAGTTTCCTCAGCATGGAGCAGACCAATGACCCAATAAATACAGCCAAAAACTTTACTAAAAAGTGGAAGATTATAGATTGGTCATATTGTTTTCCACACTTAAATCTGATATAAAGCATCACTTGCCCGTAGGAACAAGCTGGAGGTGTACTAGTGTTAATTAAATAGATTATACATTCTAGTGATACATGGTTAAATATAGCATTGATTTAAAAAAAAACTAATAACAGTGGCCTTTTATACTTTAGCCGCATAAAATACAAATTCTACCAGCAAAGTGAAATGATGATTTCACAAATTTTGAATGCAACTGTTTTGAATTATCTTCATTATCTTTTGTGTTCCCGACATCATTGTAAATGCCCTTAATAAATCGTCAAGATGGAATGAAAGAATGTCCATTTAATGCATAATGGCAGTCTTCTGGATTTATGAGTTTAATTACAAGATATAAGTTGTTATAATGCCAGTGATGATGCAATGTTGGAGTTCAGCTCAAATTCCGTCTATGTGCGGAATATCGTTGGAATGCCTTCAAAGTCGGACTATCACCACAGGCGATACCTTGCACAATTCAATACCGTATTTTCTCGCATATAACCCGTATTTGTAACTAAAAAGATGATGACTGAATCAAGGTTATGGCTTATATGCGCACAAGACTTACAGCACTGCTATACTCTTTCACCAGTAGATGTCATCAAATTGACAGTTACTATTTGTTGGTTATTTTCTGTTTTGTAGTCAGAAAACAACCATTGCTGGAGGAATTACTAACTTCCTTATGATATTGAACCTAATATGCTTTTGATTCATACAGTGTCTCAGAAATACGTGCGATAATTTTTCTCAAGATTTTCCATTCAAAGTAACACATTTGTACTCCCTATTAAAACCATGAATATTGAGGGGTAAATTGTGAATCGAGGTTTAGTTTAGATTTGCTGAGCCACAACCTACAGGATCCCATAACTTCAAAAACAAGGCCCATCTGTACTTAAAACGCAGCTGTACCCTGCAAACATGATAATTATGTAATGCAGTACCTGCAATGTAGTAGATCATGCTTTTTATTACTGCCCTTTGCAAGTTTTCTGACAGGCCTATGGTGCCATTAAAGTTCTTTTGATTCAACCTGTGAGTGGCGTGTTTATATACTGCTGAGTTTTATGATGATCCTCCCTCAGTCTTTACTTATTTCCCCAACAGAAGATAAATCTTGATAGGCTTCAAGTTGTAATGGTGTCAGTTAAATTAATGAAAATATTACGGCGGTGGCATGCTCCCAGCGTCACCGGGCGCATGAATGGGCGCGTACATTGTCAGAAAAAGTCGCTTCATGAAAAGAACGCGAGGAACATGTGCTGTTGAAGGCTCGTTTATGAGCCCATCATCATTGCAAAAGCAGAACACTTATGCAAAGACTTGCTGTGCTTTGGGGAACAGACATCCTGTCTGTGTTGCGCATGGACGCAGTATGATATACCAACACAATTCAAGATTTAATGCCTGTGCCCATCTTCATTGATGCCCTATGCAAATAGTGCTTAATTGGCACTGACGATAAATCCATTCGATCGCCTTCGTTCGCTGCCAGGCCTTTCAGTCAAAATGGATTGGACATTATTTCATGGACATTCACTTTCAGCCATGCCAGTTTGAATATATTAGACATATATCAGTGTTAATGGCAGTGAAGGGATTAATAGACTGACTGCGATGTTTTACTTTAATACTTTCTGGGACAAAGGTCACTACACTGACCTTTAACCCTTTATAGTCCAAGTAACTATTTTTGCTAAAACAAACTGAAATATTACCAATTCTTATCATATTATTTTTGTAATTATTAATAATGACAATGTAAATAACAATTAAACTAATTAATATTAAATGAATAAAAAAAAAAAAAAACTGTATTTTCCACATTATAAGGCGCAACTCAAAGACTTATGTCACAAAATCCTTTGCACCTTATAGATGGATCTGATCAATATTAGTTAATCATTGTATGAAATTTCCTTTCGCACAGCATTTGTTAGGAATTGGTTTGTTATGTTTTTCCCCTGTGTGACCTGTCCATGTGATTGCCCATTGAGTTCACCTGCCGTCTCCCCGCCCCTGTTGTATCTCAAGCTTGCTGCCTTTTGTGTCACCCAGGTGTTTCTGATTGTCTCGTCAACCCATGTCTGTCTACTTAAACCCTGTGTGTTTGTCACTCCTTGTTGGATTGTCTGCGTTGTTATGCCTGTGTCCCTTGATCCTCATTTCCCCACATCCTCCCTGTCAGGTTTGATTTTCCTATTAGGCATTGTTATTTTTGGAGAACATTGCCACGTTTTATTAAAGTTTTGTTAGTGCACTCTATATTCCCTGTCCTCATCTACTTCCCCGCATTTGGGTCCTTCTACGCTCCACGCTCCCGGACAAAAAAGTGACAGCTCTATCTAATCCAGGCATAACAAAACTCCTAACCACTATTGCTACTACTACAGCTTCATCTAGCACAATTATAACACAATCCCCTACTATTATTACTGCTACCACTACCACCAGTAACACCTTGAGATGCGAGCTTAATGCTCGTATCTCAAGGCAAATATTTGCCCAGAATTTTACTCGTATCTCAAATTTCTCATATGTTGGGGCACTCGTATGTCAAGGTATTACTGTATTTGAATTGACTGAAGTTTCATTTGCATGTAAAAACACAAAGTATGTGTTCATTTATTCCTCAGTTTGGGAACATTGCAACATGAAACATTCAGCACTCTAATCAAGTATCAAAGCTAAGTCAAAATGGATTGGACGTCGAACGTCGTCACTGGCAACCAGTGAATTACATGCAGCGTCTGTATGAAAAGTAGATGGACGTTTTGCCAATGACGTGTAATGAAAGGCAAATTGTGCAAAGTCATGACACTGTTACAAAAAGCAAGTGGACTTATCCAACAACTGCCTGGAGAACGTCTGTCTGGTGCATTCATAACCAGGTGCTTTCAATCTGCTTCCCCACCAGATAAAATGTCCTTACATGGAGCTAGCTCTGTTAAGTCCAAAGATTACTATTGTATCATTTATTTCTTTAAAAATAGCAAAATAAAGGGCTTCTCATCAACCTTGTTCTGAGTTCATGGAAACAAGCTTTCTCATTTAATGAGCACATCGTTCTAGATTTTAGTCACTGTTTTGGAGCGCTGTACTTTGGGAAGCTGAACATAAATGGAAATAAATAAACTCTCCCCTTCCACGTGGAGACTTTACAAGGGTGGCATCTGATGTGAGGTTTACCTTTGTATTAAACAAATCTATTTCAAGTCCAAAAATGTTACATTAACAACATCATGGCTTCTTGGTCAGTTTAACTCATGCCAGATGATATAACAGTGATTTGAATTGAGCCAGATGTAAAAATAAATGTCTAGATGGTACTTTCAAACAAAAGAGGATGTCCATTGTATTATCTAATCTTTTTTTTAGCCTCAGCTCAACAAAAGATAAATAATTGTGGGAAAATTGGCGCCAAACATGCCTCATAACATTGCATATTTGAGAACTGTTTCTAACCAGTGCCTCAACACTGTCGTATTCTGGCCTATGTTGTCTTGCCAATTTCTTGACTAACTCCAACAAGAGATTGACAACGCAGTCTCTCATCAGGAAATGACATGCATGACCGTGGCAGTGTTTAGTGGAAAAACTGGCATCCATATCTTTCACTAATTGTTGCTTTCTGCAACTGCTTATCGTTGTAAAATAGGCGGATCGACAGATTTATTTTCAGAAACAATCTGAAGGTAAACCATTAGTATCGACTGACACAACACCTGCTTTTGATTTCTTCATATTGTGCTCGTATTTGCAACCAAAATCCACTTAGACGAGTCAGGTTGACCTCCCTAAAACGCGTCCAGAACAAAACAGAAACACGTGAGAGATTAAGAAGAACAGTGAAGAAACCCTTTCCAAGTTTCCAAAAGATATCCATCCAGAATAAACACACAAAAGACAATAAGGGGATTACATTTATCATTATTTATTTGCCATTGTTGTTTTTGTTGTCATTGTAGAAAATGGATGAATGGAGCAGGGTATTTAGAAACAAAATTTGATGCTTTGATCCTTTCTTTTATCACAAGCAACACCCGATTGTTTCATTTACTTTGTTTAACAACACTTTTTTTTATATATATACATATTTTTCATAAATTATAAGCTCTGTTTGCAAAAGCACCAAAGCTTATATGACCTTAGTTTGCCAATTGCAGTATATTTACACACCATCAATTTAAATTAATCTATCAAACTGACTTTGGAGATTGTTTTATGGCTTACATCAGGAGAAGAAAATTATTTTCCCAGAGTAGAGCATAACAACAAAACCATGAATTAAATATGTGGCTCAGTAATCACAATTTCTATCTACACTTCAATCTACGGACTGATTTAATGATTATAATGTGAATGGTCTCACTCGTTAATGGAAAAATTGACTTTCAAAAATAAATGTAAAAAATAACTGAGTAAAATATTAATAATAATAATTATAAAATGACAGCAGCAGTGTCCATTATCTGAATCTGGACATTCCTTCTTGTTTGGTCCAAACATGATTCTGCATTACTGACACAATTTCCTCCCACGCCATCTTAAGTAAACGAACCACTTTAACTACACACTGATTGCAGCTGCTTGCGCGGGACGTTGTTTACATATGTCATCCAGTAGGATTATTTAGAAGGTAAATATCTGCCCATCTGCACGTACAGTTCTGTTTTTGCCAAAGCATTGGGTGCAAACGATGAGGTCGTAGAGTTTGCTTTTTTGTCCACCACAAAAACGAAATAGTCTATTTGTCAATTCAAAAATGTTAACTAAAATATTGAAATATTGCTGTTATTTACTGCTGTCATCTTCAGTGAGTGAGCCAATTTTCAATTATGATTTCGCTTGAGATGCTCAGAGAACATGTTGATAAAATATATTAAGTAAGTGGAGGGAATTTTAAAATGCTAGCGCAATTTTTTTTATGTTTGTTTGGATGTGTGCAGTTTTATATTAGTATAGAGCAAGTGTATATTAACTTTTGATATAAGCTACAATTTATTGTAAGAGCTGTAAACTCAAAGCAGCAATCTAACGTTATCAACCATAAACTACTTTTGAGTGGTTTTATTTGTAGATTGTGATTGAAAAATGTAGACAAGTAGGATTCTTTCCGGTCTCTGGATTGGGAGTAGCATTTAATGTAAGGACAGTGATTGAGAAGACTATTTGTCACCCCGACAAATGTTTTGCAGACTCTCCAGTTTGGTGTCGTTCGTTATGCTACAGTCACCAGGATTCAATTAACCTTCTATAGAACCAATGTGGAGAACATCCTGGCATACTGCATCACAGTGTGGTACGCTGGAAGCACGACAGCAGACAAAAAGGCCATGCAGAAAGTGATTAACACTGCCCAGAAGATCGTCGGCTGCTCTCTGCCCTCACTGGAAGACATTGCCAGCCCTCGTTACCTCAGCAGAGCCAGGAACATCATCGGGGACCCATACCACCCTGGTCACAATCTGTTCCAGCTGCTGCCCTCTGGCAGACACTATAGGTCCCACAAAGTACGGACAAATAGGCTTAAGGACAGTTTTTTGCCCACATCCATCAGAACTCTAAACTTGCGGTAACACAACACCCAATCCCTTCTGTGTAATAACTTCGGGGTGAGGTAATATGAAAAGATGTTTGGGTGGTGATCTGCCTCCTAATGGCTGATTGAAGGTAAGTGAAAGACAGTGAGAGCTAAGTGATCCGCTCGGGGGGGTGATGCGATGTATCCATAACGGCAGAATGCCAAATTACGAGTCCGAAACTATCACTTATTTGGGTCTTTTGCCAAGAAAACGCACCCTATGGAGAAGCACTACCAATTTCGTCATACGCAGTTTCTGGGTCTGATGACAATTAGGCTTTTGTTGTTGATGAGGACGACAGGGCCTATGTCTGATTATATTATACAACCTTTAGGTGCAGTATAAATGCACATAAACATTTTGGGACATACATTTGAAATTGTGGAGAAATCATTCACCCTATTTGGAAAGGCCCCCGAGAATCATTACTATCAGAGCACAGCTTGAGCTGATGATAGTGATGTTCTCCTTCTTTCTAGTTGACCCTTTTTTGTTCTGACGTCTACATAGAAAAATGTGTTCTTTAACATGGTTGTGTAATTGTGCGTGTGTTTTCGTCTGCGCTTACTTGGAAAGCCATAAGAGGAAATATACAGGACCTTTTCCAGGAAATGAATGGCAACATTAATTTTGTTTTGGATTTATGTCCACAGATACACCGTACATTAATCACATTTAGCAACAGTGTTTAACCACATGCATAAGTTGCCATTATTAGAACATTAACAGATGTATTTAACATTCAGCGTTTAGTTATAATGTTCAGATGTAACATTGACTTCACATAGTGTTGCGTACTAGAAAAAAACAAGTTTTTTAAGTGTCGAAAGCTATTTGTGAATAAAATGTAGCTGTTACTTTTATGTGACACAATTAACAAAGGGCACCCTGTGGACTTCAGCATTAGTTGTTGTTCAGCCAACATATATTTAACAAGAGCTAATGATTCCATCTTTGGTGTAAGAACTTAAGCAAAGTATCAACATGTGGAAGTTTTAATGAAGAAAAAACACCTCTGTAGTTTCGCCAATTCCATGTGGCTTACATTTACGACTCTCGCTGAGTTTCATAATGTAAGTCAGCGGGCGAAGAGATTACATGCCTTGAAAATATCCAAAAAGGGTCAAAGAATTCTCTCTTTGATGGAATATATTTGAATAGGTTTATGCAAAACATAGAAAAATAGCAATCTGTCATATTTTGTGGGATATTCACGTTGTACTCACTCAATTCAGACCTGTTTGTGTTTTTCACATTCCTTAATGCAGTTAAAGTTCCACTTTCATGAGTTTTTACACACTAATGAAATCTTGTCACACAGTATTAATAAAAAGACGCGATTATCAAGTATGGATCCAGCAGTGGGTGTATGACTCAATGGAAAATGGTAGGCGAGTAGACTCGTTTTCTTCATTAAGCGATGAGTTGGAATACGAAATGGAAAGTGGGTCAGAGATGACGATAATTCCGGGGAGATTTTACCATGCAAATTTAAAACAGAGGCAGAATCACCATGATATGGCGCATGCGAAAAGAACGCCAGACAGCGAAGCATCTCGGGCTCCATTAACATCTGGTAAATATCTTCCATTTATTCCATGCGACTCTTCAAGCAAGTGTAGCAATCTTTTTTTTTTTATACAGTGGGACTGTAAGGTGACTTCAGAAAATGAAATGCATAAAAAACACACCTATGTGGACACTGACAATTAGTATACATTAGTAAGATAAAATTTGGATTATTTATATACAATTTAATCAAAGGTGATTTAAATGTACTTTTAGAGCTTCTGACAATGTTTATATCAACAATCTGCATTGTTAATTAGCCCAGTTTTCGACCGTGCAAGAAATATGTTAAGTCACTTCCTTTGATAAACGTGCCCATTGAGGTGCAATGAAAAATGTCTTCCTCTTGACAGTATGTGGGGCCCTGCCAGCACATGTGTGCAGTATAGTATCACATTATTGAGCATGTGTGTACAAAGTTAAGAGACTTTTAAATGATAGCCACGAGGCAAGCTCGTGGGTTCACACCTGGAGAGAAATATGTGGTTTAGAGTGAAACTTCCCAAACACTTATGAGTATATAACAGTAATTGAAGCCATCACATGGAAAAAAAATAAGTGTGCCAGCAGGTTGATGATCACAGGTCTAAGTAAGTTGTAACTGAAGGTTTGTGGAGAGATCAAAATTACAGGAGAACTAATGGTGATGCACCTGCAACCATGTCAAATAGATTATATTTTTCCACGTATGCCACGAAGTTGGAGTTTTACAGTTTAAAACGTGTCCCATGTCTTCTTGAATCTAAATGTTACCCGATTCGATTACTTTTATGGCACAAGTTTTACGCCGGTATGTTATATTTACTTCTAATTTGTCTCAATAGACCTTGATCGTAGGCCCCTGGGTTTGAGGCCACCTTAGCCGATTGGATAACGGTGTTCCTGCTCCTGATGTGAAATGTTATAAGTAGTGTTGCACCAAACTACTGCACAATATAACAGACAATTTGAACCTTGGAAAACAAGCAGGAAATTAGGATTTTCTGTGAATGAGTCACTGGGTGAGTGGTAAGGTAATGATGTCAGCACAGTCCTCACAGCTAAGCAAGTGAGTGCGTTATTAGTGTGTTGGCACCGTGAGTGTCACTGGGGCCTTCTGGACCATGGTTGTTTAGATTTTAAACTAGTGTACACACAGAAATGTTATAAAATAATTGTATTTACACAGTCGTGCGTGAGGAGCGAGCCGGAGAGAATTGAGGGAGTGGCGTAAAAAATGGGAGAGAAAAAAACATTTCAGCACGGGAGTGCAAAGTAACAAATGTTTTGATAAACAAAAATATATCTTCCCCAAATGACTGTGAGAAAAATAAATATGACTTAATCTGGAGGAACTGGACATGCAACGAGACAGGAACACGCCTGTGAATATTCTTATTCATCCAAATAATAGTAAAAGTCATATTGAATGGATCACAACTAGATGTTTCTCCTCCCCTTAGAACAGGCTTCATCAGTTCATGCAACAAGGGTGTCCAAACTATGGTTCTCAGGCCCAGTTTTATTGGCCCGCAGCAAACTTTTTAATTAAAATTGAAATATGGCCCGCACAAGAAACTTAAATTCATCCTTAAATCTGTTTTCTCACTAGATGAGGCTATTCACTTAAGCAGAACCTCCTTATTAAGTCAGGGGTTAAAACCTGACATGTTGAAATCTGTGCAGGAAAATGTGTAGAATTTTGGTATTTTGTTTTACATTAATCTATATCATATGATGATCTAATGTGATAAATTAAGCTATCTTGGTTGTGATTTCATTAATCTTTTTTTGCAATTGCTGGGTAATTCCTCTTTGTCCTGGAATGAAGAAATTTGAAAACCCCTTTCCATTTCCGTTCCAGTTTTTGTCCAACTTTACAACGTCTTTTTGAGTCTGTATCCGTTTTAGCTACCGCAACCAAGATGGCGCTGTTCAAGTGGCAGCTGGCGGCGGTAGCTCCATCCACTCTTGCTCGTTTTGTGTTTTTGCTGCTTTTCTGTCTTAATGATCTGATTTGGTGATTCTTAATAATCCCATTTACTTTGATTTGCTTCGTACTTTGTGTTTTTGCTTTGTTGTTCTGTCTAATCACCCTCTGCTACTGTCACAATGAAATTTCCCGAATACGGGATGGATAGAATTATCCAATCCAATAGTAGTTAGGACAGCACGAGTCTAGGATTACAGAACAGGAAACACATTTAAATACCCAAACACAAGGGAACAAACTAAAATTCCCCTAAACAAAACACTGAGCGGAGACACACACATTTTTTTTTTATTCTAACAGTAACACTAGACACTCAGCCTTCAAACTTCTCCTTTTCCAACAAACAAGTCTCATCCGCCAAGTGGACAGAGTGCAGTGGTCGTCCCCATTGCAGCCCGAGCTGATAAATGTTTAGTTTGTTCAGAGCTCTGACCTTATGAAACAAATGATTAACATCAACCACCTGTGCCCAGAAGGAACTTACAGAAATGTGAGAAAAGACCACCCTAGTACATTACTATACTATTTAGCAAGTGAAAATAGTAGTAAGAAGAGAGAGAGATGAAGGGAAATCCAACTTACCCAGGGCACTTAATACTACACAAAATAAATGGTATGGTATAAATAGTACTATAAATTTTAGTGGTGTGAATACTCCCTTAAAATTCAAATTGGGTTTTACATACAATTTGGACAAGTCTATAGCTGGAAAAGTCATGAAGCAAACAACCATTAAAAAAACAACCAATTAAAGTATATTGTCCAAACATATGGAAAAGATTGAGCTTGATTAGTGACCCTTTTTTTCTTCTTCGGACAAATACTTGACTTTGAGGTGTTGGTGATGGCTTCCAGGCTTGATGCCAAAATAGACAGCGAGTCCATGAGGGAAAACACAGTACAAAAGCATCAACTCTGGTCTTATTCACCCAGATTTGACTCCATTCATTTTTAACGAACATAAGCAGCACCAATCTGACTGTTTATGAATAATGTGTTTTACTGCGTGTAATAGCAAAGCCACACACATCCAAACATCCTGCTCTGGTATCTAAATAAGTTTGGTGCCTTTCCGTGCTCTAACTTTCAAACTATCAACCCTGATTGGCTTTGCCAAAAAAGCAACAAAAAAGTATACAAAAATCTGCAAGACGATAATTTTGTGTTGTAGACATGAAGACAACCGTTCCATTGGATTTGGGTTTCATTTGTAGGACTCATCACACCCAATGAGTCACTCCTCCAATGACCCACTTTTTTTGGTGGGGGGAGAGAAATCAACCAGAAATGGTTTGCGTTTAACCACTGGAAATTACTATTAACCACTCCGGTTTGTTCGTTTTTTTATTTTTTACAAAAATCCTTCTTTCATCATTGAAAGCAAGCCTAGTGACAGTTTAATCTTTGTTAATCTTTCTTTCTTTCAATATTTCTTTCTTTCTTTCTTCCTATCTTTCTTTCATTTTTTCCCTTTCTTTCTATCCTTCATTCCATGTTTTGTCTTTCTTTCTATCTTTCTTTTATTTTTTCCCTTTCTTTCTATCCTTCATTCCATGTTTTTTCTTTCTTTCTATCTTTCTTTCATTTTTTCCCCTTTCTTTTCATCCTTCATTCAATGTTTTTTTCTCTCAATCTTTTAATGTTCTTTCTTTCATTCCACAAGATTATAACGTGCTAGGGCTGAAAGAGGAATGGAAGTAGCTCACTGTAGTTGCTTGCATTTGGCAGAAAACAACAACAGGAGTCCATTTTATTAACAAATATTGGTGCACTTTTACAACAAAAAATGTCTGTCACTGGTACGATTTAACAAAAGCTCTTGGGGGAAAAAAATCAAACAATCTAATCTACTTGTAACATTGTCTTCAAATCTTCTACTTCAGCATCCTCTAAATGCATCATCTTAGATCGTTTTTGAGATGGAGCACACTTTTTCCATTGCAAATCTTATTTAAAATTCTATCACCTATATGTACAATATAAAGTAATTCTCATCAAAGTTTTATCAACAAGAATCAAAGAAACACAAAATAAGTATTTCAATATCTCATTTTTCATACCGACCTTACGTCAACAAAAGTTAAAATCCACGGACCTTGAACAACTTCCGGTTCACGTGATGTAAAAATTAGTGATGTAGTACAATTTTTATTTTTGTAATTGTGACATGCTAAACTGTTTAAGTTATCAACGATTTCATGTTGGGGATGTACAACGAGTTTGGATTGGATGTGTTTATCGGTGTTCGATTGTTGATGCCTTGATCCACAAGTGTGTGACATGTTAAAGAGTATCGGTATTCGATTATTGATGCCTTGGAGCACATAGCGTGAAACACGGGATATTTTCCCCATAACAGTTAAGTTGGATTGAAGAAACAACAACGGATCACTGTTCTGATTATTTCTCCCTGTGTTTTAAGGTGTGCTGGTTGTTGTAGAGGCCGGTTGAGTTTGTGGTTTGCAATATACACTGTTTAGCGTGTGAGAAAGAAGATAATGTTTAGTAATGATTATTTACTTTTGAATTGCGAGCGTGAATGTGCGAGTCTCGGGTCATGCACATGGCTATAACATTCAGCACGCTACCTTCGGCCGCCATTATCCTGTACAGTGTCTATGACGGTCATACCAAGGAAGTTATGTTATTGATATTTCATTGTTTGCCCTGTTGAATAGTAGAAGGACTTCTCAAAGTTGTAAAAAGAAAATATATAACAAGTTATGACCGTATGTTGAACGGGTGTAATTGTACATTACGTTTTGGGTTCTAACGTGTTGCTAATATATATATATATATATATATATATATATATATATATATATATATATATATATATATATATATATATGGGTGTAATGGTATATTATGGGTTTTTTTGTTGATAAATATAACAGTAAAGTTGGATTGAAGAAACCACAACGGATCACTGTTCTGATTATTTCTCCCTGTGTTTTAAGATTAAATGCAGGGTGCAACATAATTTTATGAATTTTTCTTCCAAGATGACTTCAATCTCTTAAAAAAGCAATTTTGTAGTCATAAAGACTTTAGATTGGCAGCTGATGCCCGTGAAACCAATCAACTTCTGGTTCATGTTATACATAAAAATAAGCAACTTTAATCTCATAATATGATTTTAATCTTAAAATATTACAATATGGATTTTTTATCTATCATATTTCAATTTTAATCTCATAATATATTTTTTTTCTTGGAATATTATCATGTATGATTTCTTGGCAGGTTCCGGTGGCAAAAATAAAAAAATGAAAACACCACAGAAAAGTATCAATCCCTTGAGGGTAATTCCAGCATGTAAAGGATTGTTTTCCGTATATGGACCGACGACAGCGAAGACTTCAAATGAAGCACCCTGTCCTGTGTTGACATGAACTCAAACACTTATGTCATCTCCTTACCTGGCACATTGGCTCAGACCCAAATCCTACCTGCATTAAGATGTTGTGAAGACATCTGTGTGCTGAAAGAGCTCTGAGCTGCTCTGACAGCCTTAGTGAAGACATCCATATCCATTTTTGTGGCAGCTAATCACACGTGGCCTCTGCGTCAAAAGGCGTCGAGTGAAGGAGGAAGAAAAGATGAATATAGTCACAGACTAGTGTGCACTTGAAAACGTGTAGAAGACCATTTTAAAGGCATATTCACACCTGCCCTGTTTGGTTCGGATTAAACCTTAAAAAAATGGTGGTGTGCACCTTCTGAACTTTTGTGAACACAAACCAACGACTCTTGTACGGAGCAAATACGGTGCTCTCGGTTTTCTTAGTGTAGTTCGCTATACACGTATGTCGGAAAGCAGTGGTGGTCCGTGCATTTTCTCGTAGCGCCTTCAACGAATCAATCCAACCCTCAAAAACTATTTAATGGCTATAAAACCTCAACTGCAGCTATAGCTGCGACACATAAAAAATAATCAATAAATCAATGCGCAAAAATGGGGTAAAATCCACTTCCTAGCAGCATTTAATGATTGAATACAAATACTGGAGCTTTTCAGACATTACAACCGGTCCAGGGGGGTGATTTTCCCGGGAAAAGACAGCAATGAACGTCAATGGCGTACCGGCAAACATTGCCAGAAAATGGGGTAAAATCCAGCCGAAAACAGCATTTATTGATTAAATACAAATACATATTGGAGCTTTTTAGACATCAGTATCATTTCCGCGGGAAAAAGACAGCGATGAACGTTGATACGTGCATATACGTCCATACGCGAAATAGCAAAAATTGCACTAAAATGGGGTAAAATCCACTTCCTAGCAGCATTTAATGATTTAAATACAAACACTGGAGCTTAAATACAAACACTGGAGTTTTTTCAGATATCAGAACTTGGACCACAATTGAAATATTATTTAGGAATATAGCCATATTTGTAATTTTACTCACCCAAAATCCTTTTAACTGTACACAATATCCATCCTCCTTTCTTTCTTCCTTCTTTTATATCGGCATCGAAGCTAATGCTGAAAGTCGAGCCTGCCCTGTCGTATTTCTGGCATAGTCCGTCTTGAAAATGGCTTTAAATCAACACAACAATATATTTGCTTGTGCAGCTCGCTCCAGATACAGTTTGGTAGCTCTGGGTAATCACTAGCCAATCCTAGTTGGTGAAAGCTATGACGTATCCCTAGGCCTGCGAGAAGGCAATGACGTATCCCTACGCCTGCGACAAGGCATTGAGGTGTTGCCAACTCGAAATCTGATTGGTTAAAGCAACAGTCTTATCGACGCTTGTTTAATGCAGCAGAGCCTGCAGAATTGATTGTGAAGGCCTTGAGGCAGATTTCTGACCCTGGCAACAAATAATGGCTGAAATGTGATTGGTTAAATGCTTCAATATGAAAACACACATCTGGAAGCAGTGCAACCAGGGGGAAAGCAATGAAAGGAAGCTAACAGACAATTTGGAATTATTTAATAAGTATTGATGGACAAAATATAATATATGATTCAGATATTTCTTAGGCCCTGAAGGCCCTGACGGCCCGCCACTGTCGGAAAGTGACTGCACCGTTTCTGAAATCACACACATATTTACATAAACTTCTTTTCTTCTGTAGTACAGGCATTATGGGACATTTTGTTTTGTTAGCATCACAGTCTGTGGTGAATGAGTTGGAGTTCAACAAGGAACAGTTAGAAGACTGAATGTCTACATCATACTTGGGCAAATGCCGACATAGAAACTATGCTGGAAAATACAGATAAAAACACTGATACATTTAAGATGTTTAACACTAGGATGAAAGAGAAAAGCTTACAACCATGAGTGTTTTTTTCCTGTTTTCAAATCCTGAGACTCTCGCAAAAATTACAATGTGAAAAGCGACCACATCAAACCAAAAAAGATATATCATATTTTGTTGGGGACCAAAGAAAGCCAACTATGGACTTTCTTGGTGTTAATAAATGCCTTCTAAAGCTTTGGAAAAATTGTTTTTTGGTTATTGCACTCCCAGCTACAGTTGCCTTATGATTGTTGATGTCCAACATAACCAAATTAACCTAAAAGTTTAACTAAAATAGTTTACAACGGTAAGGACAGATCAAATCAGATTCCCACATATAGTAGGGTATGTAAAAACATTTACAAAACCTGTCAAGTGGCCAGAATTGCAAGAATAAATCCAAAGATAGATAGTAGGCATAGAACTGTCCACAGCATCAGCAATAGAAAGCTGCATGGAATTTATTGTTACCAATAGAGAACTAGACTTGTCCAGTTAACTCGAAACTGATCCATTTATTTTGATTAATGTCAAAAACAATATTTGTCCATGTTAAAAGTACAGTGAAAATATATTTTTTATATAGTTTAGCAGACATGTTGTAACTCTCCTTTGGGGTTCTTTATTATCCAAAAAACCCATCTGTTTTTTATTGTAACTTTCGAAGCCAAATAAAAAAAAAATCAATGTTCATAGTATAGTTGTATAGTCAACCACATGTGCTTCGCAAGAAAATGCACACAAGGGGCTTCATGAAACAATGAGATGACAGACTTGCATAGACAAACGAAAACAAAGGAAAAGTGTCACTAATGTTGTGCAATGACACTTGTTGATAGAATCATAATGGAATGTGAACTGTTGCCCTCCATTAGATATTTTTCTCCTTTTTTTATTACTTTTTTAAAGTCCCAGAACAGACACTAGTCAAATAAAGATGTGGATTATGTTTTCTAACGGATAAACATCTTACATTTCAACAAACTCAGATTAATGATGCAGGGCAAGCAATGATATTCACTATTTACTTCTAGATAATAGCAGTGAATGTATAAAAATGAATTATATGGCACCCAAAATTCTCCATAACATTCAAATTCTAGACTTGGAAAACATGTTAACGCTCTTTGTGATCATCATTTTCTATAGAGATAGACATTATTAGCCTAGTGGCCAACAATTGTGGAACTGTAAAACAGCTACTTAGGTTACTTCAATTAGTGAGGTACTATTGAGGACATTAGAAAGGGAATATATTAGAAACAGCTGCTTCACAGTTCCACACCAGAACAGATAACGTCAACAATATAAACATATTGTTAAATGAATATTAAGTTTGTTTCACATGCTCGCACAAAACTAACACGTGGACTTGTTTTGGCAGCCATGACTGGTTAATCTGCAATACAAAACATGAAAGCTTTTCTAAGAAAATATGCGCTTGCTCAATCATTGTGCGAAAATGCTCATTTTGCCAACTTCCTTTAATAAATGATTTTTATATATATATATATATATATATATATATATATATATATATATATATATATATATATATATATATATATATATATATATATATATATATATATATATATATATATATATATATATATATATATATATATATATATATATATATATATATATATATATATATATATATATATATATATATATATATATATATATATATATATATATATATATGTATTTTCACGACTATAAGGCGCACTTAAAAGTCTTACATTTTCTCCAAAATAGACAGGGCACCTTATAATCCAGTATGCTTTATATATGGAAAAAAAAAAAGTGTCATTCATTGTGGGTGCGCCTTATAATGTGGTGCGCCTTATAGTCGTGAAAATACGGTATATATAAATAAAATTTGCATTTTTGCGCATGTGTATATATGTGATAACACCCTCAAACCATTGGGCAATTGGTGCACACGGGTCGCTAATGGCATGCCAGGCCTTGTACTTGGAATGTTGTTGTCACAATTCAAAGTCTTCCTGCAAATACGACCCCGCCACCCACCCGCATGCATAGAATAAGCACTTGAACTCACTGTGTCCAAACCTCCAGGGCCCGTTCGTACTCCCTCAATGGTTTCAACAAGGACATCAATCATACTTAATACTTTGAAACACAGCGGCACATAGAGCAAGACCTCCACAGTTGTTTGGTTTTTGTTTTCTAGAAATTCCCCCCTCTCTCTCCAATGGACAATATGAAGAACAAATGATCAAAGAAAACCAACTAAGGCAGAGCTCCAAACCATAAGGAATTTCCAAGCAAAGTCTTCTTGATCAAGCAAGTATTCTTAGCATTAGTTCAGCATTTTGCTTCAGATATTAATTCCCCGTGATCACATATATATTTTCATTTTCAACAGCTTTGATACGGGGATAGCAGTGATTTATATTTGTAATTATTTACTAATTGGACGCTGAATAGAATACCTTGTCCTTTGAGAGGCAACAATTTTTCTTGAAGTTATTTATCCAACATTCATTGGCAGACGGACAAGAACAGACTTGTGGCTTTTCTTTTCTCTTTTTTTAATTGGAAGAAGAAACAGAAGACACATTGATCATGAACATAAAACAAAACGTTAAAATTTCAAATTCTTGCTCGGACTTAATTCAACCAAATAAGACTTTTCCCATTCAATAAAGTTGGATGAAAGATGGAATTCATCAGATATAGTATAACCTCAATTAATTTCAAAACTGTAATGGAAATAAACACTTCAACTGCTGCTGTCCAAACTATTTTGTGAACTGAACTTGTCAATTCTTTACTTGTAGAAGCAAAACATTGCAACGTAAGTGAAGCACAAACTAACACCCTCTCAATGACACTTGGATTTGTTTGATTCTTTTTTTCAGTCTGAAGATTTTTGCATTACACAGAAATTCTTCTCCTGGAATTAAATACATTCTGTGTTTCTTGATCCATGGCTCACCCCTGTACAAATAGATTATTTCAGCAAACCTCACTGGAGGTAACAATGTTTAAGTGCAGCTTGAAAACTCAATCAGAATAATACTCCATCCAAAAGTAGATGTTATAAGGGGTAAAAAGTTCATATGGTTTGTATGCTTGGTCACATCAGTCTTCTGTTAATCAATTTTGATGGAAATCAGACCTTTTTTGAGTGGGGTTTGAGCAACTGGGATCACCAAAAGAGCGAGCATGTTTTAAAAGCAGACGTATCTGTGCGGGAATGTTAAACAGACTTTGGTTCCACATCCCCAAAACATGCAGGGTAGGGTGATTGAAAACTCTAAATTGCCCCTAGGTATGAATGTGAGCGTGCATGGTTGTTCGTTTCCTCGTGCCCTGCGATAGGCTGTCCACCCATTCAGGCTGTGTCCCCCGCCTGGTGCCTGTAGTTAGCTGAGATGGGCTATAGCACCCCTCGTGACCCTTGTGTGGATAAGCTTCCCTTGTGTCTGTCACAGACACACGTGTTGAATACTTACATCAAGGCTGTCTCTTGTTAATAGCTCTGTCTGGATGGGGCTAGAAAACAAAACAAAGATGTCATCTATTATGGTTCAATGCAAAAAAAAGGGGGAAAGAGAGGGAGGGAGAGAGAAAGAAAGTATAGTGTTGTGGCTCTGAATCAAATTTAACTCCATCACTGTAATTATGCATCCATGACTGCATGTCAAAATAAAGAGTAGTTTGGTGCAAAATGCCTTCATCAATTCATCTCACTGTGACATCCACAACACCATCTAGAGCAAAATGTGGTGTCCCATATCATTTGAATGGCTACAAATAAGATCGGTTGACGGATGTTGGAGGCATTAATGCAAAAACTCCCCCTTGAATCAAAAGGTGATTTGTGGGTGATGACTCTTCCTTGTATTTTCAAGAAGCAGCAGTTCTTCATCAGTAAACAATGTTGCCCCGAGGGAGTGAAAATCCTTGCAACATAAGAATCATAGGAATGGGCGCAAGAATCCCACACGTTGAAAAAGTGTGCTTTTTCTGAAATAAAACATGTCACCATGCATCTGAGAATCTTCATTGATGTTCATTGTTTGTTTAATTATTAGATTATAAGACTTATCTTTTATGACCACATAGCCAAAGCATTAACACCGATGCCTCATTTTTGCTAATGAGCAGATGTTAGCTTTACACATAGGACCCCAAGGCCAAAAACAAAAATTGAAACAATACTCCAAAGGATGTGACTGCGGACGATACTTCGGATGAGGAAGAATTTGTTGCTCCCACCAAGTGACACCATCTGGCATAAAATTTTTGGGCCAACTCGACGACTTGAGATTCAACATATTTTACTAACCTGCTTTTATGCATCTACATATGGAGTACTCAAAGTGGAAGCAAGTTCTGTTCCTTTAGTGGCGACGTAAACCAGAGTTCCGCGTAAGTCAACTCCCACTCTTAAAGCCAAAAGTTATGTCTAAATGTTTAGTATAAAAAGTCCAATACTCCATGAAATAAACAAATGTGATGTTCTACCAAGGCCTTCTCTGCTGGCCTAAAAAAATATCTGAATCGCAGACTGATGTTAATTATGTTTTGTCTATGAAGACGTATTAAATAATTCCAAATTGTCTGTCAGCTTCCTTTCATTGCTTTTCCCCTGGTTGCACTGCTTCCAGATGTGTGTTTTCATATTGAAGCATTTAACCAATCACATTTCAGCCATTATTTGTTGCCAGGGTCAGAAATCTGCCTCAAGGCCTTCACAATCAGTTCTGCAGGCTCTGCTGCATTAAACAAGCGTCGATAAGACTGTTGCTTTAACCAATCAGAATTCCATTTTGTGACACCAAGGCCTTCTCGCAGGCGTAGGGATATGTCATCGCTTTCACCAACTATGATTGGCTGGTGATAGCGTGGACTAGCCTGGAGCAAGCTGCACAAGCAAATATATTGTTGTGTTGATTTAATAGCGGTTTTGTCAACCCGAAATGGCTGGAGGAGGAGAAGAAATGTATTTGTTTGCAGATTTACTGTCAAAGCCATTTTCAAGACGGACTTTTCAAGAAAAAAAAGCTGGACATCATTCAGAAAGGTCAGACAACTCCAAAGCAAGCAAGCCTGTCACAACCGGAAACGACTATTTTCAGCACTAAATCGAATGAAAACATATGCCTTAAATACGACAGGACAGGCTCGACTTTCATCATTAGCTTCAATGGCGATAGAAAAGAAGGAGGAAAAGGAGGATGGATTTTGGTGAGTAAAATATAGCTATATTCCTAAATAATATTTCAATTGTATGAGGTTATTATTGATGTTTTTTTATGTCACAGCTGTAGCTGCAGTAGAGGTTTTATGGCCATGAAATAGTTTTTGAGGGGTGGATTGGTTCAGAAAGCTGAAGGCGTCGTTAGGAAATTCACAGACCGCCACTGTGTTCTACTCATTATTATTATTGCTTACCAGTCAGAAATGTGGTGCGTTTGCAGACTTTAACTGCCAGCAACGTAAGATCTGTGTCAACATAAACAAATGTGATGTTCTACTCATTATTATCATTGGTTACCAGTCAGACATGCGGTGCGTTTGCGGACATCGCAGAAAACAAAGAACGCAACACATCAAAGAGCAACCTAAAGCATGCATACAACCTGATTCATTACATTATTGTCCTCATTTATGGGTGATGTCAACTGGAAGTTATTTGACTTTGACTGCCAGCAACGTAAGATCTGTGTCAAAATAAACAGCCATTTTCATGACGGTTTAATTTTGTTCTCTACGCAAAATATCTTTACCAACGTGCTTTCTTTTCTGCATTTCCATGGTAAATACTATTCTACTGGATGAACATAGAAAACCCAACTTTCCTTTTTAGGGCTATAATGCTGAAAATAAGAGGACAAAAAGGGCAATGATATTTCCGGCCGGTGCACAAACACAGACAAATTCTACCAAGCATGTTGCACGGATCTTAATGGGAGACAAGGCAGGGACGTTGTAAAGTGTCATTACCCGAGGACTGCCGGGAAATCATATGTATTCTCTTTTACAGAACATTTTTGGCCAATTTTTTTGTAAGTAAATGGCACATTGCTCATTTTCTTCATGTTACGTTTGTAGAACCAAATGAGCCCCTCAGGTCAACCCAGGTTGGAGTGGGGCCATCTGTATAGCAAACAGATCAGTTACACTCCTGTCCTCCTCTGCCTGTTTTACATTTGGCAGCCGCATTACTTTTTGCAAAAGGACTGACGGCAGCAGGGTTCTTATAGCATCCGTCGATGAAGAAATGTTGATAAATGGACAAAGATGTTAAAAGTGGAGAGTGGTAAATCAGCCCGTTTTTTTTGCATGAGCTTTTCGAGAACTTTTTATGTTAAAAAAATGTCTTCTTCTCAGTGGAAACTCTAAAGACAAGCCTACTTCATTCTTAGAAGTGTCTTGACTCAGATTAATGAGTAAATAAAATCATTTTAGAATATTATGCAGTAGGTTTTTGCTGATCATGACTAAAACATATTTGTAAAAGTTTTGGGTGTGCATTAATCTACTATTCATTCATTCGTTCATTCATTTTCTGAACCGCTTATTCTCAGAAGGGTCACAGGGGATGCTGTAGTCCATCCCAGCTGACTTCGGGCACCAGGCGGGGGACACCCTGAATTGGTGGCCAGCCAATCGCAGGGCACGAGGAGATGGACAACCATTCACGCTCACACTCATAACTAGGGGTAAATTGGGGTGTTCAACCAGCCTACTATGTATGTTTTTGGAATGTGGGTGAAAACCAGAGTACCTGAAGAAACTCCACACAGGAGGACCGACCTGCGATTGAACCTTGGACCCCAAAACTGTGAGGCCGATGTGCTAACCACTCAGTCGCCAAGCCACACTCTAATATTCCCTCTTAAATAGTACTTGTTTTGAAGTAATTGGTTTTAAGAAGAAAAAATTGGTCTTTAAAAAAGGCCTTTAAACAAATAGGAAATTATATCAAAACATGAAATTGTCAATGCATCACAATAAATAATTTCTCTGTTCCTGGCATTGCAAAAAAAAATATTTGGAGAAATACCTGTCATTAGCTTATTTAATTCAACTTTATTTCAGTATGTATGATTTGAACATTCTTAATGATCTTAATGATTCTTAATGATCCCATTTACTTTGATTTGCTCTGAACTTTGTGCTTTTGCTTTGTTGTTCTGTCTAATCACCCTCTTGCTACTGCCACAATGAAATTTCCCGAATACGGGATGAATAAAGTTATCCAATCCAATCCAATATTCATTCATTTTCTGAACTGCTTTATCTTCATAAGGGTCGCGGGGGGTGCTGGAGCCTATCCCAGCTGACTGGTATAGGCATGAGGCAGGGGACATTCTGACTTAGTGGCCAGCCAATCGCAGGGCACGAGGAGACAGACCACCATTCATGTTCACACTCATACCTAGGGGCAATTTACACTGTTCAACCAAGCTACCCTGCATGCTTTTGGAATGTGGGAGGAAACCAGGAGTACCCAGAGGAAACCCACTCAGGCCCGGGAAGAACATGCAAACTCCACACAGGTGATTGACATGGATTAGAACCAGGGACCCGAGAAGTGTGAGGCTGCCGTGCTAAACACTCATCCGGTGGGCCACCTGCTGTATATTTGAGTCATTGAAAAAAAAATTGCATTCACATCCTGTCATTTATGATAATATATTGTTAGTCTTGGTCCAGAGTCCACCATAAGCATGTCCGCCTCTCCTATTTTTGTTCTTTCATGAAATGGATCCCCGCATTTAGAGAGGAAGAGGAAATCTCGCCTCTCAACCCCAGGAATTCCAAGACTACCCTAAATGCATCATAAATACGTACATTCCTTTTCATTTAAATGAGCATTCATTGGTTGTTCCTTGTCTGTCCCAAGCACAATTGGCTGTAGGCCTCCTTTAGATCATCATCCTTAAAATAAATAAATAAAAACAGACATTTTTCAATGAGGTAAACACAATCATTCCTAAAGTTTCACAATTTAAGCCAGACTCTGGCGACCACATACCCGAAGATCGATGTCACCTCAAAGAACCAACAGACAAAAATGCTCTTGAAAATCATCTATCAAGCTTCTTGCATGCTTTGCGTTTCATCTACACATAGTTCTACATTGGCAACCAGATGAAAAATGTCTACAATATCACATTTGAATAATTGCATCAAGTGATCTGTTTTTCTCCTGAAGTTTTTTTTTCATCTTGGAAACTGTAGACCAGAATCTATGGTGGCGGTACTGTGGCTCCATAGACACTAAAAAGAGCAAAGAAATTGGACAGAGGAAGACACTAGCAATGTACTATTTTGGCAAAACTTGACAGAGAGCAGCAGGAATATTTTAAATTTATCCACAAGCACGATAAATAATTTTTGTTGCTTTTCTGATGGGAATTCCAGTACCCCCATGCTGACACTTGGACACCGACAGGAAGCACAAAGCACTCTTGGTTCACATTGTTTTGATAGTTTTTGCATCCACTTTGCTTTGCTCCACTTTGTTCTTGGCAGGATGACCGGCCGAAACATCTTGTTAGGCCATGTTTGTGTTGGAGGAATGTTAGCCAAACTTAGAGAAAATGCTAAGTTATGATAAGCAGAAACTATGGTGCAGGGGACGAGACACGGACATTGTAAAGTGGAAACTGTAGATCGAGGACTTCACTACCCAAGGACTTCCTGTACAATTTTCAAAGATGGGGGTTTTGTATCACTATTCCATTTCTTCTTCTGTGGTCTTTTTTCTCTCTGTCCTCCATAACAATTGCCCGTCCAGCTGCATTCTCTGAATAGACAACAGAATATAAACAACCGCAATGGGAGATCCCCAAATTCCCATGTGGCGCATTAAAGTTAAGTTTATAGTGACTCTCCAAGTTCCACTCTTCATGCCGAAGCAGCTGAACAAGAAAAGGTAAAAAAAAAGAAATAATAATAATGATAAAAAAAGAACAAATAGTTTTGCAGTGGTATGAAGGCATGGACCAAGTTTGCAAAACTGGGGGCTTGCAAGTATTTGGCCAGTATTTTGCTCTTTTATGACCTACTCTGCATCCATTGAAATTAGCATGATGTCAAGCAGAGCATGGGCCAAAGTGCAGTGTATGACCTTACATTGATCCCTGAACAAGACCAGATTTGATGCATTTTCCAAGCGTGTTTTTAAGCGTCGAGCCTGCAGCAGGCTTAGATAAGTGGGATATTGCCCTCCTTTACTCGTCTTCATAAATCACTTGTTAAGCGTATTTAGGTCTGCTCACGTAGGCACTGTAAAGTCAAGTTTGCGATACCGTTTTGTCTGTCGACTAATCAAGCACGATCAATTGGTCGCCAGGTACTTTTGCAGTATATTTTAGTCAAAGGTATCATGAAATGACATCATGCTCCCATTGCTCCCTTTTAAGGGTTTGTCTAGTAAGACATGAACTCACTGTGTTGAGAAACAGACCAATACAGCCAAATTCCAAAGAATTTCAAATCTGCAGCGGCTCGTTTACTCATTTTCTGGGCCAACTTTGCATGGAATAAGGTGGTGTTTAGAAATTGAGCCAGATTTTTTTGCCTCTGCCAGGAACTTTTTTCCTCACATTGTTGAATAAAAGAAATGCCCTCAAAACGCCGGTGGAAATTAAAGTATTTGCCAGTCAGAATCTTACGATAGTGCTAAAATATTTGTTCCAAATAACTTACACTAAAACATTTTGGGAGTTTTCTTTCAAAGACGTACTTGTCTGAAGCATTTTTCCGTAAAAATTGAACTGAAAATCGGCAGCATAGTTATGCACTATTAGATTCCATATAAGTTTTGAAATATATAAAGTGATATAATAAAATGCCAGCTCTGTGTTATTTGTGCAAAATACTACTGTAGTTTTCCAATAACCAACAAACTAAGCAACAATAAAATGCTATGAACAGAAAAACATCTTTTTGCGGTCGCCCCTCCAGTGTTTCCACTTAACTTCGATTGTGATTGTTATTTTTTGTGCTTCAATGTGAGCTATGAATAATAACCTGTAACGTACACTTAAGCAGATCAAAATATCAAGTGATTTAAATCTAATGGTTTCACATACCTCTCACATTCTGTTTCATATTATGAACCTTTGGCTGTGATGTGATTTATTTATTTATTATTCTTTTCTATACGAATAATAAGGTTGTCATTTAGTCGATAGCTTAGCCAGCAATTGCAAACATCTGGAAATGTTTTTGGATTTGTTTCTCAAAAATACAATTTTATCACCGTCTTAGTGTATTTGTTGCGCTGAATGATATTACTTGTTCAAGCTTATTCCACATAAAATGTAGGGATGTTATTATTATCATTATTTCGACCTTATTTACACTGTCTCGATTTCGCATATTTTTAAATTTTCAAAGGCATGTTTTGTTCATTCTGATTGTTTGGTGGGTGTGCGTGTATATGTAGTGTATGTTTAGAAAACTGTGAATGTGGGTAAACAGCTTGAGCAGTTAGCACGTTAGCTTCACAGCTCTGGGGTCCTGGGTTCACATCCAAGTCGATCCACCTGTGTGGAGTTTACATGTTCTCCCCGGGCCTGCGTGGGTTTTCTCCCGGGTACTCCGGTTTCCTCCCACATTCCAAAAACATGCATGGTAGGCTGGTTAGACACTCTAAATTGCTCCTAGGTATGAGTGCGAGAGTGAATGGTTGTCCGTCTCCTCGTGCCCTCCGTTTGGCTATCCACCGATTCAGACCCCTCGCGACCCTAGTGAGCATAAAGCGGTTCAGAAATGAATGAATGAAAAATGGTGGGTAAACAGAATGCCGAATGTAACACATTTTCACGTGTGGCAGATTTAGGGGAAGTAAATAGACGATGATTTAAAGTTTCCAGCGTCATGATTTTCAGAATTTTATGCTACCAGAGCTATTCTATTTTACATGTGGTTTCAAAAACTAAGTAATTTTCTGAATCTTCATCTGCATTTATTTATTTATTTGTAGGGCATAAAACCTGTGGGATTACATTGATTGAATCATGAGACTAGTCAGTAGTAAAACAAGGTCTGTTGTGAATGTGTCACATATGTTGTCTGTGGAATGATCCTGTTCCTGCTGAAGTCAGCAGATCAGCAGTGATGCACACTAATGTAGCTCCTCATTGGTTGTTTCTATGAACACATTCACCATCACGCCTCGCAGCTACAAAGCAGCTCATTGAGGTGGTGACTGTGGTGAGTCGACCATTCAGGTCAGCATTATCTGCAAACACGCATCTGCTGCTGATCACACAAAAAGAGACAAACACCACATACACATAAACCGCTTACTCACACTAATTAAAACCTGCGTTTGTCTCTTCTTCTTAAAAATAATGTTCATGTTTAAAAGGCAATGTTTTCTTTTTTCCAATGAGAACTTTGGTGACCAAAAGCTGCATTGTTGTCTAACAATGCGTAACAGTTCATGTGACTTGTGAATTTGTGATATCAAATCCAAGATCTCTATCAAAATGTTTGCCTTTACAAAGATTGCTTAGCTATTTATTTATTTCATGATATTTCATTGTATTGTCATATAGGTGTGTGCGTGCGAGTGTGTGTATATGCGTGTGTTTATGTGTGTGTATCACCAGAATGGGTGGAAGAAGGATGGAAGTGGTTGGTTGAGCCATTCCAAATCCAAAAATTTGAGAGACATTTCAGATTTTTTTTCTTTTAATTTTATTATTATAATTTTTTTGATAGGTTACAAGATCCGACAGTGAACTAGGGTGAGAAGCCAGCAGGGGAACAAAAAAATATGTCCATTGGCTGCCCTTCAGATGCTCCTTCATCTGTTTTATGTAGGTCAGACTATTAAGCCTTTTGCGATACATCTACACAAAAATGTTATTTTAAAAGATGAGCTCCCTTTTGTAAGATCGACTGAACATATTTACATGGAATTTTGCACAGAGCTGAATATATGTATACATAGTATACAGTACAACCCATATCATATTTGTGATTTGTTTCTTTTGCTGTACAAAGTGCAAAAGTTGATTTAAACAAATAAACAAAATAAAATCAAAGCATGACTATTACAGTATCCATCCTGTTGTCGGATGTTGTAATGGACAATGTGGCCCTTTGGAAAATATAACAGGAATATGCAGAAAAGGATTTAAAGGATTTACCAGAGTGGGCAGAAAGAGTGGTGGAGTATCTTTGGGAGGGGCAGATGCCACAGATACAGCTCATGGCTTTCTTTACATGAACAAAAGTTGTAGTCATTTTACTAGTATAATGCTTTTCCAGCTTGTAGATGAAACCAAAATAATCAATTGTAAATAGAAAATGGAAAGCCTCCTTTCATTGTCATTATTTAAATTAATGTGGCGGGCCACAGATATCTTTGAATGTGACTATTATTTTGATAAAATACGACATGGGTTCCAAACTCCTAAAATAAATTGTTTACTAATATAATATACATATATAGTGTATATGCCACGAGAAGGCGTACAGTTAAAATAATTGAACTTTTTATTTAGCTTCCTAGTATCTTTGTAGTGTGTTGGTTTGTTGACCGAAGTGGATTCATGTGGCTTACTTTAAATGGTGGGGAAATTATACTGCACCATCTATTTTGGGGTTTTCTCGAGTGTCTGGTGATGCAACAGCGTGTAAATGTTCAGTTCACTGACAATTACAGTTTTCAAGTCCTTAGCAAGACCTTAGTTTACAGAAGTCCAGCTCCTGTGGTTTGCGTAAGCCACTGCAATGGTCCCTGGGTAGCATATGTCCCGTTTGGGTTTTGCAGTGCAGCGGTCGTCTCTTAAAGCCTTTCCCGCAGGTCGTGGAACAAGACGACCACTGTCCGGCGTGCCAGCCCGGGCAAGGGTCTCCGCAGGCTCTGGTTGCCGACGGTCTTTTAGAAGGATCGCAGTTCAATCCCGGCTTTCCGTCCGTCTTCAAACACTGCACCATCCGCCTCTGGAAACCATTGCCGCAGCTCACTGAGCACTCGTCCCAGCTTGCCGATGTCCAGTTCTCAAGGAGGGGCTCTTGTTTGCTGTAAGGTTTCTTCAGGTTTGCGACCGCCCCCTCTTTAATGCTGTCCTCAGCAAGAACGCTGTTGTGGGATTTTTCACGGTCTTCCATCTTTACAGGTTTGTCCTCTTTGTTGTTGCCGCGAGCTAGGTAGAAGGAGTACCTTACGCGGGGTGGCGTTAAATTGCCGGCACATAGCACTTCCACTGTTAGCATCTCCCCTAAGGGATTTACCGACTGTATGGTCTCTGAAAGGCCAGTGGTGCCGCTGTAGCGCAGGAGACTGCCCTTAACGATGATGTCCCTTTCACCGGCTGACACCACGTAGTCACCATTCAGAAGGTACTGGCTGTCGCTGTTCTTGACTGCCAAGTAGTTGTCATCACCCAACATTCCTTGGTAGCCGCGTTGACGGATGTCAATGTTGGTTGCCCCCACTGGCAACCTCACAACAAAGTTGTAACCATGCCTGCAAACCAAAATACAACATATGTCCAATGAGCTGTCTTATCCAACGGAAAGTCCACAATGATGCTCGAAAACTAAAGGCTGTTACAGTAATCCCTCGAATATTGCGTTTAATGTAGCCTAGACATGGCCGCGATAATCGAAAAATCGCAAAGTAGGGTCAGCCCTATTATGACTATCTTTTTTTTGTTCAGTGCTGAGTCATAGTAGCAAGAGTAGCTTCCGTTTATGAGTTTCAGCATCGATTTCCACATTTTTATGAACTTTAAAAAAAATAGCTGAAAAACATCGCGAAGAAGTGAATTTGCGATAATCGAGGAAAGACTGTAATAATATGCACGTCTTTTTGCTATTTGCCCTTATCTACGGTATTACAGCTTTAGGAAGGGTAGCAGGCAGCGCCGGGCTAGTTACGCCACTATTTGCGAATTGATTGTGGCCGCTTGGACGAACGTGTCTGCTTGCACTGTTGTTCGAGCTTTTGCCAAAGCCGGCATCATTTCTGTGGAGCCACATGGCAATGACAGTGACTCGGACAACGTAGAGAGGGAACACAGCGTTTTTGATGAATCATTTGGAAAATTGTTCAATTCGGACACAGAAAATTAGGACTTTGATGGATTTGTCGGTGATGATGATGTGAGTACATTGTAAAATGGCTAAATAAAGTACAACCGAACTCAGTTTTGCTTCCATTGCCTTTTTAGCGTGAGTCTGTATGTTTAAGCTGGTGTATGTTTTGCCCTGCCTGGCTACGCCTTTAAATTCGGTGCGTCTTGTGTGTGTCAAATACTGAAATAGCACTCGTTACTGACACTGCGCCTTTAAATGCGGTGCCCCATATAGTCGTGAAAATACGGTAAGTACCACTGGAGTATAGGTTGCAATTTTGGAAGGCCAATTTTTTTTTCTTTTCAGAAAGCAAGAAAAAACATACGTTAATGTAACACTAATAACCTGGAGAACAGCTGGGTAAGTAGGCATCTGATAATTGTTTTTTGGATATAGCCTAAAGAAAACAACATAACATGCTGTAAAAATATCGTAATTGAACTTGAGTATTAGTCACAGGCCCAACCAAACTATTTAAAAAAAAGACTTAGTTTGGAAAATACGTTATTAATAACGGAAGCACAATGATGTCACTCCAGCCAAATTTTTCAACTTACCTGTATGGCTCATAGGCCTCCTACGCAAAACAAAACTGTACAATTTGGCCTACCGTTTGTTTAGTCATATAGTAAATATAACCTCACATGTACGTACATGCACAAGGGGAAAAAGGTGCACTGTAACTTCATTTTGCAAACCAGGTTAAACTTAGCTACTCTGTCATACACTTGAGATGCATCGGTTTGACAACTTCCCATGACACTAATTAACTATTCTACTTTGTCAGCATCATGTGGCATCTTTAGGCATTTCAGGCGGAAAAAAACCTTAATAAATGAATAGGATTTTTTTCCTGCATCAAAGGTTGAACAGAAAAAAATACATGAATGTTGGAGTGTGAGTGATTGCTGTACTCACATAGGTTTGGTAAAAAGTCCTGAGATCTTTTTGCAGCTTTTGTTGTCACCTCCGCAGACGCCACATTTGTTAAACTTCTTAGTGGATCCAATTTTTCCATCACAACCAGCCTTGATGCATTTTCCTTGAACACACACCCCTGTTGAGTCTGGTGAGCATGGTGTTCCATCCACAACCTGTGGTGTAGACATATTCAGCATGGTAGAGAACACCATTCATTAAACAGCACTCAAAATCTGCTTCTTCATTTTGGATCGTTCTGACGTCGCCAGGTTATATTTTTGGGTGATGTTATTACATTGCCAGTATTTTCTAAGAAGAGATATTCGTACAGTGTCGCACACCCATTGAAGAGGATGTGGCGTAAAATGATATTTGGTTCAGCTGTTTCAAACACGTATGCAGCTGCTCGATGATTCAGTCATACACATCCCCTGAGTGTTCTTCTCCTCTTAGGTCAATATGATCTAGTGTGAACTTTCTCTCACGGCTGCTCACACTCAATCCACACCCATATTATCTCACGATGATAAACGCCATCCTTCTACTCCTTTTCGTTATCCCGTGCACGGCTGTTCTTTCTCACAGGATCACATGAATTCGCATCGCTCACAAATGAAATCACTTACAGCCACATAGTTCAAATTATTGCGATTATCCCTTATGCAGAGTGCTGAGAAAAAATAGTGTTCTTTTTTCCCCCTAATCCAACTTGATAGTATTAAGACTATCAAGATTAATAAAACTAACACCTCTACAGGAAGGCAGTGAGAAAGCATCTATTGCACATTCCAAATTGAAGAAAGAAAAAAATGATACTATTTGCAATTGAACACTAGATAGGAAAGGAAATGACGCAGCTGTTTCTGTCAATGTTTGGAATGAATGATAAAAAATTGGAGAATGTGGTTACAGCTACTGTGTTGGAGCAATGTGTGGCATGTGCTGGTTTAAGATTTTTGTTATAAATAGCACTTCATTTTTCTCCCAACTGGCCCCACAAAAGAATCTGGTTTACATACTTAACTCTTCTAGATATGATTGGCATGATTGGATGTGACAGAGAGAACATCCAGTCAATGAATATTCATTTGAGGGGAAATTCTAGTATACACAGAGTGTCACAATGAATAATTCTTTGACATTGATAGAAATAAACATCTACCCGAACAGTTGAAAAGGAGAGATATTGGGATGAAGTCTTAAAAAGGGTGTTTCCCAAGACTTTTGTTTATTGACTATATCCAGTTTAACTTCTTACCTTGGGTGCCATGACATAGAAATAGCCAGTTCCATTTGCTCTGCATATGAGTTTACATCTGTCATCGACGCTCACTCCAGAGTACTTGGGGACCCACACAACAGAGGAAGCGATATGGTTGCTGCTGAAACTGCGCCCGCTGGATTCACACTGCTCATCGCGGTAAGTTTTACCTGCATCGTGAGGAGAAAGTGGTGCAAATAAGATCGAGAGAAATACAGAATTTACAGTTTTGGAGAAATTCAAACCTGTATCAGGGCAGCGGTTCAGATTGCAGGAACGGTATTTGACCCGAACCCCTTGGCAGTATTTCCCCCCATTTGATGGAAAGGGGTTGTTACATTCTCTTCTAGCCAGTTGCACACCACCTCCGCATGACCGTGAGCAGGTACCAAACGGAGCCCACTTTCCCCAGCGACCGTCCACCTTGAAAATACGCAAACAAGGAGGGGTGTTGTTGTTGTTTTTTTTCCAAATGAATTAACGTTGTGAGTGAGTCAAGCCTTACTTTTGAAGTTCGCTCCTTCCTGGGAGAGCAAATCCCTCGGTCACAAACATTGCCATCACCACAGGGGGTCCCATCCGCCCAGGGGAAGTGACGAGTCATACACACCAAATGGCCGTTGGACTTTCCCGTACACCACAGGCGAACGCATGGCGGCTGCATGAAGGGACACGGCTGGGAACCTTCGCCAAAAGCCAGCTCACACTGACGCTCGAGCTTGTAGGATGCTCCGGGAAGCACATTTGGTAGGCCTAATGGTTTATGGGGCTGGTCCAGCAAGCACTCCCCTGGAAAAGGCTCCCAAAAATCAGTTCTTGTTTTCGACAGCTTAGCTCATACGAACACATTTCGTTTCACCAAATATAAACTATGGATGTCCCTGTTCAGAAACAGTTAGAAAATCCAAATTTATAAGAAATCGGCCCCATCGTGTCATTTTTAGAGGAGAGGAATCAGGTCAAAAGGATCGTTTTTTTGTTTTTTTAATGTATTGGTTTAGCTTTTTAGGTATCAACTCATTAGCTGCTATTGGAGAGAAGTCCAATCTATTTTGACTGGTGGCGATGGCAGCAATCATTCGATGAAATATGATCACGTGGTATAGAAGTTAATGAGTTAGGATAATGAGCAATATTTCTATATTGATATTGACACCATTGAAAGTAAAAAAAGGAAGTGTCCAACAAATCACAACTGAAATAGCTCAATTTATGGCATTGGGTGACCAAGTTTATTCGCTCTGAGTTTATTTATGTAAAATACAAGTTTCAACCTTATTTTTGTGCTGCACAACTGAAAAAAAGGGATTTGTGAGTTTTTTCCCTTTTTTTCTGCTCCCTTTTATATGATTATAATCGTGTGATACCTCTGTCCAAAAGTAATTTGGATATACTACTTTTTCCCCCAAACTTAATGCATTTCTTGGGTATCAGATCAGAACTCAGTATCGTCAGATTCTCAAAACGGCGTGACTCATGTGAAAAAATGTGATTGGGACATCCCTAATATAAAACCAATACAAAATATGCTGCATTAGTTCCACATCTTTTTTAAATGGGTGGCGGGTGGATTCCTTCGTCCAAAAGATCTTGCAACAATGTATGAGAAATACCACCCACAACCTCCTAAACCACATGTGTCAAAGTGGCGGCCCGGGGGCCAAATCTGGCCTGCCGCATCATTTCGTGTGGCCCGGGAAAGTAAATCATGAGTGTCGACTTTCTGTTTTAGGATCAAATTAAAATGAAGAGTATAGATGTATATTAAATTTCCTGATTTTCCCCCTTTTAAATCAATAATTGTAATTTTTTAATCCATTTTTTCTGTGTTTTTAGTTCAAAAATAATTTTGTAAAATCTAAAAACATATTAAAAAAAAGGTAAAATAAACATTGTTTTAGATCTATAAAAAACTGAATATTCAGGGCTTTTAATCCAGTTCTTTTAATCCATTTATAAAAAGTCTATCTAAGTTTATCTAAAATGGTCCGGCCCACATGAAATCGAGTTGACGTTAACGCGGCCCGCGAACCAACCCGAGTCTGACACCCCTGTCCTAAACCCTTCATCTGTTAACTCTTGCAAAAAAAAGGTAGAACATCTTCCCCTCACATAGAAAATGAGTTACAGTTCAGAAATATTTTTACGAACTTTCAAATTGCGATTTAATAGCTTTGAATTTTCCATTCTGATACAATTCAAAAGCGCTGTAACGGCACCTTTCCAGGAATGGGCTAATAATGCGAAGCATTTGACCAGCAGCTGCTTCGGAAAGATTTTCCAGGAGGACGTCTGTATTGGGCGGCCCAGCGACTTAAGTGGGTCGGCCTGGCAGTTCTGGGGTCCTGGGTTCAAATCCAGGTCGGTCCACCTGTGTGGAGTTTCCATGTTCTCGCTGGGCCTGCGTGGGGTTTCTCCAGGTACTTCGGTTTCCCCCACATTCCAAAAACATGCATGGTCGTCTGATTGGACACTCTAAATTGCCCCTAGTTCTGAGAGTGAAAGTGAATAATTGTCCGTCTCCTCATGCCCCGCGATCGGCTGGCCACCGATTCAAGGTGTCCGCCCCCGCCTCTGGCCCGAAGTCAGCTGGGATAGGCTCCAGCACCCCCCGCGGCCATAGTGAGGATAAAGCGGTTCAGGAAAATGAATGAATGAACGTCTGTATTCGTACAACTTTTTGTTGGGAAAAAAATATTTCTTTTTTAACTGCATTGATTCCCCACCTGTTTAGTATGCTATTTCCTTTCTGGGTAATTTAAACTAATGACGGGAAAAAGTCTAAAAATACAGCAGTCATTTGCTTCCTCCTGTTTCACCGCCAATTGATTAACTTCCAAAGCGCCTCTTATTACAAAGAGAACAGTACAAAATAATGTCTGACATTGTCCAGAAAGTTACAAATAATCTTGGTCGCAGCACAGCATGCGAACGACCTCAGACCTGCCGCAGGATGTCTTCATTCTCCCAGCTGTTCTGTCACAACTTGGATTTATGAGCAATGGTGAACAGACACCACAAGAAACACTTTATGAAACTTGCTGTTGGAAATGTGGAGGACAGGTCATTGAAAAGAAACTAAATCCAATCCTGACTAGTAACTGTTTCCTGTTGTCAGGGCATGAAACAAGAATGTCTATCCAACCTGTATGGGAAATAGTGGCTGGTTAAAGTTCTGTTCTCCAAACCATTGTGGTGATGCTTCTCCAAACAAAGTCACTGATTGAGGACAGATGTGAAGCACTTTTTAAGATGAAAAAGTTTAGCATTGCTCTCAGGCCGAGCTTTGTGGTCTGGCATGTTAGCGAACAGTCTGATTCCATTTTTATTCAACTCGAGGATGCATGAATGCTTTTACTCAGCCATGCATTAAATTGAAAGATGGCACTACATTCTAGTTGGAGATGAAGAGAATAAAAAACTGCAAACGTATTTCCCTGGCAATGCTACTATGAACAGAATAATCATACACGTTGAAAATGTGTTTTATGAATGCGATCATCGGTCAAATATTTAACCACTGGGAACAAGGTGCCGCATGAAGGCCCATCAAAATATCTATTGTTCCTCTACATTTTAGGTTTTTACATTAATAACTAGGGATGTCCCAATGCTGATTTTTTTTAAACTTCTGTTAAGAGCTGATTTTTTTATCCCAAGGTTTGCCAATCCAATGCCCATCTTTTTCGTGACCGGACGTTTCGTTGAAAGACGTTTGGTCCCCGTACGTTTGGTCACCGGACATTTGGTCGATCGGACGTTTGGTCCCCGGACATTTGGTCGATCGGACGTTTGGTCCCCGGACATTTGGTCGATCGGACATTTGGTAGAACGGACGGGCCGTCAACAGGACGTTTGGTCGCCGGGTTCGCTCGCTGTCAAATTATTAGAGAGAGAGACAGAGAGTTTACTGTTGAAAGCGAGCAACCAGGTAATCTCTCGCTCTCAAAATTATAATCATGAGAGAGAGAGTCCGTTCTACCAAACGTCCGGTCGACCAAACGTCCGGGGACCAAACATCCGGGGACCAAACAACCAGGGACCAAACATCCGGGGACCAAACATCCGGGGACCAAACATCCGGGGACCAAACATCCGGGGAACAAACGTCTTTCGACGAAACGTCCGAGTGCCATATTTTTAAACTGGTAAAAATAATGCAACCAATAAATGCCAAACATATTGTTTGTATTGAAGCGAACCATGGTGGTAGCACCTCAAGAAATTCACTGGATCGAATCTAATCTCGTGACCGAATCCGGTATTCTTCAAAATTCTGAAAATAGCTACAATGTGCACCAATACTGATATCCGGTAAGGACATCACTATCAATAGCTCATTCACTGCCATTGAAAGTGATAGAAATCAAATCCACTTGAACTGGGATGGCTGAAATCATCAATGGCAGTTGTGAATTTATTAAACAACATTAAAGCTGTGTGAACAAGAATTTTCTTTTCTTTTCAGTCTCGTAAGTAGCAATATTACTGTGTGGTTCAGATTAGATTATATTCATCATATCACCCTCAATTACAGTCAATGAGCTAAAACATTGTTTGAAAAGGGTATCAAATGTAGACTGACCGTGTCCACTGTCCAGAAATTCAGTGATGATGGCAGCGCTGCAAGGTGACCACGGGCTGGTGCGATTAATCTGAATGAGTGTGGGAGACATCATATGGTTGTCCTGCAACTTGCCAAATGCATCCTCGCAGGCTTTCACGTTGTCGTGTGGCATGTTGAAAACGTGTCCTGCGGTGAGGTAAAGATGACAGACGGCTTTCACAAATGCTTGATTTTTGTCAGTTTGTCATGTGCGGTCAGCAGTGGAAAGCCTGTCTCCGCGGTGCTAATACACAGAGATGATGTAGTAAGTGGTGGTCATGTCGTGATTATGGTCAAGACCCATGATGGATAGTGAAATGTTAGCTTTTTTTTATTTGCGGCTTCGAATTTGCAGTACTACGGCTGCCGATGTGTGGTTCACCGAGTTCGTGAGCTGTGGTGAAGGCCGAGGGCAATCCGTCGTCTTCGATCACGGAGCAGCTCCTCTTAGGGTCGCACATGGTTCCGACGTCGGCCATCCCAAGGGTGTCGCAAGTGGAAGCCCCGCACAAGTCCTGGAAAATGAAGTAAATAGAATCACCGTATGATTTCTTAAAGTCCTACTATCACTTCCAACTTCAATACATTTGACCTGTAGTCCTTTGGATTTTGTTTTTTTAAACCGCAAAACACTATTTCATTCCAATTTCACTAGAAGCCAAAGTCACTTAGTGGAAGTGATGCAGCGAAAGGTAGTTTTTTTTTCCAACTACGTATTTATTCATTTGTTCATTGTCGTGTATTGTTTTTTTACAAGAAATGTAACAATTTTAACCGGATTTTTTTTTATTAGGGTGCTGTGTGTGTATATATATATATATATATATATATATATATATATATATATATATATATATATATATACACAGCACCTGGTATTCCCATGCAGTCTCCATCCAGGTACTAACCAGGCCCAACCCTGCTTAGCTTCCGAGATCAGACGAGATGGGGCGTTTTCAGGGTAGTATGGCCGTGAGCGACATTGTTCCTGAACAAATCCCCCTTTGGAAAGCCGAACGGTCCAAAGTCTTGCATGTGGATCGTGTATTTGGATATTTGGATCCGGGGTCCTCTTTGGAGAGCCCTTCGTTAAAGGAGTCGACTTTGTTGCCGCTTGCTATTCTTTTGCTTAATTACTTCTACAACTACGGGAATGTAGATTATCAGAAGGAGAGCTTCAATAAAATGTTGTGAGATGTGCAGAGGAGGGAAGTCTTTCATGATTTAGGAGGTCAAAAGGAGATGAACATCCATGAAATGTCGAAAATGGTTTTGACAAGATGCTTACAGCACCTGGTATTCCCAAGCATTCTCCCATCCAGGTGCAAGATATAGATATATATATATATATATATATATATATATATATATATATATATATATATATATATATATATATATATATATATATATATATATATATATATATATATATATATATATATATATATATACCTCCTCAAGGATAAAACCTTGCATTCCATTACAGCAATGGCTATGCAGATGCAGACAAATACATACATTATTTGTATTGCACAATTTCAATAGTAATAGATTTGTACAAGTCTGGATCATTTATGTTTGAATACTTTTTGAGAATATTTTATTATTGAATTAACGCAGAAAACCTCATGATACTGGGAAATTAAGACCAGTTGTACACACTAGGTAGTGCTGTGAAAATTGTACTGGGCATAGATAAGGTTTTAGTCTGGCTCTTTTGCAGCTACAACAGCTTCCATTCCTCTGGGAAGATTTCCTACAAGATTTTAGAATGTGTCTCTGGAAATTTTTGTCTATTCATCCAGATGTGTGAGGTCAGAGGTGACTAATGTTGGACCCGGGAGAGGCCCTGGCTCACAATCTGTTCAATTTCATTCCAAAAGCCGAGTTCTCCAGTTATTCCAAGCAAAACTCCAAAAGATTCTGGGAAGCAATCCTCCATTAACATTTATAGATTATGAAGTCTGTTTCAAGACTATTGTCATTTCAATAGCCCATAAAATTGATTACTTTTTGACGTACAACAAGCGAATTCGCCAAACTTTAAGTTTACAACAGACTACTTTATTAGTTATCTCAAAGTTGCCTTTCTTCTCTCAAGGTTTGTTTAAAACTTTTTTAACTTTTTTAGTTTTTTTCCTCATGTCCATCTCCTGCTCCCACTCTTGTCTTCACACAAAAAAAAAAAAATTCTAAAAGCCTAACAGTAAAAACATGAATCCTACACTATATTAAAAAAACGTGCTGACATTTATACACGACAGATAGTTTACGAGGACAGCGCAAACATCTTTGTGGTGTTGAATGAGGCTTTTTACTGACTAGTGCATGAAGTGCATGGCCTCATGTGACGTAATGGCACTTTTCCCCAATCATTGCATTTCCATGCAGGAGCAGTTACCAAAAGGCTTTTTTGGTCACCACACAATTCCAAAGCCTAATCTTAGCAAGGAAGCATTTGGAGCAGTTGACGGAGCCTCCTAATCACAGGACAACTACACAAAGTTAACCACACAGAACCGCCCGTCAACCTACTCCCGTTCTCTTTGCATATACTGTCAGAGAAAAAAAAATGTCCCGGGCAGTTATGTCCTATGAAATAGGGATGTCCCAATGATGATATTGTCACTTCTGAGCCGATATTTTTAAAGAAATGTTTTGCCGATACCAAACTGACACCCATAAAATTCAGTCAAGCAAAAATATAATGCAACCATTAATTGAGAAATCATATTATTTGTATAAAAATAAGCCCTGCTGGTACGTCTTCAAGAAATGCTCTGTCTTAAAACATTACATGATGCTCTGTTACTATTAGTGTCTAAAGAAAAGTCGTCCCACTCAGCAGACATGTTTTTCCAGTGGTTTGATTTACATAAGCCAAAAAGCACCTTGATACTTAAAAGACGTGACGACTGGATGAGATCCAATCTCGAGACCAAATCCGGTATTCTCTGATACCCCAAAATTGCCATATCGATCGCCAATACCAATATTTATTATCAGATCGTCACATCGCTAATATAAAACACAAGCGAGGTTTATAGGCCCAGAAATCGTCATAAAAACAACACCAAAATGGTTTGCCAGTGGAAATAAACTCCAGATGTGTTAGATGAGATGCTTTGTGTCATTAGTGAGAAAGGAAAATAGAGGCAAACATGTAGAGGCGAGAACCAGAAGAGGCTAAGGCTTGGTTCTGGGCAACGACCTACTTCCCACATCTGTCATCTCATTTTGCCGTGTCACTGTGCCGCAAAGGCAAATACAATTTTGCAAGTTGAACTCAAGAAACATGTCACCCTTTCCATGAATTTACACGAACACAAAACCACCTGGCCTTTTGCCAGTTGTGGAAGCAAAACCTAGCGAGATGGTCTTGCTGTACAATAGTGATGTGTCCATGCAGTTTTAAAAAAAAAAATTTTTTTACTCCTAATCATTTTTTTGTTTAATTTAACCTTAGTAGTACAAACTCAAGAAATACTGTGGAGAAGTTACCCCTGTGGAAGTTTCTGACAAGGCTTGTACAGTTGAGGCATAAACCTGATGTGACAATAGACCTGTGCAATCTCCACCAACCTCCTCTCTCAGGACCCTGTTTAAAGTGGTACTCGGTCGTTTGGTCGCCGGTCTTTTGGTCGCCCGGAAGGTTATTGATAATTACCATTTAAATTGTTGCTCAAATTCCCTAAATACAAACTGCGAATTATTATTTAGTCATACTTAATGCCCTATTAATTATTAGGCTAAAGAAAAGCTCAAAATTTCCCGTACTTTTATTGTGTTTTGTTGGAGAACTTGTTAAGACCCTGACTGACGTCCCTTCCTAATGGGACAACTCATGTACATACAAACTCTTATACACTCACACGTCCACTCAGTGAAACTGCTCAGGGCCATTGTTGGCTTTTATTGATGCGTAGACCGTGTTGTTTTACCTTGTTTTGTCGCCGGTCTTTTGGTCGCCGGTCTTTTGGTCGCCAGTCTTTTGGTCACCAGTCTTTTGGTCACCAGTCTTTTGGTCGCCCGGACCCAAACAACGGGCGACCAAAAGACCGGCGACCAAAAGACGGCGACCAAAAGACCGGCGACCAAACGACCGTACACGGTTTAAAGTGGAGCAGGCAAGTGGGGCTGGTGTGGGGTGGGGACGCGTTACAGCTGGAGAAGGAGGAATGGGAATGGCTGCGAGAAGCTTTACACTTTGGCCTCAGGCATCCCTGAGGGAGCTGACGTTCATAGTCTATGGTAAAATTGCAGGTAAGTTTTGAAGATAATGTGTTGATTTAAAAAAAAGGATGCAGTGCCATTTCATCTATGCTACGTCAATATACTGTATGTGTAGTGACTTCGGATCATTGCAACTGCAGAAAGTAAAAAGGGCTTCTCTCACGACCTGATACAAGTTGTTGGAATATGTCAGTGGGAATTTTGGTTCATTCACCCAGAGGAATTTTATGGAGGTCAAGGGCCACTGTTGTTGGACTTGGTGTTGCTATCCAATCTGTGTTCCAATCCATCACCAAAGTTTTTATTGAGGTCAAATTCAGATGTCTCAGTTCTTCCTCAGCAAACAACTCAAGCATGCATCTCTGTGTAAAGCTGGTTTGGGTAATTTTGGCTTTACTTGAACACAAACAACAAGGGTGTTGTGCATGACATTTGTCACCATTTTCAGAAAACAGCCTATTTTGCACTTTACACGCACTCAATAATGGTTGTGTGGTTTTGTACGCCACTTCAAAGCATAAGCACAATAATAAACATATCGGGTGCAAACAATGACTTGTACTCTCAGACTGTTTATCAAATAGGAAAATCTCATTTTTTTGTGGCGAGAATGACTTTTTTCAATTCAGTTTCCGTGTGGATCTTTCTTCATGAAGTACGTCAGTGACAGTTCATCACGCACAGAGAATGATCCAATCAGTGAAAGACAGTACAATACAGTGTTTTACCAAAATACTTAACCTGTCGCCATTCCTACAACAGCTTTTGTGTTGTTGCAAATACCACCAGACCAGATAATTATTTCATTTTGTAAGCTTTTTGTACCATTTTGTTCAGTACAAACTGCGCCAATGCCACGTACGATATGTTCTTCGGATCAATAAATATCGGTGTTGGTGTTCCCGAATTTAAACCTTACCTGTCTGGTGAACAGGATGGCTGTGTCCCAATAATCTGCATGCTTGTCACTGTTCTTGTTCATCTTTTTTTGCCAAGTACAAAAATTCCGGAGCGTCAAGGCTGCATTCCCAGATACCTTGGGGCCTTTGTCCACCTCGGAGAGAACCACAATCTTGACCACAACAATGTGAATGGAGTTGAGTATACTTGGGTGCTTGTAGAGCCTTGCTGCCACTGACATGAGCGTCAAGATGTAATGTTTAAGATCGTGGCCATGGAACTCGGCCATGGTCTGGTCCGCTACCACCAAGGTCTCCACGTACCTGGGGACCGACGCGAAACGTTTGCTTCTCCCCATAGGTCTCAATGGGGTTTTGGTCAGGTTGCTGTCATTTTTCTTGTATTGCTCCAACATCTGCGCCAGGTGGGGGCTTGAGTCATTGTTTACCGCGCACCTGTAGGTGGAATTCGGCTTCAGGTTGCTGCTGGTTCTACGCCGGATGACGTGCGCGCTGTCCGCGCTCTCGGTGCCATTGCGCACCGGATTGATGAAGTATTCCCAGCCTCGGTAGCCGAATGCACCTTGGACGCCTTTACACAGGCTCAAGGCTGCATACGAGTCGCGGTCACCGTTTACGTGGCCTGAGAAAAAACACCGAGTCAGGACGTCTGCACCGGACCGCCACGGCGCGCCCTGGTCGGACACGTGAGAGCCGATGAAGTCTGAATCTGGTCGTAAATCCACCACTAAGTCCTGGTGGAAAGCTTGTATTCTTAGCACACATTCGCCACGGGGAGTCTCCAGGTTGTTGTCATTGTGCTGCTGTTGGACGAAAGGGAAGCAAAGTTCACTTTCCATGCAGCGAACCAGTTTGGACAGCGACACCACGACGTGGAGCAAACACGTTGTTCGGATAAACATGACGAGGTTTGCATTCAACTTGGAATGCGATGACCCAAAGCTCGTAAAGAGCATATTCCGATGCGCAAAACTCTCTCGACAATCTTGAGTGAAGACTTCCCCTGGTCCTGACCCATTCCCGGCCTGCACCTGTATGCCAGCTCCACTGCCGTCTTCAGTGCACTTTATGCATTTTCGTCTTGTGTGGAATGATGGAAACTCTATCTCACATTGGGAGGAGTTACACTCATCGGATGCAACGTGATCAAAGTATTGCTACACAGCCTCCCATCAAAGAAATAAGTGGACAGGCAGAGACAACTCAAGGGTTAAATTCACTTTTTTTGAAACATTGAAGGATGACGCACTTCATTCACAGAATGTTTACTCGTGGATGGGGGCGAAATGTCACTAGGGGATTCAATAAGAAGCAAAACTAACAGTTCAGTAAATCTGAACAATACTGAGTTATAATATATAAGATTGGTGTGAATTATAATGACATTTAAACATTCCTTTTAAAACACTGAGATAGGCACTCCAAAAAGTGGAACTTTTATTTATTGGACTGTTTCAAGTAGTAGTTTTGACTCACACACAACTCCTAGTGGTCAAATGAAGAACTTGAGCCCTTGGTGTCGCCTGTGTCTTGTCTGCAGATTTCTCTCATCTCATCTCATCTCATTTTCTGAACCGCTTTATCCTCACTGAGGTCGCGGGGGGTGCTGGAGCCTATCCCAGCTGACTTTGAGCCAGAGGCAGAGGACACCCTGAATTGGTGGCCAGCCAATCGCAGGGCACAAGGAGACAAACGTCTCCTCTCATACCTAGGGGCAATTTAGAGTGTCCAAACAACCTACCATGCAAGTCTTTGGAATCTAGGACTACCCAGGGAAAATCCACACAGACCCAGAACATGCAAACTCCAGACAGGTGGACCGACCTGGATTGGAACCCAGGTCCCCCACTGTGAGGCAGACGCGCTAACCACTCAGCCGCCGGGCAGCCCAGCAGATTTTCAAGTACTATAAATAAGTCTTGTGGCTACTAAATTAACACAATTTATATATGAGTGTGTGTGATTCTTTTTGATTGACTTGACTGCAGTAGACTAAAGCATTCAGATATTTTCACTTTCGTTTTAACACAAACTACAAGTTGAAACTTTTGATATGATCTTTATTGCGAAACAGTTTAAGCATATAGAATATACTAATGTGTAGTATATAATCCAGAAAGTATTGTACACTAAGAAAAATTAATGTGACTTTGATGCTGACGCAACAGACGTATATTGCAACATCGTTGGATAACATTAAAGAGACTTTGTGATGGAGGTGCTTTGACTCCTATAATATTTATATATCTTTTCACTTCATGTTTCAACATAGAAACAATTTACCAGTTGAAATCTGACATTAAAATGGATTCCTACCATGTTTTGGCTCAAGTGGGACAGGGCTCATTTGGTCGGGTTCATAAAGGAATGAAAAAGTTTACAGGCCAAGTAAATTGTTTTGTTGTAATGGCCTTTTTTTTAAATTACCATTGTTAAATGTCTCCCTCTTGTCTGTTTATCCATCAGGTAGTAGCTCTGAAATTTATGCCAAAGATGGGACGTTCGACTAAAGAACTGCAAAGTTTAAAGAAAGAAATTGAGATCATGAGTAACCTTCAACATCCAAACATTGTGAAGTTTTTTGACAGCTTCGAAACAGAAACTGAGGTGTTTTACACACATATACAACAGTCTTTTCTTTTAATTGACCCGTATTAACTCTTTCCTGCTTTTAAAAGGTTGTAGTTGTGACTGAGTATGCAGAGGGTCAATTGTTTCAGATCATTGAAGCTGACGGTAATTTACCAGAAAGCCAGGTAACAGTGTGTCGCACATTTTGCAGAACTTCACAAAGTTTACTTTAAGAATGTTTTTTTTTTCTTTCATTTATCTAAGGTTCGTGCAATTGCCTGCCAGTTGGTCTCAGCTCTACATTATTTGCATTCCCACCGCATTCTTCACCGAGACATGAAACCGCAAAATATCCTCTTTGATAAAAATGGTGTGGTCAAACTTTGCGACTTTGGGTATGTACATATTTTACCTCCCTTCGTTTTATGTGATTTTTACCACTTGAATTACGGATATTTGATCCATTTCTTCACTAGGTTTGCCAGGGCAATGAGTATTTCCACCATGGTAGTGACTTCTATCAAGGGGACGCCTCTGTACATGTCCCCTGAATTAGTGGCAGAGAAGCCTTACGACCACACTGCTGACCTCTGGGCATTAGGCTGTATTCTTTATGAAATCCATACAGGGATTCCCCCTTTCTGTGCTGATTCGATCTTTCTTTTGGGGAAGTTTATCATGAGAAACCCCATCACTTGGCCAAAGACTATGAGCAAAACATGCACGGTACAAAATATTTTTCCGGTAAACCCCTGCTGCAATTTAAGACATTGTATTTTGATTTCAGAATTTCCTGCAAGGTTTGTTAATCAAAGACCCTCAAAAACGACTATCCTGGCCAGACCTTCTGCATCATCCTTTTGTTGCCGATGGGGTTGAAGGTAACAATATTGAATTGTTTAGCATGTATTTGTGGCATTTGTGTGATACTTACTAACACTGTGGTGTGTTGGCAGTGATTCCAGACGTGGATGTTTTCAGTCCTCTGACTGCCACGCTTGACCCAGACATGTTGGCACTGAAACTGAAACAAATGGCAGAAATGATGCCGCCGGATTCCGGAGAGAACAGAATATTTCGAAAGATCCGGGAACAAAGAAACAAGAGAAATGCGTGCAATCAGGGCGACAAGGCTAAAGTCAGCCAAAAATGCGTTTTAAATCAACAGTTGACAAGATTTCTATGATCATTTAAATTTATAGAACCGTCTTGCAGGGACAAAAGGAGGAGGAGGGATCGGAAAGTGATTGTGGAGTGACAGTAACACCCATTCTTGATACATCACCCCCTTTTGATTTTGCCTCAGCTAGTTCAACATCACCACCAGCAAGTCTCACACCAACCAATCATACTTTGGGAACGTCAAATCATCCTGACAGGTTCAACTACAACATTTTGATATCGTAGTTTCTTTAAATTAACTGAATTCGTACATTTTCTGTGTGTCAAATGCAGCGGCGGTTCGTGCATCTTCTAGCGACGCCTTCAGCGAATCAATCAAACCCTCAAAAACTTTTATGGCTATAAAAGCTCTACTGCAACTACAGCTGCGACACATAAAAAATAATCAATAATAACGTAATACAATTGAAATATTATTTAGGAATATAGCCATATTTTACTCACCAAAAATTATTTTTAACTGTACACAATATCCATCCTCCTTTCTTTCTTCCTTCTTTTCTATCGCCATCGAAGCTAATGCTGAAAGTCTTGTCGTATTTCTGGCATACGTTTTTATTCGATTTAGTGCTGAAAATGTTCGTTCCCGGTTGTGACAGATTTGCTTGCTTTGGAGTTGTCCGAACTTTTTTAATGTCCAGCTTTTTTTTCTTGAAAAGTCCGTCTTGAAAATGGCTTTAAATCAACACAACAATATATTTGTTTGTGCAGCTCGCTCAAGATACAGTTTGGTAGCTCTGGCTAATCCACTCTATCACTAGCCAATCATAGTTGGTGAAAGCGATGACGTATCCCTAAGCCTGCGACAAGGCATTGTGGTGTTGCCAACTCGAAATCTGATTGGTTAAAATAACAGTCTTACCAACGCTTGTTTAATGCAACAGAGCCTGCAGAACTGATTGTGAAGGCCTTGAGGCAGATTTCTGACCCTGGCAACAAATAATGGCTGAAATGTGATTGGTTAAATGCTTCAATATGAAAACACATCTGAAAGCAGTGCAACCAGGGCGAAAACCAATGAAAGGAAGCTAACAGACAATTTGGAATTATTTAATAAGTATTGATGGACAAAATATAATATATGATTCAGATATGTCTTAGGCCAGCAGAGAAGGCCTTGAAGGCCCTGGCAGCTCGCCACTAGTCAAATGTCATATTGTTACAAATTCAAAGCTAACATTTGAGCACCTGACCTGTACCATGGATGCAATATTTTGTCACAGCATGAAACATTTTCTAGCATTGCACATGTACTCACTCATCATGTGTGCTGTACGCCTGCAGGGGGCCGATCAGTCGGGACTACGAACGAGAGTTCCCCTCTTTTGGCGTTGGATCACGACTGCAGAGAACGGCATCCAAAAGTTCCATAGTAATATCATTGTTCACCCCAACGAGCCAAAACTGCATGGTTGACATCCCCTTACCACAAAAATAATTATTTCAGATGAGTGACAATGAGGAATTCTGGGAGATGCTTGCTCAGGAGAGTGACCCAAACCGACAAAACCGAGTTCTGATGAAGGACAAAGCCATTATCTCTAAACTGCAACACACCATTTTAAGGTTTAAGCAGCAGGTAATTATGTCTTATCTTCAACCAAGCACAAAATAACACTTAATTGCATCACTGTTCTTCTTGTATCTTCTACGATAAGCTAAGGGATGGTGTTCTAAAAGATACATATTACATTGGACTTCCGCTGAAGGTCCTTCAGAACCTGCTTCTGACCTCTGATGTTGCCATCAGAAACCATGTTAGGACTGACCTCAGGCTGCCGCATCTCTTCTTTGAGTTGCTTCACGATTCCGTGAAAAATCCTCACTTCATTAAGGTGTGAAATAGCAAAAAAATTTGCAACTTCTATTAATCCTATAATCTAATCTTTTGTCGGATTATTGAATTGAGCAGCTGCCGTGGAGTCTGCAAACACTTGGAGAAATGGTCGCTGTGCTGCTAATCTACTGGGAAAACAACCAGGATTGGCTACAGGAGGAATTAAGGTTTGAGCATTGAATTTCCTTCACATTGTGCGTTGTGATCTTTATTATTTAAAAAAATCATCGGAATTGTTTGCATGCAGATCTGAAAATCTAATAGAGCCGTTCATGATAATTCTCAATCAAGAAGACCTCCATTCTTTAGCTGTAAGTATGACCTAAAGATTTGGTATGAATGATAAAGTGGGTTAAATAGTTTTATTGTACGTTTTACGGCTGCAATAGAATGGTGATTTTAGTTTGCCATGATTAATACTTGAATTGCTCTAATCTAGTTTGTAATGGCTTAGTTTATCAGTGTCAAAATGCTAAGAACATTTAAAACTGAGAATAATTAACAGTTCCCCTCCCCTTGTCTATCAATGTATAAATAAATAAATCAACATTTAATTTTTCCTTTTTTTAAATAAAAAACAAAAGATTACAAGATAAAAAGGGAACTATTTAATGTTTCCCTTTTTTTATAAAAAAAATGTATTAAAAAAATACAAGAAAATATTTTCTTATAACCTAGTTTAACCCAAGTCACAATTTTAATATTTTTGTAACGTTTTCAGAAAGTCGTCTGATTATGTAGTGGTTCACTTGCCTGAATTCGGTGCGAATGGTCATCTGATTCTGGTAAGCGGTCTAGGGCGTAGTTTGCCTTTTGCCCAAAGTCGGCTGGGATTGGCTCTGACACTTGCGAGAATTTTCAAACCATTTCCATTACATGGGAAAACTCCTTTATAACAAGTAAAAAAATAATCACAAGCTGTCTTCAAATGTAATTTGGTGATTCTTTGTTCTCCTTTTAGCCTCTTGCTGCATCCGTTTTGGCCCTGTTTGTGCAACACAAGGTTGCTGTCAATGTTGATGTGGCCTTGCTTAGTTCTTTGTTAAAACAACAAGTATCTGCTTCACATCAGGTATACAAGCTTTTTTTTTACATGATCTGACATATGCTTAATTTTAGTACACATTTGATCAGATGAATGTTAGTCATCTGCTCTCTAACTTTTTCAGTTCCAACTTCCACTCCCGGCAGGTTGGGGAATCTGTGATGGCCTCTTGTCTTTACTTCTGCACTCTCTCTCTGAGGTTAGAAAAATGTTTGCATTAATATAATTTAAAGAGTTTGTTCATAACAGACAATAGTGTTTTTTAGGTTTTCGTCGCCTGACATGTTTCGGCAAAACAGGTGACTAAAACCTAAAAAACCCACACAAAAACACTATTGTGTCTTGTAAACAAACCGGTAAAGACATAGATAATAAGAATGAACTTAGTAAAATGAACTTAGTACAACTATAATTTAAAGAGGTTATAGATCTTGAAAATGAAAAGGATAGAATGAATATATTACAAGTAATTGACTCAGTAATTTCAACTTTTAATATCGTCCTAAACAGCACGGGTGTGGATTTTCATATTTGGATCTACATACATTTTGTTATCTATGGAAAAGAACAGGAACCTCACTAGCGTGGAGAACGCCAAACATGGAATTTTGTTCGACAAACGGTAAACATGGATCATTATTTACGAACGCTGTTTATGGAAAACATGTCATTGAAAAGGCTACTTTCCCCTTTGCTTTTTAGGACTTTATTTTCTCATGTCTGCCACGCTGTTGATTTTCTGCAATGATCCCTATTCATATATTTCACTTTTTTGTGAAAGCAAGTCAACATTTGTCTACACCCTCAGCTGGGTGCTAAGCCCTGAATGGTCTGTGTTCTTGATTGTTGGTTTACATTTAAGATTGAAATATGATGTTAATAACTGTAGTCACGGTATATTGTTTTTCCAGTCTTCCTTTGTTTGCCAAAGATAATCCAGTGAAATTGGAGGATTTAACACATGAGAGTTTCATCCAGTTGAGTTGCCTCTTCCTGTGCCTTCCATTTACTCTGGACCTGACTTCACAAAACAGTTCCAGGATTCTGCAATTGTATGACAGCTGTGGTGTTGTTAAAGGGCTTCTGCAGGTGAAAATCATCCGAAACCTATTAATATTTTCCTTTCCAACTTTTCTTTCTCATCTAATTTTCTGAACCACTTTAGTATCCTCACTAACTAAGGTCGCGGGGGTGCTGGAGCTTATTCCAGCTGACCTGCGGCCAGAACCGGGGTACACCCTGAATCGGTGGCCAGCCAATTGCAGGGCACAAGAAGACAAAAAACCATTCACGCTCACAGTCATACCTAGGGGCAATTTAGAGTGTCTAATCAGCGTATCATGCATGTTTTTGGAATGTGGGAGGAAACCGGAGTACCCGGAGGAAACCCACACAGGCCCAGAAGAACATGCAAACTCTACATGGGTGGACGTGACCTGGATTTGAACCCAAGACCCCAGAGCTGTGAGGCCAATGCGCTAACCACTCGCTCCACCGGGCCGCTCTGCGTCAAAATCATGTTTCTGCAAATCACTGAATTATTTTAGCTGAGCCAGAAAGAAAAGTGTCAGCCTGGCGGTTGAGTGGTTAGCGTGTTGGCCTCACAGTGGGGGGCCTGAGTTCAAATCCAGGTTGGTCCTTCTGTGTGGAGTGTGCATGTTCTCCCGGGGCTGTGTGGGTTTTCTTCCGGGTACTCCGGTTTCCTTCCACATTCCAAAAACATGCATGGTAGGTTGATTGGACACTCTAAATTGGTATAAGTGTGAGAGTTCATGGTTTTCCGTCTCCTTGTGCCCTGCGATCGGCTGGCCACCCACCGTTCCCTGTCTCTGGCTTGGAATATGCTCCAGCACCCCCCCGCGACCCAAATGAGGATAAAGCGGTTCAGAGACTGAGATGAGAGCTGATTTTGACGCCTGTTTTAACTTTCACCTTTTGGCAGGTGATTCAAATGCTTCCTCTTTCCTTAGTGGAACTGCCACTGTCACTTCTACGTCGCTTGTTGCTGTGTGACCGTCAGCGCTCTCTTTCTCGCCTTAGGAAAAATGCTGATAGCTTTTTCTCTCAATCGGGTCAGCGCATACCAAGCAGAACAGCCAGTTCTTTGCTCTCCGATTTACTGAAGGTGGAAGAGCTGGGGGACTCAGCTGTGGAACTTCTATCTCTGTTATACCTGCTCACTTGTTTTTGCCCATACTCTTGTTGCCTTCAGCTTCACTTGGATTCCTCCGTCTTGCATCGGGCGCTCGCTCACTCCCATGATCCGATAAAAGCTACTACTTGCAACGTTTTGGGAAATTTGTACCCATTCAAGTCTTCCAACCTGCCTAACAAACATTCTGAGATTTTTAAACGCATGATTGAACTTCTCAAGGATTCTAATGTGCACGTGCGGCAGGCAGCTTGCTTGTCAGTTGGAAAATGGTTGGGTTGTATAGCAGCAGAGGCGGGCTCGAATCATCGTGTGGGCAGCGCTATGGAGTGGTTCGAAACCAAGGACAATGATGAACGGAAGGGTTCAGGCTGGGAAACAGGCGAGAGGGGGTTGGCTAACGGTGAAATGACAAGGTGGCTTGAAGATGCCAGAATGACAGGAGGCACTCTGGCAGCGCTGACCTGTGACCCTAACGCTCGCACTCGTCTTCACGCCTTTGCTGCACTGGGGAACCTGCTGCACGTTCTGGGGGACATTCCTGAGTTGCTGGAAGAGAGTGTGACCGGATTACTTTTGAGAGCCGTGTGCAAAGATCCCGATAAGGCTGTGAGAGAAGCCGCCATTGCAACTTTAAGCTTGTATGCGCAGCAGAACTCAATGCTACAGGTAAGGATATAACCTAAAATTTGGAATATTTGGCATAATAATGCATCATCTGAATAAAAATAGTATTTTTTTGTATGTTTAAGGTTCTGCTATCCCTGGATGCTGAAAAGAAACTTCTTCAAGCATCCCAGCTCGCACCTTCAAAATGTGACTATCTTCCACTCATTGGACAAATAAAGCAAATGAGAGAACTACAGTAGAAACTATGGGGTTTGAAAATAATTAAATAGAATAGAATTAAATTTTTTATTAGCGTTCTGTTAAAGTGACCCCTTTTCCACATAATTGTAATGCACGATCGGTGAAAATAAAACACGATATTAAATGCTGACTTGCCTCAAACCATCTGAGTTGTTTTGATGACACCACAACGACAACCTAATGCGAAAAAGGGAAAACAAAATAGTATAACACGGCAAATGGCTCGCGCGTGACACCTAGTGGACATTAAAATCGAGCTCTACTGCACATTAATTAAAAAAATGAATTTCATTTGGCAACCATCTATTTGTTCACCAATCGTATAACATTATTTTCAGAGTACTGCTATTTAAACTATGGTCTGTTCATAACATCATTTAATATTTATTATTCACAAATGCAGTATTCTACCGATGCCCAGAATGAATATTTTCAACAATCAGTTGAAACAAGTATATATGTATAATATTTAGGGCAGAAACATTTAAATTATTTGCAGTTTTATTTAAAGGTTTTAGAATATACTTGGCACTGGTTTGTTGACAACCTGTTGCTGGGAACGCGATCTCGGTTGCTAGACTAAGGGCCCCTATTTTTGGTTGCCCTTAAAGAGTGCCTGATTCAATTTCTCACGCCGCAAACTAAACACGTATTCCACAGGGGATTATTTCAAACAAACTCACATTTAACATTTAAAGCATAAAATAATTTAAACAATTTTTGAGTGAACTTGATTTAAAATGCAAATTGGTGTTATTGTCACCCGGAAGATGTTTTCATTTGACGAACGACCGCTCAGAGATCGTTCATCTGGTCGGGGCTAAGATGAATTCGTATCATACTTTAGAACTGGTGGGAGAGGGTTCTTTTGGTCGAGTTTATAAAGGAATGATGAAATTTACAGGACAAGTAAGTTCTTTAAAAGTATTGATTGCAATATTTTATGTGAGCATTGTTTTTTTTTTTCTTCCTCTTGTGAATTCATGCATAAAAAGGTGGTGGCGCTCAAGTTTATTCCAAAGACGGGACGCTCAAAGAAGGAGCTGCAAAGTCTCAAGAAAGAAATCGACATCATGAGTAACCTTCAGCATCCAAACATTGTGAAACTTTTCGACAGCTTTGAAACTGAAACGGAGGTGTGTTCTTTATGCAGTATCATTATAGATATTAAGTTTTGTGTAAATATTTTTCTATTCCTATCCTAGTACTATTATTTATATATATATATATATATATATATATATATATATATATATATATATATATATATATATATATATATATATATATATATTAATAAAGTGGGAAACATAAAATATTCGGTTCTGTTTATATATTAATACATTTTCTATTTGCTTTTGTGACTAAAAAACAAAATGGGGAAAAAAACTAAACAAGCGTGGGGGGGTTAAAATATATATATATATATATATATATATATATATATATATATATATATATATATATATATATATATATATATATATATATATATATATATATATATATATATATATATATATATATATATATATACATATATATATATATATATATATATATACATATATACATATACAGTGGTACCTCGAGATACGATCTTAATTCGTTCCGGACTGAGCTCGTATGTCGATATTCTCGTAACTCGAACGAACGTTTCCCATTGAAATGAACTAAAAACAAATTAATTCGTTCCAACCCTCTGAAAAAACACCCAAAACAGGTTATTGGGTTGGAAAAAAAGTTTATTTCTTCTAATTCGCCATCTATTAACAAAGTAACACATAACTAGTGGTTTAATATTACTAAAATGTGTTTAATAGTACTACAATTATACGGATTTCGAAGGGGGGAGAAAGAGAGACGGACAGAGAGAAGGGGTGGAGAGGGGGGGCGCTTTTTGCACGGCAACACGCTCGTTTCATAACATAAACAAATTTAAATGAACTTGGATTACGATGCAGACACACTCAAAAATAAATTTAATCTAACCTTACACTAAACTTAATTCTAATTTTGTTTTAATTTTTTATACCTTTCTCCCGGCCTTGTTGGCTCTGTTTGCCCCGCCTCCACCCTTACTTTCACTATCAATGAGCTGTTTGCTTTTGTATTCCCTTCAAAATATTCCGAAAAAGATGCACACAAATGTCCTCAATAGGATAACGCACGACCACTTGCCAACGAGAAGTAATATATACTCCTTGTACTAGCGGTCGCTACTCCATTCGCACCCCGAGTGACGGAAAAAAAACACTGAAAAAAATGCAACGCTCCGCCCAGTGCTCGTAGATATCTGTTATACACGAAAGAGATGCGGCAAAAAAGACAGTGCGCTAAAATCATAAACAGCCTCTCATGTCTTGGCCACCTGGCTTTCTTGTATCTTGAACTTTGGCTCGTATCTAGAGATAATTATTTGCTCGTAATTTTACTCGTATCTTGAAATGCTCGTATGTCGGGGTGCTCGTATGTCGAGGTACCACTGTACAGTGGTACCTCGTCATACGACCGCTCGTCATACAAAATGCTCGTCTTACGGGGGAAATTTCGAGCGAATAATTCGCCCGTTATGCGGTCAAAATTTCGTGATGCGACCAAGCCAGGTCTTTTTTGCATATCTTTCGTGTATAACAATATTTACGAGCACAGAACGATTAATTCAGACGAGTCCCTCCTAGGACCAGGAAATGCACAATGCACATGCAAAAAGAGGGCTTTCTGGGTAATGAAGTATACTCCTGCACACAACACCCGTAGGCAATGGCAACCTTTCTCAGAATAAAACTTCATTACCCACAATCAATACGTGGGTAAGCTCAACTATTGTATTTCCTGTTATTCTTTCTAAGGAAAGAAGCTCCCGCGATCGTTCTTTAAAGACTATTTCTCGTTGGCAAGTGGCCGTGTGTTATCCTATTGTGAGGACATTTGTGTGCATCATTTTGGGAATATTTTGAAGGCAATACAACAGCAAAAACAGTCCATCGATAGCGAACGTGAGGGCGGAGGCGTGGCAAACCGCCAACCCGAAAAACGAAGGTAACAAAAGATTACAACAAAATTAGAATTCAGTTTTGTGTAAAGTTACATTAAACGTATGTTTGAGTGTCTGTATATATTAATCCAAGTTAATTTAAATTTGTTTGTTCCGTTCACGAGTGCGTTGTCGTGGAAAAAAAAAGACCCCCCCCAAACGTCTCTGTCTCCCGTCGGCGAAATCTGCCCAATTTTAGTTAGACTAAACACATTTTATTACTATTAAACCACTAGTTATGTGTTACTTTGTTAATAGATGGCGAATTAGAAGAAATAAAAAAAAAATTCCAATCCAATATCCTGTTTTTGGTGTTTTTTCAGAGGGCTGGAACGAATTAATTTGTTTTCCATTCATTTCAATGGAAAACGTCCGCTCGAGTTACGAGAATCTCGTCATACGAGCTCAGTTCCGGAACGGATTAAGCTCGTATCTCGAGGTACCACTGTACGTATATCCTCACGAGGATTGCAGGGGTGTTGTAGTCTATCTCAGCCAACAATAGGCAGCCAATCACAGGGCACGAGAGGCTATAATTTGTTGTCTTTTTTTAAAAAGGGAAACATAGTGAATATTCTTTATACATCTATAATGTTCATTCATTTTCATTAATCATCAAGTCAACATACATAATTTACCTTTGTGGACCTCAACAAAATGATGTTGCGGGTCGGAACTGGTCGCCACTTAGACCAGGGGTCTCAAACTTGCGGCCCGCGGGCCAACTGCGGCCCGCGGGACGATAATTTGCGGCCCTCGTCTTAATATGAAAGATCGATTTTTTTTTTTTAATTTTTTTTTTAATTTTTTTTTTTTTTTTTTTTTTTTACCCCTTTCCCCATGATGGCGCAGTTTAAGTGGCAGCCAGTGGCAGTAGCTCTGCCCACTCATGTTTTTCTTGTTTTACAGCATGTTTTACATTAAAAATTAGAGGGAACATTGACATGCACCTGCTTGTGGCAGGTGTGATACTGGTGTGCCGATAGCGAGCAATGATGATGTCGTGACCGGATGATTCGCCTAAAGACGTTTCGCCGACGGACGTTTGACAGACGGACAGGTCGTACTAGTATTTGTTAGTTTAATGATTAAATACAAATACTAGTATTTGTATTTAATCATTAAACGCTGTTTTCAGCTGGATTTGACCGAATTTGAGAGCATTTTGAGCCGTTTGGCGAATGGACGTCTATAGACGTTTTTTTGCCTCCATCGCGATATCATCCAGTATTTGTATTTAATCATTAAATGCTGTTTTAGGATGGATTTGACCCGATTGCTGTCATTTTACGGCTCGGTTCTGCTACATCTGCCTGCCCAAGAGTGCTTATTCCCGGACTGCCATTGAAGGTAGACGAACATTGATTTTTACTATAATTTGGACAACACCGGCGGCGGGCCGGATTAAAAATCCTAACGGGCCGTATATGGCCTGCGGGCCGAGGTTGAAAAACTTGTACACACACGATCCGGCGGGGCGAGCGTTCGAATCCCGTTTCGGCGAAACCTCCGTTCGGCCGAATGAACGTTCGGTGGAACGTCCATTCGGCGACCTGCCCGTCTGTCAAACGTCCGTCGGCGAAACGTCTTTAGGCGAATCATCCGAGTACCGATGATGTCGCTCACACTGGTACTCAGTGCGCTCAGGGAGGTTGTCTTTCTGCTCAGACCAACAAAAAATTAGAGGGAACTTTGGTTCGGAGCTGAATGAACCAATCACGGTGAGGTATACGGCTCTGGGGGGCGGGACATCGGCCGGGCTGTCCAGTGCCTCGCTCACTCACTCATTCATTCCTCCAATCAGCTGGGCGGAGGAGAAGCCGTGAGGCCGATCACTCCGCTCGGCGCGCACACTCCTCCGCTGCTCTCAGCATAGAACTGAATGAGGCGCTATGATCCGTGATCCAGCCTGTGTCAGTGTCTGTAGCCATCTCCGCGATTGAAACGGAGAGCGAAAGTGCACATGCGCCACAAACCCGCGCGACTGAATGTGAAAGATCAACCCGAGACTCATTCCAAGTGGAAAAACATATTACAGAGCCCCAGAGATGTCTCTTTCAAAGCCTGCCGTGAAGAGAAAGGTCGGTGATGAGCACAGACAGTTTCAAGAAAAGTGGGGAGTGCAATATTTCTTTGTTGAACACAGGGGCACCCCGACGTGTCTCATTTACACTGAAAAAGTTGCGGTGCACAAGGAATACAATTTGAAACGTAATTGTACTATGAGACATGCTGAGGAGTATGAAAAATACCAGGGAGATGAGAGAGCCAACCAGGTTGCCAGTCTTAAAACACGTCTTCTGAGGCAACAGGATCTCTTCAAGAAGGCTACCAAAGACAGTAATGCAGCAGTCAAAGCTAGCTACGCCGTTTGTGAGTTGATTGATCCTGTGCTAAGTGATCCCAAATGGCTCATGGACTTGGCTTTTCTTGTTGATATCACACATGAGCTTAATGTACTGAACAAGAAGCTACAAGGCCAGGGGCAACTTGTCAGTGCTGCCTATGACAACGTGAGAGCATTCTGCACTAAACTTGTGTTATGGAAAGCCCAGCTCTCTCAGGCAAACCTTTGCCATTTCCCAGCATGCAAGGCTCTCGTGGATGCAGGTACACCATTCAGTGGTGAGAAGTATGTTGAGGCCATTTCGAAGCTACAGGAGGAATTTGATCACAGATTTGCAGACTTCAAGACACACAAAGCCACATTTCAAATTTTTGCGGACCCCTTCTCCTTTGATGTGCAAGATGCCCCTCCTGAGCTTCAAATGGAGCTCATTGACCTGCAGTGCAACTCTGCACTCAAAGCCAAGTTCAGGGAGGTGAGTGGAGAAGCAGACAAGCTTGGGCAATTTTTGAGAGAGTTGACCCCCAGCTTCCCTGAACTTTCCCGAAGGTTCAAGCGGACCATGTGCCTTTTTGGGAGCACATACTTGTGTGAGAAGCTCTTCTCCACCTTGAACTTCAATAAGTCCAAGTACAGGTCCAGACTTACTGATGAGCATCTTCAAGCTCTACTGAGGGTCTCCACTGCTTCCTCCCTCAAGCCAAATGTGACTATGTGAGAAGAAGCGCTGCCAGGTCTCTAGCAGCAAGGAGTAGGCAAAAGAAGCTGTGTTCAGAATATTTCATGTTCAATGTTCCATTCAAGTTCAGAAAGTTAAAGGTTAAAGAGCTGTTAATACCGACATTTGAAACGGAATAAAAATAATTCATTTTCTCTACTTAGCCAGCCAGTGTATATCTACTGTATGCTCATTAGTATTATTTGGTTTTATATTACTGATTGATTTATTTTTTATTCATCTTTAAGTTAATTTATTTAATTCATTATTTTTTGTTAAAAAATAAAGATATTTGATAACGTTGGAAAGTTTTATCAGTGCTTTTCTTGTGGAAATCCTGATGCGGCCCAGTCTCACCCAGACTCGGCCTCTAGCGGCCCCCAGGTAAATTGAGTTCGAGACCCCTGACTTAGACACTTGTGACGTCAACTTCAATGATATATATGTAGATTTTTTGTGAGTAAATTATATGTGACAGGAGAAATTTGATCATTTCATGCAGTGCTTCCAGACCACTGCTTAAATTACCCCTGAGTTGATTACCTGTTCTAATAGGTTGTTGTCGTGACTGAATATGCCGAAGGGCAATTGTTCCAGATTATTGAAGACGATGGAAGTTTACCAGAATTTCAGGTATAAGCTTCCTACTTCTACTCTACTGCATACAGCAAGATTTTAGATTGTGAACATTTTGTCATTTTTTAAATTGATCCCAGGTTTGTGAGATTGCCTGCCAGCTTGTCTCAGCTCTGTATTATTTGCACTCTCGTCGTATTCTCCATCGAGACATGAAACCACAAAATATCCTCTTCGATAAAAATGGTGTGGTAAAACTGTGCGACTTTGGGTACGTACATTTTTAGGCTCACCTGGCTGTATGTACTCTGCAAAAAATTCACATCATCCAACTCTTTATTAGATTTGCTCGAGCAATGAGCATCTCCACCATGGTGCTGACTTCTATTAAGGGAACACCTCTGTACATGTCCCCTGAGTTAGTGGCAGAGAAGCCGTATGACCACACTGCTGACCTCTGGTCCCTGGGCTGCATTCTTTATGAACTCCACACAGGGGTGCCTCCATTCTACACCAATTCCATCTTCCAATTGGTTCAGCTCATTGTCAAAGACCCCATTAAATGGCCTGACACTATGAGCAGCACATGCATGGTACAAAATAACCATATCGTGATTCATCCTATTGGTTTACTGTTCATATATACAGATATATTTATTAGTATACATTTTTCCAGAGTTTTCTTAAAGGCTTGTTGACCAAAGACCCTCAGAAGCGATTGACATGGCCAGACCTCCTTCACCACCCTTTTGTTGCTGATGGCGTTAAAGGTGTTGACAACGACTTTTTGAATACCGCATGTTAGCTGTACTTGATACTAATATGTGTTGTCAGTGATTCCAGACACAGATGTTCTCAGTCCTCTGACTGTCACGCCTGATCCAGACATGTTGGCACTGAAACTTAAACAAATGGCAGAAAAGACGTCCCTCAACTCTGGGAAGAGCAGAATATTAAGAAAGGTTGAGGAAGAGAGGACCAAAAGTAACACCAAAAAGGCAACTGACTGTACTAAAGTAAGCATATTGTTGACCTTGTTTTGTAACAAAACTGCAATTGCAACTCACAGATGAAATGGCGAGCGCTAATAACTGGTTAGAAAAAATCTCAACTACACTTAAACATATATAAGACTGTCTGAATGTACTTCTCAAAAAGAGTGACAAATACAGCGTTTTTGTCCGAGGAAAAACAATCAATGTAGTCCAAGAATTTAAATACCTAGGAATCACTCTTGACTCTCAACTAGCCTTCAAACGACAAATGAAAAAAAACACGCTAAATAAAATTCAATTCAATTTGTCCAATTTTAGGTTCATTAGAAACAAATCTAACACCTGAGTCAGCAAAATTATATTTTGACACAATGATCTACTACCTAACAAGTTGGTCATCCTGCAAAACAACAGTAAAACCAATTAAAACCATTTATAAGCAAGCTTTGAAAGTATTGCACAGAAAGCCAAAAACGCACCACCACTGTCAGATATTTAAAAAATAAAAAAGCGGCTGAACTAGAACAATACAGACGCTCCCCTACTTACGAACATTCAACTTACGAACAACGGTACATACGAACATGTCTGCAAATTGCGTTTAAGTCCAAAAATGTTCGCAAGTCCAATTTTGTATTTCGCGTCTTTTTCGGAGTAGTACTTCTTTCCGCCGCTAATACCGACGCCTGGCGCTCACCCAGCATCTACCTTCCGCATTGCAACGAAGAAGAAGTGCGTGAATGTATCTCCAGTGTGCAAAGAACCTTTTTCATTTGTATCATTAAATATCTCATGCATCCAATATTGAATATGGTTGGTAAAAAGCTAAAGGCTTCTATTGGGGGAGTTGGAAGGAAGAGGCAAGCCATTTCATTTGAAACGAGTGGCAATAATAACGAAGCTTGATGCGCGTCAGAAAGTGGTGAGCGTTGCACATTCAGTACCATTTATAAACAGAAAGATCGAGCAGCAGGACCCAAATATTGAACGTTGCACAAAGTTTGCAAATCAATTGAATGATGCCATACAGTGCTACTGCATCATTTATGATGAAAAAAAGAAGAAAACTGTACAATCGTCATTAGGTCGCTTCTTTTGGCCAGTTTCTAATACATAAATCTATCTCTCTCTCTACAGTACTGTACATATTCTCTCCATTTTATTAAATGTTTTTTTTTTCAGTACAAACCAATGCGTGTTACTTATACAAGCCTTAAACATACAAATGCACTTATATAAACCTTCAATATACTTATATAGGCCTTAAACATAAATTATAATACAAAATATAGCACTAAATCAACTTACAAACAAATTCAACTTATGAACAATCGCTCGGAACCAATTGCGTTCGTAAGTTGAGGAGTGTCTGTACTGTTAAATATGCAGATGTCACCTTAGTTTACAAAATCATGCAACACAAAGCCCCTCCTCCACTGCAAGATTTTGTACAAAAAAATTCACACATCAACAAGGGCTGGCTCCAGAGGTGACTGTGTAATTCCCTTCAAAAAGAATGCTTTCAGGCAAAGCACCTTCTCAGTCCGCGCCGCACATACCTGGAACTCAATACCAATTAACATACGTGAACTCCCATCTCTGAACCTCTTCGCCAATAATTTTAAAGCCTGGCTGCCCGACGAACAAAATTGTGCTACGTGTGTGTGTGCGTGTGTGTATAAGTCCAGTGTGTGCGCCATTGTTTATCTTGGATGGAAATTAGCACACGGCTACAATCTTACATATTTACATATATGTATGTACATTAACATGAATATAAATATGTTCATTAATATGTGCTGTCCCAAACTCAAACTCAAAATCCTCACATGGCATGGCATCTTCTTAATCTTTGTTTACAGAATATGATAGATGAACTGAGATGTGAAAAAGCCAATCCTGCATTGACTGTACGGCCCCCAAGAGATGTATCATCAGCTCCAGTTCAGTCAACTTTTACAGTCCTTTCAAGTTCATGTCCGAAGAATCATGCTATTGTCAGATCAAGCCTAGAAAAAAGGTGTTTATGAAATATGTGCGTGTATTGTTCACAAGATGGGGGTTTCCTGACATAGACTGAGATATGTCTACTGTGGTCATTCCTTTGGCAGGGGTCCGATCAGTCTGGACTATGAACGAGAGTTTCCTTCAATAGAGATTGGGCCGCGACTAAACCAAAGAACCCGCAAAAATGAGACTGAAACCGCTGAAAATATACATAGTTCAGCAGTAAGTCTGACACTGTCTATTTGCATCTTCGTAAATGGATTAGTTTGGCAATCTAAAAAAAAATCTTTCAGACCAACGACAGTGAGAAATTCTGGGAGAAGCTTGTTGAGGACTTTGATCCAAGCCAACACAAGAAAGATCCATTATACTGCAACAGGATTATTGTTAAACTGAAATACACAATTTTGCTGTTTAAAGAACAGGTGATTAGCCAGAGCTTAGCGTGAAATGATACATTTCATGTAATTACATTAATTTGGTATTTTTTTCTGTGATTAGTTAAGTGATGGTGTCCTGAACGACATGGAGTCCATTCACTTTCCACTGAAGGTTCTTCAGAGCCTGATTCTCGACTCTGACCTTGCCATGAGAAACCAAATTGGCAGTGAACTTGGGTTGCCATGTGTCCTTATTGACTTGGTGCATAGCTCTGTGGAAAATCCACATTTCGTTGAGGTGAGGAAAATAAATAAATATTCTGTTAATTTGGGTCTTTTTCTGATTATCACATTTTCTTCTTCAACGGAGCAGCAACCAGGGAGTCTCCAATCAGTTGGCCAAATGATATTTGTTCTGCTGATATACTGTGACAAGAATGACAGCTTGAGAGCAGAAAAAGGGTCAGACAATTCAGTTTTATACATTTATTCAGGAGTTTGGCTACAATGAAGGGAAACAATGAATATAATAAATCTACAAACCTTAACTAAGTGTGACATTGAGATTTTAACCAAATACCTTGAAACTCAGCAATCTGATTTTTTTTCTCTTAAAATGATTTTCTTTATTGTCATTATTTTACATTCATCATACGAAACTTATTCTTTGTTTCTTTATGTAGACATGAAAAATGTATCAAGCCCTTTCTGAGAATTCTTAATCAAGCAGAACTCCACCCCTTAGCCGTAAGTATAATCAACAAAGTACACATTTAAATGTCCTGTATTTTTTTTTTACTCGGATACATTGTCTTTCTTCTATAAGCCCCTTGCTGCAAGCATTTTATCTGTGTTTACTCAACACAACTTTCCAGTTAAAGCTGACTTGGATGATCTCACTTCCTTGCTGAAAAGATTAGTCACTAGTTCACGTAAGGTACAAAATTGTTTGAACTTGAATTGTTGAAATGTTGGAACAGAGCTGCTTGAATTTGATTGGTCTTTTCTACCTCTCCAGTTCCAATTTCCACTCCCACAAGGATGGGGACTCTTTGATGGCCTCCTGTCTTTACTACTACAAACTCTTTCTGAGGTCAGCCAATGAAATGTTTAATTTTTTATTTTCATTTTCTTTATTGCAACCTCTTTTTGGAGAGAAAAAAACAACTAAAATTGGTCGGTGAAACTCTCTTTTTCCATGAAAGAGATACCTGCTATTCATTTTCAGTAAAAATTCAAAGGAAATAATGATAAAAGCCACAATGGTATAATAAAATCAAAATCATGAAATTTATTTTGCCCCACGATTCATAAAAGAAACACGTGTGTTTTATTTTAATGATAATTATATTGCGTTCAAACATTGAACATTACACATTTTACTTACAGGTAACCGTATAAAACTGTTCTTTGTCGCTTTTTGTCTCGATCACAGAATGATCATGACGACATTTGCTTATGTTGGGATCCACTTGTATTTCATTCCATTTGGGAAGAGATTGGCGGCGCTTTGACAAGGACAAAAACAGACATAGAACTCTGTTCCACAAATGGTAACCACACACTATTATTTGAACAAACAACACTAGGATTGATAACATTACATTATACATTGTCTATGTTTTTCTTTCAGGACTGCATTATCTTATGTCTGTGTCATTGTTGCTCTTCTCCAAGGATCCCTATTCCTATATTTCACTGTTTTTGGAGCGCCAATCAACATTTTTATGCACCCTCGGCTGGCTGCTGAGCTCTGAATGGTCGGTATTGACTATTTGATTCACATTTCTTGATTGCTGGAATTTGAAAAAGTAACTTAATTCTCACCCTGCAGTTCTTTATTCACCGAAGGCCATTCAGGTACACTTGAGGAAAGTTTGAGTCAGGAGAGCTTTATTCAGTTTATTTGCCACTTCTTGTGCCTTCCATTTGCCTTGGACTTGACTTCCCACACCACCTCGAGCATATTGCAGTTGTATGACAGTTGTGGTATTGTGAAAGGGCTTCTGGAGGTTAGTATATCTTGGTGTTCTAAAACAATAATACGTAAGCATAACGTTTCATATAATTAGGGACATTTCAACACTAAGTACAATGGAAAGATGTTATTTGAAGGTAATTTAAGCAAGTCCTCGCTCGCTAAGAAGTTTTGATTTGAACCTTCTTCTGAATGATGCCGATATACAGCATGTGCGGTCGTTTGGTCGCCGGTCTTTTGGTCGCCGTCTTTTGGTTGCCCGGACCCAAACAACGGGCGACCAAAAGACCGGCGACAAAACAAGGTAAAACAACACGGTCTACGCATCAATAAAAGCCAACAATGGCCCTGAGCAGTTTCACTGAGCGGACATGTGAGTGTATAAGAGTTTGTATGTACATGAGTTGTCCCCTTAGGAAGGGACGTCAGTCAGGGTCTTAACAAGTTCTCCAATAAAACACAAGTACGGGAAATTTGGAGCTTTTCTTTAGCCTAATAATTAATAGGGCAATAAGTATGACTAAATAATAATTTGCAGTTTGTATTTAGGGAATTTGAGCAACGATTTAAATGGTAATTATCAATAACCTTCCGGGCGACCAAACGACCGAGTACCGATATACAGTAGGTGCAACAAAGGATAACGTGCAAAACCAGGTGTATTATTGTCTCTGTATTTTTTAGTTTGATTGATTTTGATGTCTGTTTTGTGTTCATTCTTTCGCAGGTGATTCAAATTCTTCCTGTTTCATTAGTGGAGCTGCCACTGTCAATTCTGCGTCGCTTGCTGCTCCAAGACCGTCGACGCTTATTTCCTCACTTTAATGAAACTGCTCCATGTTTTTTCTCGGCGAGTCCTTCGGTTCAGCAGACACGGACCAGAACCGTCAATTCTTTGCTGTGTGATTTGCTGCTACCGGAGGAACTGGGCGACTCTGCCGTCGAACTCCTATCCTTGTTATACCTCCTCACCCGTTTTTGGCCTCACTCCGGCCATCTCCACCTGCATCTGGAACCGACCGTGTTGTGCCAGGCGCTTACGCACTCGTACGGCCCCGTCAGGGCTGCCACTTGCAAAGTTCTCGGAAATTTGTATCCGTTCAAAAGTCTGAAAATGCCCGGTGTGCAACTTAGCATTTTTAAAAGCATGATAGACCTTCTTGGAGATTCGGATTCACATGTGCAGCGGGCAGCTTGCTTGTCAGTTGGGAAATGGTTGGGTTATATTGCATTTGAAACAGAGTTTAACACAGGAAGGCCCAGTCAAAGTGCAAGCAATTGGTTCAAAGTGAAGGACAATGACGCAAGCAAGGGGACAAAAGATGACCACTTAAATGAAGGTTACGGTGACATGAGTCAGTGGTTGGAAGAAGCCAGGATGACGGCGGCCACGCTGGCGTCCCTCACCTCTAACCCTGATGCCCACACGCGTCTCCACGCCTGTGCAGCTTTGGGGAATCTGTTCCATGTTCAAGGCGCCGTACCCCAGTTGCTGGTAAAAAGGGTCTCCAGATATCTTTTGAGAGCCGCATGCACAGATTCCTACAATGTTGTGAGAGAAGCCGCCATTGCAACTTTAAGCTTGTACACGCAGCAGGACGCAATACCGCAGGTATTGAATGGGCATAATAGCAGTTTGATTATTTTTTTTCTCTGCATGATTACTAACTATTATGTTGTGACTGTTTCTTTATAATTTGTCTTTAGGTCTTAGAAATATTGGATGCCAGAGGTAAATTACTTCAGGCCCAGCAGGCATCTCTGCAATGTGATTATCTTCCTCTTATTAGACAGCTGAAAATAGACAAGACTGGTAAAAATTAATGGGCAAACAATGAGGTTAGTAAATGCATTCCTATCTTACTGAAAATAACCAAGCATGTCACATAAAATGTTTAAGAAATGTAGGTAATAATTGAAGCAATAAACTAATTAAGATTGTTCGTGAAACAATATAATCATCATTTTATTTTATTTTATACTGAATTAAAGTCTGAATGTTCATAACAGAATAACAACAAAATATAGACAAGGTCCCAAATTGTTGCTTATGATTGAAAACAACTGCTTCTCTCATAATATTTTAAAGGCTAGAGTAGCGTTGTATGCTTGTCTGTGTATATACTGGTAAACAACTGGTGACTTGTCCAGGTTGACGATGTTATGTACCTAAAATGGTTTCGCTACATGAAATTAGTGAAACATTTACTCACTGTATTGAATGAACTGGTTTTGCCAAGGCCTCGAATGTCTAATGTATTTGATTGACTTTTAAAAAGCATACACACACAGGGTTAGTTCTGCGACACTTTTATTTTAATTGATGATGAAATTTAATTTAAACGGGAACATTTTAAGTCCAACAGCGGGGCATGTTGCCATTTCTTAACGACTTCAAATTGACGTGATAGTATAGAGCAATGAGGCAAATCAATATTTTTTTATCGTGTAAATTAAATAAACATCCCCGTATATTCAAGATTGTCCTCAAATAAATGCATAGGAAAAAAATGCCCAGTAGGAATCTATTCTGCTAGCAGCGGGAATCAAAATTATACATGCAAGCACATCGTTAACCATTTAATGAGGCTTTTTTTCAGTGAATTTGCTACATAGCAGGACCATTACACTCTATTCGCTCAACATATAAAAATTTGTACAAATTAGTGCAGCTTAGCCTGAGGCTCATGAAACATATTGCATTAATTAGTAAGAATCACAATTTATCCTGAAATCTAATTTTGTTACTCTTTTAGAAAGACATGCAAAAACAATTTATTTTATGGAATATATCCAACGTCAAAGAAAAACATGAATAATTTACTTTTCTGTCATTGGCAAAAAAAATGTTCAATGTGTGCTAATTGTTTATCCTGAGCTTTGTGATTAGAGCATAATTTCTCATGACTGACAAGAAAAATTTGAAATACCCCAAAATATATTCACAATAAAATCAAAAGTGTAACAAAAACCTGGGAGTCGGGTGGCAAACAAAGTTCAAGTAACTCAAATCACTCTGACTTTTCAAAACACAATTTACAATAAAATAGTGCAACTGAATCAAATGTATATATTAATATAAATGTCAAAAAGTATACAACATTTTCATTGGGATGGTGAATAACAAAATTTAAGTCAAACGAAAGCAATTATTCGATTTTAAAATGTTAAGAATAGCATTATTTTCAAAAGGAGTAGAAATGTTTAATAGTAAGGATGAAATGAAAAAAAATCAAATTCCACATGTAACTAACAAAAAATGGGGAGAAAAGTTTTACAATCACCAATTCTAATATAAGGCTCGTAAAATCTTAAACCTACAAAAAGTTTTTAGTTTTTTCCGAAATGAACATGTAAAAGATTGTCATTACAGCATTGCCAGAAAGCGATGTTACTCCCGTTTTGTTCGATGATTATTAAACCATGCAATATGTATTACAAAAATAAAGCAACCTTGGATTCAGGACAATCAAAATGACATTAAAAGCTCCACGACTTCCCTGTTGTGGCTTGTCGGGGTTATCCTGTCGTGTCCTGCTTTAGCCTTTGGCTTCTGGCCTTGTAAACTTCAATCAGGAGATCTTTGACGTACTGGATTTCTCGCTCTACAGACTCTGCCTTGTCCCGCAGCTCACGGTTGCGCCCTTCCAAGCAATGCAGCTGCTCTTCCAAGGAATCTAACTCTGCCCGTTTCCTTTGGCGATACCTGCATAAAGTGAAACAACAGCAAAACGTTCACACCCAAAACAGTTTTGGATCAAGAAAAAGAGAGTTTACCTATGCGCTGCTGTTTTGTTCTGGTCTCTTTTCTTCTGTTTGCGCTCTCCTCCTTCTGCGGGGAGGTCGTCAAATTCGTATTTCACGGCACATTGGTCTTCCTTCATCCTGCACGATTCCAAGTTCAGACTGTCCCTTGCAGTCAAAAGACACTCTGGACCCGGATCCTGCAGGAAATTACAGTGCATGTCGGTCTGCCCCATCTGCAGATTCTCGGCTTTGACCGGTTCGGTGACGAAGCCCGGAAAGCTCTCGGACTGCGGTGTTCCCGAAACGTAGCAGTTTTCACTGCCTTGGCCTTTCCAAGAAACTGTGGCTTTTGTCACCTCCACGCCAGTTTTGATGCTGGTCAGCACCTCGTTGTCAGCAACGCCATCGCACACCTCTCTCATGCTATACATCAACAGATCTTCTTTCTTTAGCGAGTCGTCGAGCGCTGCCCCAAAATGGAAGCCGCCGGCGGCAGCGGTGACCTTGGCGTTGTGATCGAAGCGGCAGTTCTTCTCTTCTTTTGCCAGAATGGAACATTTTCGGAGCTCGACGGCACTGCCAAGGCAGTAGCCTTTTCCGACCAACTGCTCCTCTTCCACGCAGCAATAACTTAGCGCCGAGTTAACAGAGTTGCTTCCTTTGGAACTGGAACTGTTGTCGTAAGGTTCGCTTAATCGCAAACCGTCGGGGATTCTTTTCCTAACGTACGGGCTTGGACGACCACAGCTGTACGGGGTGTGTCTGGGAATTTTGGAGCGCCCTACGGGCCCGCCGCACACGCCTAGCAAGTCGAGTTCCCCGCTTGCTAGGGTGAGAAGAAATGGATTGGGTTCCGGTGGGTTGGGCGTGGAGTACGAGGCATAAGGCAGCTGACTGAATGGCTGAGAGCCCATCAGCAGAGGACTCCGGTCGCATTTCCCCAGCCTGGGACTTTTCTCCGGCAGCGGCTCGGACAGGAAGTAGTCCTCCAGTTGGGCTAGTTCCTCTTGTAGCAGAGAGGTCATAACCTCTAGATCAGAGGGCACTTGGATATCATTGTGAAGGGGTGACGGGGGAAGGGAGGCATTGGTGGAGGAAAGAGGGGAGGGAGGGTTCGGGAAGTACGAGGAAAAGTCCACTTCTTCCGTCATCCAGTCAGTGAGAACATCACCTGTTGACAAATGATCCTATTTCAAATCATACGTAAAAACAGCAAAATTGTTGACATTCAAAGTAAGTTTTCCTGTTTGTCTTACTTACTGTCTGGCAAGGAAGGATGTGCTGCAATGCCGAGCCCACCTGAGATGTGGCAAAATATAAAAAAGCCCACTTAGTGCAACTCACCAATTAAGTGTTGACTCCCCTCTGACACCTCCCCCCTGCACCCCTGTGATTGGCTGGGGTTAGCCTGTGGGTGAGAGAGAGTGAGGGGGTGTGCCGGGCACGCGCCAGGCGTCTTCCAAACAGGAGCTGATGTCGCCATCAACATTCTGTTCATCGGCGCTTCGGTTCAGTCCAAGTCGGTGCATGTGCGGGGAGCAGACAGGATCTGACAGTTGGGCCACAGAGAGCAGGGCTGGGCAGGCATAGTGAAACCTAGAAGAGGGTGAAGGACAATATATTGCTGAGAAAACAGATGCGAAAAAAGGTGGCGTGGGCAAGTGGAGACGGCCAAGTCCAACTAAAATGAGAGCCCGAAAGTCTTCTGTCCTTTGGGCTTAGCTAACCAACACACACAATTGACACATGACAGCCAAAAGCCTCTTGGGAACCATCAGGCTGTCAAGGGCTACACTGTTGCCAAGGAACTCCCTGTGCGTGAGCCACACGCAAAGTGAGATGATCTTCAAACTGGATTAGTCGTTTCCAACTAATCACATGAACTGTGTCAATAACAATCACATGACCAAACAACAGGCAAATTGCAATTGCGACGGAAGGGAGAAATCCATCCAAACTTTTTTTTTCAGCATAATGTACTTCCATGGGGTTTTGGACAGTTCTTAAGGTGATCTCAAAATAGTAATGAACATATCTATAGAGACAAAGAGAGAGACAAAGTGGCAAAGTTGGGGTTACTTACTCCATTCTTGCAGAGAAATAGCTTGGAGAGCTTAGGGGTGCGTTGCCAAAGCAAAGCACGGGTTCCTTGGTTATAAAGTCTTGAAAAACTCAGAAAGCCATCGTGTGTTTCAGCTCGGTGCAGACAAGGACGAAGTGCAACTGTTGCAGCGAGGCAGCCGAATAGTAAAAGTGAGCGAGCAGCAGCATGTTGCTGTGAAAGCATCAGGGTCACATTCACCTAGCAACCAACCACGTCACTACTACTCGGCTCCGTATCCCTCCTCCTCCTCCGCGTCCCATACACGCTCCCTCATCCAATTACGTGCCTCTCTTCGCCGAAATAACACCAGCAGTTTATGAATTATACATGAAGTCATTCAAATATATTCAGCCACATGAGGAAAATATGATGTCATCAACTCTGTTTATTCTACAAGTTTTTGGGAAATGTTTAGAAAAATACAACCACAGCCTCTTTGTGGATCCAATTCTTCATTTTGTCATGTTTTAATTAATATTTGAAAGCTTTTTTCGATGACGGATTATTATATACTGTTGAATGTTGTTATTGTGTGTTTCATCTCTTCCGGGGAAGAAACCTCGCGGGAACACAAACACAGACTCGATTCGAGACCAGATTTTACTGAAAAACGACCGGTGCTGCTTTTTTGAAGTAGCCATCGTGGTTTTTAATTTTTACAACTCGTTGTTGACCCGTAAAAACAAGAAGTGGGATAGTTGTTGCCACTCTGTTGCATCAGTGGTCCATGCTTGGCGCCTATTGGCCGAGCTGGTCAGGCTATTGCACGGCAATTCGCTGGAGCGAACCCTGTGTGAATTGTGATTGGTCGTTGGTAGGCAAGGTGAAGATGCTGTTGTCTTTATCTTCCTGTGAGTGCAGCGAGTGCACATGGCTCACGTAAACAAACCAGAGGTGGGGCTTCTTAATCTGGTGAAAGCTTTCTCTTGCTGATGTTTACTAAAACTAACCAATCAGAAAAGAAGTTTATTTTGCCTGAGCAAAATGAAAAAAGTACAGCTTTTTAAAATGTATTTTTATAATCAAGCTATGTTTTGTTATCACATTTTAATAACTTGTCTATTTAATCAACCATTTCAGCAAAGAATTTCAGTTTCAGATTAAATATTCCAATGTGCCAGGAAATCTTGAACCACGATTAATTATAGAAATAGTAGCCTAAACGAATTAGATATTCTCAACTACATGACCGATACTACTTTGTTATTCCCCATTCAGCAAATCCAGAGTTTTCCTCTGTTGCTATAGTAATAGTGGACACTGCCCCTACTTTAGACTTGTTTTCCGGTTGCTGTTGCCATGGGATTTGCATTCCTGTCCCGTTGTGGTGTTTGTCGTCGACCTCACCCTTTTTTCAGCTCCCCTCCTCCCAACCAAGCATTTGCCCATTTTATTTGCTGAGTTGCATCTGCGTCCAATAATTGCCGAAAACAAATGGGCCTTTTCCTCGTCTTTGCAGCACTTGGCACATTGACTACGTTAGCGCATTTAGCTCGTATAGTTACTTTGGCATGTCAGTGGAGTATTGATTCCAGTAAGCAAAGTGAGTCTTACTGCAGTTGATTGCACAGGAATGAAGCATGCCTGTTGAATAGAAATGGAATTGTTTGACACTTTAAATAGTGTTTTTTATTTGAGAAAATTTGATTAATGTCTTACCATTCACATTATATAGGGGGAAAGCAGGGTTGATTGTCCCGTGGGTTGGTTGTCACACTTGTCTTAACTCCACCACCAAAGGACAGTTTTGAACAATATCAGTATTTTAATGAGAATAATTGTGCACAGAAAAAAATATCTATTTTCCTGTCATGTGATTTTAAGGTACTTTGTTTACAACAACTCGATTTCATGTGGGCCGGACAATTTAAGATATAATATTTAGATGAAAATTAGATTAAAAGAAATAGATCAGAAGCCCTAAATATTCCGTTTTTTATAGATCTAAAACAATGTTTGTTTGAACTTTTTTTCTTAGTATGGGAAAATAACTTTTAATCATTTGTGTTCAATTTCAAATGGAAACCAATTTTTTTTATTATGTTCATTATTAAAATGGAAAACAAAAGATTTTTATTTATTTATTTTTCAGATTTTACAAACTGCTTTTTGAACTAAAAACAGAAAAATAAAAAAATGATTAAAAATTGCAATTTTGTATCTAAAAAGGGGAAAATCAGGAAATATAATACACATTTATAGTCTTCATTTGAATTTGATCCTAAAACAGAAAGTCGGCACTCATGATTTACCTTCTCGGGCCACACAAAATGATGCGGCAGTCCAGATTTGGCCCCCGTGCCGCCACTTTGACACCTGTGGTTTAGGGTGAATTTCATATTTTTTAGGTCTTTGCTATTTTTTATGGGCAGTTGATTTTTAATTGTGGAAGCATTACCTTAAAAAAGGATGAAGATAAACAGAAGTGGATGTGTTGTTACATCATCAACAGTCCCAAGGGTTCATTAGTTTTTAATTGTCACTGTACAAGGTGCAGTCAAAAATATCGAGATACTTTCAGTTGTGTAGATCAATAGAACATAAGTCTAAAAAATAAAAAATAATTAAAGGTATTGAAACACAAAAGAGTGCAGTGTAGTGTGCAAGGAGTAGGTACACAAACTGCATATTTTGAAAGCGCAGACTTCCCATCATTGTGTTACTGTATTAGTGAATAGCTGTTGGTCACTGTATTGATGTTTGATGTTTGTGTTGAATATGGTCTAACTGTAAATGAGTCCTGGGGTGATGTGTTAAACTTGATGTCTAGTTTTTCTAATTGCGGTTTTGTGCTCTGCATTTTCAGAAGAAAAAAATAATATTGAAAATGTCTCTTAGTATTACTACTTGATTGCAAATGTTTAATAGTTTTAATTGTAAGCTGGGAAGGTTATATTTATTAACCTTTTTTTTAACTTAATATAATTTGGATTTTTACTAAGTAATTTCACATTCATAATTTTTATTTTTATTAAGTAATTTCCCATTTATACGCAAGTTCAATCTTTTTTCTGTTGTGTTCTAGAGACGCAATAATGTAAAGCTGTTCTAATTTAATAGCATTACCAAATTGATTGTTCGTCCTTGTTTATTAAGACTATTAACTCAAAACACACTCAAATTTCTTTCAGAAGTTGTCATAATTTTAAAGTAGTAAACTAAAAAAGTAGTAAATCCCCTTTAAATTAATGAGAACAACCCTCATTAATAATAAATCAATTTAATAAAAGAAAAATAATAAAAGGTTGCAAAATCCAAGCCAAGATATTAAACCTCCTTGTCATATATGAATATTTACTTTAAGATCTGTATGTTACTTGGACGATACTCTTGAAAGAGTGAAAAATGTGACCACCAACCCTGCTCCCCACTATATGACAAATTGATTACCAACCGTCTTAAAGAAAATCATTAAGTGTACAAAGCAAAAAAATCTCAATGCTTTTTCATTTCCAACCCATTCAGGGCATTAACACACTTAAATTGTAAGTAGTCTGAGAGAATCAAGATTTTTAAAAGCCTGACGCAATCGAAATAAATACGTCGTTAATGGGGACTCGATTCAGATGGTAGTATGTCTGAGTCTCCTAGGAAATCGCGGACTGCTTTGCCCGCCTGCATTAATTGGTCCACTGAGGGCTTCATGTTTGCGCATCTTAAAATAAAACTGAGGTGCCGTTCATGACAGCACTTATGCATCCCCTATGCAAAGATTTTTTTTTAAAAGCACCTTTTTTCGCAGTCCGATTGTTAACCTGTTAAACAATGCGTCACTGTGGATTAGGCCTGAAATGAGCCTCATCGCTTGTGTAAGATGGCAGAAGAGGGGATGCTGCATGGCAAGTGCACGTATGGCAAGTTAGTGAGGGTTACACCATCCTTTCATCATTAGCGTTCTCACAATGTATTGTCCTCAACTTTTGCCACACTTTGAACATACCATCAAAACACAGCATCGATGTCAGCGGTGGACTCAGTTTTGCTTTTATTTAGCGCATCGAGCCAACATTTTAAAAAACTAATAGAACATTCTGTTTTTATGAGGGGTCATCTTTAATATAAAATTTGTATAGAAGAACAATTCAAACAGGAATGAAAGCAATTTTAAATCCTGTTTTCTATTTAATAACAGATGTGTGTAATTGTATTAAATACAATTTCATCCAGTGTTTTAGTGAAAAATGACTTTTTATTTGTCCAAAAATGTTACAACTGTACTGTACGTGAACCGGCATAACAAATTTACTTTTATTTAAGGGGAAAAAATGCATAATCATTTGTATTCAAGCTTGGAGTTACTTTTACTTCCATAAAACTGCATGACAAATTTATTCTTCATTTATTTAAGGGAAAAAAACTGCATGACCAATGTATTCCTACGTTAAAAAAAAATCACAAATGCTTGTATTTCCTACTATCCACTGTTTAATCGAGCCCAAATAACATGCTGTGAAAAAATGAAGCAAGAATGCTTTTGTTGTGCGAACAGTTTTGCACACTTCTCAATTTTAAAACTTGCTGCACGCAACAGGGGAGCAAAAAGCTCCTATTGCCTCTGGAGGTTTCTTTTGTAACACTCATTGAAACCCCGGAGAATAAAAGTCTGTCACTTTTTAGTTTGACACAGACAATATTCAGTCATCATGTTCTGTGCACACGACACAACACGTAACAGTAGTACAATTCTGACACAAGTTGCCATTCTCTCCCACCCGTGTTTTATCAGTAGCAAAAATACAAGAAGTTTTTGGAAAGAACACTTTATCACTAAAGGATTTGAGTCAGTCATTTGTCAGTCAGTGAGTGATTATCAAATTTTGCTACTATACCCTCTCGCCCCACCCCTGACATTCGCTTAAGGGTTCAGTTAAGAACGCTGTTGTGTTTCCTTATCAACCTGTCCAGATTTCTTGTGTCATCAGCTGAGATACCACCGGTCCAGCAGACCACTATCGAGGAAACCATGACATAGAATGTCATCAGGACAACAGTGTTGGAAACACCCTGACATGATGTAAGTACTGGGCTTTAGAAATGTGATGTAATTTAAACCAAGATATCTTTGGATGGGGAACTCTGTTTAATCTCAAATTCACGGCCCACCGCTGCGTAACACGTATTAAATAATGATGTTAAGGTACTTAACGATGCATTTGAACAAGCAAGGAGAGTTAGAAATTCAAAGAAAAGAGACATTTTTCAGGGCCAAATACGCTTAGGTCAGTAGAAAGCAGGGACCTTTTTTGTCTCCACAATTTGACATGAGACGTTGAGCAATGTTAAGAAAACTATTTTTTTTTACCTATTAGATTTTTATGTTATAATAATTTATCACACATAATACACTTATAACATTGTCAGTGATTGTGCTCTATAAGGCACACCGCATAAATCAGGAGGCTAGTACATGTGAGCAAAAAGTGAATGATGTACTCCAGCACCCCACGCAGCTCTTGTGAAGAAAAGCGGTACAGAAAATGAATGAATGTAACATGTTGTTGGGGTAATCATTATTATAAATGTGTTTGCAATGAATATAAAGCCTTATAATATACATGCTTACTATATTAATCAATATATTTGCTTATTAGGAATAGTAATGCTCATCCTAAATGTGTAACTATATTAAACAATATAGTTATATGTGTTGATCGCCTACGCCAAGGTCGAGAGATACGAGTTCGAAAGGACATAAAACAATCCACTGAGTTCTTGCTCCGAGGACTGATTACTGGAAGATACGCGTCGACCTCTTCCCCAGATGCGAGTTCAACAGGGAAGATCGGCGAAGGACGCTTAAATTGAATGTTGATTGTTTGATTTGGGAATGGTAAATTCTGAATCTGGTCTTGTCTCATCTCATTTTCTTTACCGCTTTATCCTCAGTAGGGTCGTGGGGGGTGCTGGAGCCTATCCCAGCTGATGGGACACCCAGCTAATCGCAGGGCACAAGGAGACAAACAGCTATTCACGCTCACACTCATACCTGGGGGCAATTTAGAATGTCGAATCAGCCTACCATGCTGGTCTTTGGAATGTGGGAGAAAACTGGAGTACCCGGAGAAAACCCACAAAAGCTCGGGGAGAACATGCAAACTCCACACAGGTGGACCGACCTGGATTTGAACCAGGACCCCCACCGTGAGGTCGACACGCTAACCACTCAGGCGCTGAGCCGCCCGTCTGGTCTTGTATGTTTTTTTTAAAAGTTTGTTTGAAAAGTGGTGAGTGGACCTTTTGGTAAACCTTTATCTACAAGTGCATTCATATGACTGTCACATTACGTCATGACAGTTATCATCTACATCACAGGTGTCAAAGTGGCGTCCCGGGGGCCAAATCTGGCCCGCCGCATCATATTGTGTGGCCCGGGAAAGTAAATCATGAGTGCCGACTTTCTGTTTTAGGATCAAATTAAAATGAAGATTATAGATGTATATTATATTTCCTGATTTTCCCCCTTTTAAATCAATAATTGCAATTTATTCATCCATGTTTTTCTTTGTGTTTTTAGTTCAAAAATCATTTTGTAAAATCTAAAAATATATAAAAAATATTTTCTATTTTCCACTTTAATATGGAATATAATGATTAAAAGAGATTTTCCCTTACTAAGAAAAAAAGCTCAAATAAACATTTTTTAGATCTATAAAAAATAGAATATTCAGGACATTTGATCCGGTTCCTTTAATCAATTTATAAATAAAAAAATCTAAATATTATATCTAAAATGGTCCGGCCCACATGAAATCGAGTTGACATTTTGAACATTATTCAGTTCCTACAACGCCTGAAAAAGGAAGACACTTCTAAAGTTGTCACTGAGGGAAATTCAAAATAATGTCATCCAGCCCAGTTGTATTGTTCAAAGTATTGTTTTGTATGGCCTCATTAGGTCAACGCAGAACATTGTGTGTTACTTCCCCTCTGGTTATAATAGCTTTGTTGTTGCCGTGAAATTCCAAAACAGGGCTTTTGTATTGTGATTTAATGATTTGTGTATCCCATTTTAAATTAATGACATGTATTTATCCTCTCCTTCAAATGGAGGCAGAGGGTTATGGTATTAACTACGTCTGGTGAAACATGCTTTCATCTGTTGTGTGGTTGTGTGTGTGAGTGTGTGGGCATGTCTGGGCAAGGAAGGGAATTTCTCTTTAATCACCCAAATGTGTCTAATCTCATGTAGTAATGTAGAGCTCTCTTTCACAATCAATTTGATCTAAATTTTCCCAGTGGTAAAACAGTGATATTCTCTTTTGGTTTTTTTATTCTATGCAAAAAAAACACAAAAAAAACTAATCAGACCAGGTATACCAGTAGTAACAAAAGGTTAGATACAAGTACGTATAGTATTTCTCAGTTTTGATTTTAAATTGGGGTCACTAAATAATGAAATCCCTGTTTCTTACAAACATTATTTTATTTTGGAACAAATAAACTGTACTGGTAATAAAAATGTTCGGTTAATGACTGCGATAGAAGACGTCAAACTTGAATTTTTGTATGAAAATCGATTTTAAGACTATCCACAGCACTACCCAACATTATTACATTTTTTTCCTACAATTTCTATTGCAGTTGCAATGTTCATCAAAATATTAAAACAATTAAAAAACAACAACTCTATGGAATTTAGTCTTGCTTCCTACTAGTACCAACTGCAACCAGACTCCCGAAAACATGATCAACATGATTCAAGTTGTTATATTAGACCGCATTGGATTACGTAGGCGTACCAAATGTGGCCGGTGTGTGTATCTCACCAGCCATAATCCTGGGTGTCAGTCCTACTTAGCAACTGGCTAATAAGCTCACACGTCCCTGTTAAAGATCTCTTTGTTATTCTCCCGGCTACAGTGTTAGGCTCAAAGATGTGTTAAATCTCTCCCAAGGTCAAACTGAAGCCAAGTGATGTGGAAATGCTCCACCGTGTTCAGAAAGTCATTTTATATATGTTTTGACGAAAGTTTGGCGACACTCTTTTTCCTTGTCGACGATAATGTCAAATATTTATTCATCTTATTAGACGTGCTTCATAACTGAGCAAAGAATACCCCGAGATTTGGTACAAACGTAAAGCTGGCATGCAAAATGACTTGAATGGCTGGACATCGTAAGGCTTTTTCTTTAAAAAAAAGTGGTCTATGTAAAGTAAAGCTTTTATTTGTTTAAAAAATAAATACTATGTATATATAGTCAGGCTTTTTTCTTTAAAAATGACCATGTATATTAAGGGTTTTTATTAAAAAATGACCATGTATAGTAAGTCTTTTTTATTTAAAAAAAACGACCATGTACAGTAAAGCGTTTTTCTTAAAAGACGACATAGTATAGTAAGGCCTTTTTTCTTAAAAAATGACATAGTATTGTAAGGCTTTTTTCTTAAAAAAAACGACATAGTATTGTAAGGCTTTTTTTTCGTAAAAAACGACATAGTATAGTAAAGCTTTTTTCTTAAAAAACAACATAGTATAGGCTTTTTTCTTTAAAGACGACATAGTATAGTAAGGCTTATTTTCTTTAAAAACGACGCAGTATAGTAAGGCTTTTTTTGTCTTTAAAAACGACATAGTATAGTAAGGCTTTTTATTTACAAAAAAGACCATGTATAGTAAGGCTTTTTATTTACAAAAAAGACCATGTATAGTAAGGCTTTTTTCTTAAAAAATGACCATGTATAGTAAGGCTTTTTTGTTTAAAAAAGACCATGTATAGTAAGGCTTTTTTTCTTAAAAAACGACATAGTATAGTAAGGCTTTTTTTCCTAAAAAAAACGACATAGTATAGTATGGCTTTTTCCCCCTAAAAAAAACGACATAGTATAGCATGGCTTTTTTTCTTGAAAAACGACATAGTAGAGGAAGGCTTTTTCCCTAAAAAACGACATAGTATAGTATGGCTTTTCCCCCTAAAAAATGACATAGTATAGTATGGCTTTTTTCCTTTAAAAAACGACATAGTATAGTATGGCTTTTTTTCTTAAAAAACGACATAGTATAGTAAGGCTTTTTTTCTTAAAAAACGACATAGTATAGTATGGCTTTTCCCCCCTAAAAAACGACATAGTATAGCATGGCTTTTTTTCTTGAAAAACGACATAGTAGAGGAAGGCTTTTTCCCTAAAAAACGACATAGTATAGTATGGCTTTCCCCCATAAAAAACGAGTATAGTATGGCTTTTTTCCTTTAAAAAACGACATAGTATAGTAAGGCTTTTTTTCCTAAAAAACAACATAGTATAGCATGGCTTTTTTTCTTGAAAAACGACATAATAGAGGAAGCCTTTTTTTCTTAAAAAACGATATTGTATAGTAAGGCTTCTTTTCTTAAAAAACGACATAGTATAGTAAGGCTTTTTTTCTTTAAAAAATGACATAGCAAGTAAGGCTAAGAGAGTCGGAGAATAAATCTGACTTCTGATTCTTCACCTTCTAGTTGTTGCTGTGGTCCACTGGCAAAATCATTGGGTCAGATCATGAGGTGGGAATCAGGAGTGAGTTCAATTCCACTTGTTGCAATTCTCAAATTGTTTATTGAGGTAATGAAAAGGATAAATACAACTTCCAACTTTACAGTGGTGCAGTGGCAAAGACAATGGGTCAGAACTTCAGGTGGACTCAAGTTCAAATCAGAAGTGAGTTTGATTCCACTCTTTGCAATTCTCAAATTGTTTATTGAGGTAATTAAAAGGACAAATATAACTTCCAATCACATCATTCCAGAAGACACTGTGGTCCAGTGGCAAGAACAAAGGGTTGAAATTGAAGTTGGACACAAGTTCAAATCTGGAGTGAGTTCAAGTCCACTCTTTGCAAATCTCAAATTGTTTATTGAGGTGATGAAAATGATAAATATAACTTCCAATCATTTCATTTCAGAAGTCACTGTGGTCCAGTGGCAAAGACAATGGGTCAGACAGACCTCAAGTTAGTGGATTTGACTGCCATGTGGGGAATGGGGTTCGAATCCCGCTCTCGTTTGACTAATCACTACACTAGTAGTTCAGTAAATGGGTAATCCTTTTTTCATTCAAATAAAGACTTAGTCATTTTTTTCAGCAAAACAATATTTCCGGTCAGCCTTCGGCTGACCGGAAGACAGTTGGGAGGGGGGTTCCTGGTGGTGTTCGACAGTCAGCCTTCGGCTGACTGCCGACACCATACAGTTGTTGACTGGCGACACCGGGACGTGAACCCTCGACACCCATGTCGCAGGCAGGTGACTGACCCACTACACCACGAGGCGGCCCGCCTATACATGATTGGAAGTTATATTTATCCTTTTCATTACCTAAATAAACAATTTCAGAATTGCAAAGAGTGGAATTGAACTCATTCCTGATTTGAACTTGAGTCCACCTGAAGTTCTGACCCATTGTCTTTGCCACTGGACCACAGTGACTTTTGAAATGATGTGATTGGAAGTTATATCTATCCTTTTCATTACCTCAATAAACAATTTGAGAATTGCGAAGAGTGGAATTGAACTCACTCCTGATTTGAACTTGAGTCCACCAGAAGTTCTGACCGTTTGTCCTTGCAACTGGACCACAGTGACTTCTGAAATGAAGTGATTGGAAGTTATATTTATCCTTTTCATTACCTCAATAAACAATTTGTGAATTGCAAAGAGTGGAATTCAACTCACTCCTGATTCCCACCTCAAGTTCTGAACCAATATTTTTGCCACTGGACCACAGCAATAACTAGGAGAAGAATCAGAAGTCAGATTTATTCTCCGACTTTCTTAGCCTTACTATACTATGTCGATTTTTTAAAGAAAAAAGCCTTACTATATACGTATAGTGATATTTTGACAAGCATAATACAGGAAACAGCCACTTTGTAAAACAGCCTGCTTGTTTGACGATCTTTTCATTGAAATTTGGCTACATTGATTTAAATAAGTCCAAAATAGGTGTTTTCACTTCAAACTTTTAGAATTTCATATTCCATGCGCAGAATTTGACAAGTACCTGTCCAATGTAATTATGTGATTACTAGGCAGGCTGTCAGTTCAGATATTGCACTGCTATGAGTTCATTAACCATGGAGAACATATGATATACAACTTTTACTGATTTGCCCAAAAAAGTACACGAGGGAATAGTCGCATGCTCTATTTGCTGAAAGAAAGGGAATCTAAGAGATTTTGTATTTGATATTTCTTTTACGTCATTCAAATTACCTGATATTGAATCATGCCTGTTAGGCTAATTGAAGTTTCTTTAAGTATTAGCAATGAATTGTTGTCTTTGATTAAATCCCAAGGTTAATAACACCACAACAAACTAGGTAACAAATGAAATAACCTCATTCTTCTTATGCAAATAGAGAAATTGTAATGGAGATTTACAAGTGTGTGTATGTCTGTTTATTTAAATATGAATACAAGCAGCTCATTAAATTACATATTTGAGGTTATTAATAGAAATGTGGTCATCAACAAGTTTTAAAACACAAACTACAAGCAACCAAAGACCATAAATGAAGCACCATATAGTTTTATTATACAATTTTTTCACATATGTAGATTTACAATTACTACATGATAAGGCTTAATGTCATCTGTATTACTTTTCATATATTTTATAAGTTCATATTCTATGTAAAATGCCGTTATATTGTAATATTTTTCTATAAATCTGTTGTCAAAGCAGCAATATAAACAGGAAAATACAAATACCTTGGCAGCAAGATGCAAAAGGATAAGAAACATTACAAAATATTGATATTCACTTCTTTCCCTTTAGTCGATAGGGTTTAAATTGATTAAAAATAGCACAAGCGAAAATACAAAATGATACATATTTTATATAAAGAAAGCGTTAAGAATGAATCTGCAATCAAAAGATTGGCGTTCTTAGAATATTCTTTTATAAAACAACGCTCAAATGATCAGAGCCGTCTTGGTAAGAGAACATGATGAGGGAGCTGAACCCCCTCATGAATTCTTTTGGAGCACTTCTGACAGGTCTTAAAGCCTTTAGCGGCTCACCAGGCCTTCACATCGCCGACGTCCTTCGCTTTGGCGGTGGCGGCGGCAGCGTGACATCCATTTCACCTTCTGTTTTAAACGGCTCGCTTTCTGGCTTGACGCTCTCCGTCATCCTTCCGCAAGGTCCCTCAGCTCATGAATTGTGTGTAGCCCTCGGCGCCCGTTACTATGACATCCATCCAGATCCGCATGGCCTCCGGGGAAGGCGCCACCATGTAGTAAAGGCGGTCATGAGTCTTCACGCAGAAGGTCAGAGATGGGTTGGGGCTCTGGAGGATTTTTGGGAGAGGGTGAGATGCTTTTTTTTTGTCTTCAAAGAAAGCAACATGCACCTGCTGCATGCGTATTTCCTCAGAGACAAACAGTACAGGCAAATATCAAAGCTAATGGAAATATTTTTAGGGCCGGGCTTTTCCGTTGACCTTCGTTTGCAACATGATATATTTGTTGTATGAAATGGTTTTTGATTTAGTCTAAGCTGTCGATTTTTTTTGTAAACAGTGCTATATAACTTAAGACAGTGGCGGGCCGTCAGGGCCTTCAAGGCCTTCTCTGCTGGCCTAAGAAATATCTGAATCATATATTTTGTCCATCAATACTTATTAAATAATTCCAAATGGTCTGTTAGCTTCCTTTCCCCCTGGTTGCACTGCTTCCAGATGTGTGTTTTCATATTGAAGCATTTAACCAATCACATTTCAGCCATTATTTGTTGCCAGGGTCAGAAATCTGCCTCAAAGCCTTCACAATCAGTTCTGCGGGCTCTGCCGCTTTAAACAAGCGTCGATAAGACTGTTGCTTTAACCAATCAGATTTCGAGTTGGCAACACCACAATCCCTTCTCGCAGGCGTAGGGATACGTCATTGCCTTCTCGCAGACGTAGGGATACGTCATCGCTTTCACCAACTATGAGGCTAGTCATTAGCCAGAGCTACAAAACTGTATTTGGAGCAGGCTGCACAAGCAAATATATTGTTGTGTTGATTTAGTTGATTTAAAGCCATTTTCAAGACGGACTATGCCAGAAATACGACAGGACAGGCTCGACTTTCAGCATTAGCTTCGATGGCGATAGAAAAGAAGGAAGAAAGAAAGGAGGATGGATATTGTGTACAGTTAAAAATGATTTTTGGTGAGTAAAATATGGCTATATTCCTAAATAATATTTCAATTGTGGTAGCTGCAGTCGAGGTTTTATAGCCATAAAATAGTTTTTGAGGGTTGGATTTATTTGTTGAAGGCGCTATGAGAAAATGTACGGACCGCCACTGACTTAAGATGAATTTTGTTGTTAATAATGACTAGATTTGTTAAGAATGAAGCAATTACCTTGGTAGCAATGCGAAGGTGATCATAATAAACCTCTTCAATAGCCTGGAAGTAAATGAGTCCTTTCAGCTTTGTTTCGTGCTTGTCTGGGAGAGCAGAAAATGATGTAAAATAAATACATACAATTACAATAATATTTAATATTTTTATTATATAATAATAAATTATAATAATATAAAAATAATATAATATTATATTAATAATTATACACATTTTTCTAAAAGTTAACTGTAAAAGATGTGCTCAAAATGCTGTTTGGGGCAAGACAGGTTGATAGCAATACTTGGTAATGAGAGTAAGAGGGGAGGAAAAAAAGACATCAATTCAGAGCCAGGGTAAAAGTTAATTACCGGTACGAGTCTAATTCAAGCTTTGCCCGAAGTCCTAAACATCCCATTAATCTGACTTGTTTTCCACTCAATCAAACAGACCCGTTGTAAAACCCAAAGATGCTCTCAGGCTAAAGCTTCTGAGGCCGCAAGACATTTTTTTGTCAACGGAAAGGGTTTTGAGTTACGATACTGTTCAAATAAGAACGAAATGTGCATAAAGAAGAGACAAACATCCAGCAACAATTAAGGGCAACCATTTGAAATGGCGCCTTCCCTTTTTTCCACCCTCCCTTGCTTGGCCTTTTTTCCGAGAGCCAAAATTGCTTAGTAATGAGATAAATGTTTTTCAAATGCAAGTTTCATTTTATCAGTCACGAACAAGCCAGGAGCTAGCCTTCGCCCAACAAAAAACACGTCTCGGGAAACCCTTGCACCGTATTTCATCAGCGTCATCACCGTCTTCGTCAGGAGTGAGCTGGGCTCGACAAGTGAGCGCCAGCATGCCTGCGTGTCATTTACAAAAAATAGCCGCTAATTATTTTGGCCTTAATTGTAAAGTAATGCGTTCAAATAGAACCGATAAATTCCTCGAATAATCGGTTGTCATTTAAAATCGGGCCGGTATCTTGACTTCGTCAATTTGGATGCGCAAGTAAAAGAAAAGCCCACTTGCTTTAATTAGTGTCTGCTTCCAGATGAACCGAAGTTGTTTGACTAAGGAAAAAAACAGAACACCCTCGGTGTTGCTGTTGCCTTGAGCGTATTAATCACGCTCGGACTAAAAGTTTAAAACAGGAAGTTCAGAGTTTTTAATGAACGGGTTCAGACTTGATCCCTCTAATCTGGGGCTTTTTCTAAATCAATCCATCGGCCTAATGGATTTAGTTGGTCTTTGGGAAGAAAAGACTTCATTCAATAAATGTTGGGAAACACTGAACAGTGTCCGAATTTCATTGCTGGCTGCTTGACGGTGATAGACGTTCAATTTTGACTTGGAGGCCTGGCAGACAATGAGTTAAACCCCATCATGGCCTATCATCAGGGCACTCGGACGTTTCGTCGAAAGACGTTTGGTCACCGGATGTTTGGTCCCCGGATGTTTGGTCCCCGGACGTTTGGTCGACCGGACGTTTGGTAGAACGGACGGGGCGTCGACCGGACGTTTGGTAGAACGGACGGGGCGTCGACCGGACGTTTGGTAGAACGGACGGGGCGTCGACCGGACGTTTGGTAGAACAGACGGGGTGTCGACCGGACGTTTGGTAGAACGGACGGGGTGTCGACCAGACGTTTGGTAGAACGGACTCTCTCTCATGATTATAATTTTGAGAGCGAGAGATTACCTGGTTGCTCGCTTTCAACAGTAAACTCTCTGTCTCTCTCTCATAATTTGACAGCGAGCGAACCTGGCGAGCAAGCGTCCGGTCGACGGCCCGTCCGTTCTACCAAACGTCTGGTCGACCAAACGTCCGGGGACCAAACATCCGGGGACCAAATGTCCGGGGACCAAACGTCCGGGGACCAAACGTTCGGGGACCAAACGTCCGGGGACCAAACGTCCGGGGACCAAACGTCTTTCGACGAAGCGTCCGGTCACGTATCGTCGGTAGGCGCTTACCCACGTAGTAGCAGAAGTTTCTCTTGAGACGATCAAAAACGAACCAGCGTTTTTTCCACGATTTGATTTTGCCGCCCATCTTGACCAGGTGTCCCTTGCACATCTTCTCTGTGAGGATCACGAAGGGGCACGTGTCGACGCTGTGGCCCGACGACTCCACGTGGGCGCGCAGGTCAAACTCCTCCTTAAGGTTGGGGAGGTAGCGTGTCATCGGACGGGCCTGCAATGGAAAACACGGCATATTTGCAGGATTATAATTGCAGTACATTGTTTATGTTTTCGTAAGGAAATCGAATTTTACATATTTTGGTTTGGTAGTAGTTGAAGCCCCACTGTCCCTATATTTTACACACGAATTAAATTGTTGAGTCTTGTCAAAAAGTATTCAGAAATAAATTATTAAGACTCACATAGATCAAGAAAAATTGAAATTGTGCAATGAATATAATTTTTGGAACAGTTTGCCTCTGCGTAGTTGAAAACAATGTTTTTAAAGGTATGAATTCGAGCAGAGGGCATATGACTCAATCAAAAATGGTAGAGACTCGTTGAGTTTATCGTGCAACGAGTCGGGATAGGAAATTGAAAGTGCGTCACACTGGTAAGAAAGTCCCGTTTCAAGAAGATTTTACCATACAAGATCAATGTTATATTGGCCACAATATAAGCATTGTTCCACACACAACACGTATTAACATATTTTCAGATAAAAATGATTGAATTCCTAGAAAATGACAACTTCAATGCTGGCCACCACAGGAATGAAACTAAACAAATGAAAAAGCCTGCTTTTAATAACAACTGTTGAGTGTTCTTGATGCAGTCAATAGAATGCATGCTTTTATATGCTTTAATACTTGAAAACTGGAAATTACCGTTTTCCCTAAGACTTTGGGGCAATTCCTGCTAACCTCCTGTTGATTTCTGACCAACTTCAGGTCTCCCCTTGTTGATTTAAATTACCATGACATAAATTGACTTGTACCTGCAATTGTGTCAATTTTTTTTCTTTTCATACAAAATAGAAAGCTTGACAATGAAATCCTTTTTATTCATTCATTCATCTTCTATACCGCGCATCCTCGAAAAGTATTTCAGGGGTTGCTGGAGCCTAAACCAGCTGACTTTGATGAGCAAAAGGCAGACTACACTCTAGACTGGTCGCCAGTCACCGTGGGGCACACAGAGAGACAAACGACCAGCTGCACTCACAATCATACCGCCACCAGTGGGAATCGAGCCCACGCCTGAGACCAGTCGAGTGAACCTCTAATTCACAAGGCGGCCCACAATGAAATGCAATCCTAATTTTGATGTACTGAAGGTTACTTTATGGTTCAGTGCTACTATCTCCACTGACCTGGGAAAAGTGTTTCTCCCTCATCTTCACCTCCTCCTCCACCAGCCTCCTCCTGTGGGCAGTCTCGTCCAGGAGCCTCCTCTCGGCCTCCTCGCGCCGTTTCCGCTCCTCCTCCAGCAGATGCCGTCGACTCTGGGCCTCCCTCTCCTGGGAGCACGGAGGCGCCGATGGGGAGAAGAAGAGAGACGGCGAATACGTTAACGCTAGTCAAATATTGCCATAAAAAGTGAAAGAGGCCACAGGAGAGTTAAAGTCCCAATCGCAGATTTTGTCAAATAGATCCCTGAAGTCTGTATAAAAGAAGATGCTCGGCTGATGTAAAATGAGCCTTTGCTGCTTTTACACATTCGCAATTGAATGTACAATGTGTCAACATGTAGAAATGAATCAAAGAGACAAAGTTCAATTTACAACAGCATTTCACCATCCTGAGACGGCTGATCGCAATTGGAAAGAGATGTATTCCAAAAAGTTAGAGTACAAGGCATATCTACTCCACAATTCAAGGTTCGGGGTTCGAATCGTGGTTAAGGCCGCGGAAAATGGAGCAAATACTAAACATAAGGTTGATTTTGGTACCACTCAAAACAGGCAGTTCTGTTACATCACTTCATAGGCAAAGCATAACTCCGAATGATAATATTTGGCCATACTCTGTGCTCAATGAGCCTTGCTTTCTCCCGCTGAGCCTCCTTCAACATTTTCTCCATCTCCTCCAACCTTTGGGTCTCCAAACCGGAAGCACTAGCACAAAACACACACAAAATTCACTGAAATGTCAAGGGATAACCCAAGATCAAACTGAACTTGCAATGGCAAAATTTGAAGCATTTCTCACCTTTCTGGCGTGCATGCCGAGTTGCTGGTGGAGATGCTAGTTTCCAGACTGTCGGAGCTCTCCAGGCTTAGGGTGTCATATGCCTGGTTGCCGCCAGATAAACACTGATGATGCAGGATGGAGTGATGGACTGTGGGAGAAGGATCTGAGGAAGGGAGTAAAGGAGCTTTTAGCTTGACCTGGACAATTTTATGAGCGGTAAAGTTGAGCAATCATTAAAAATATTTTTGGAAATGTTTTGTTTTTGTTTTGTTTTAAAGAAATAGAACTAGATAGAAGATATGTCATACAATTTTGTGTTCACTTTGGTAAAATTCACAATGCAAAAGACCAAATGCTTTTGGAAAATGTTTTTTTGTATCTTATCGATTTGAGTTAAGGCTAAATGGACCAAGAGCATTACAACTTGTATTTAAGAAACAATCCCAAGCATTTTATTTTTACTTTTTTTGTTGGGCTGGCTGTATGTGAACTGTTCCCCCCAGTGATTGTAATATTGTTCTTTGTATATTGTGAATAAATGAAAAGAAACCCATTAACAGGACACATAGCTCTCATAGAAGGGCGTTGCCCTCTGCTGGTCGTGACAAGTCAGTGCCACTATCAACAAAGTAAAACTAGTAGTATGTACTTTAGTTGGACAATTTTCCGAACAGACTAAAAGTAGTAATCCCTCGAATATCGCGGATAATGTAGACCAGACATGCCCGCGATAATAAAAACAAAAACGCAGAGTAGGATCAACCCTATTATTACTACCAAAGTACATGTATTCACGCCTAAACAAAAAAGTACACAAGCACAATTATCATGAGGTGTATTCATCAAATACTATAGTTATAAGCATATTAAAAGACTAGTGTATTAATATCTCAATATAATCTATATATTTAAAAAGTGTAAATACTGTAAAATGTAATATAATCCGAAGCAAAGGCACGACGCTGTTTGTATTATCGATGCGTCATTCTTCTACGGGGAAATTTCACTTCTTCTTCTGCGTTGAGTGCCACCCATTTTAGCGCCGAAGAAGAAGCCCTGCCCTGACTTCCACCATTTTTCAATGCCATTTTCATCTCCGGTCTTCCACTTGCGAGTTTCAGCGTGGATTTTAACATTTTTATGAACAGGGTTTTTTTTATACTTAAGATTTTTTTTTAAAATCTGCGAAAGTTGAAGCCACAAAGCGGTGAAGGTTCGCAGTGTAGTTTATCTACCTTTTTTCCCCATCCTGGAGTCCATATCCAATGGGTTTGGTACGTCTCTCAGCATTAAGTGTAGCCCCTTAGACACACAAAGCAGTACAAGTAGTTTGACGAAATTACAATATAACCGAGAAATTCATTCACTCATTGATTTTCTGAACCGCTTTATGCTTACTAGGGTCGCGGGGGAGGCGGCGGGCGGACACCCTGAATCGGTGGCATGCCGATCGCAGGGCATGAGGAGACGGACAACCTTTCACACTCATACTCATACCTAGGGGCAATTTAAAGTGTCCAATCAGCCTACCATGCATGTTTTTGGAATTTGGGAGGAAACCGGAGTACCCGGAGAAAACCCACACAGGGTAAGGGAAGAACATGCAAGGTGGACCGACCTGGATTTGAACCCAGGACCCCAGAGCTGTGAGGCCGACGTGCTAACCACTCGAGCCAAGTGGAGGTCTGACGAATAGGACGTCTATTGTTGTCAACCGCAGGCAATGAGTTAGGAAGACTTTGCAATAGTAACTAAATAATAACTGAAATATTCTCAGTCTGTGAGGAATACAAATATTTTAGGCAAATTATCCGCAACAGTGCAAAAACCACAAACATTGTTTATTTTTATACTGAGCAGTGTATTGATAATTGTATCGCCAAACAGGGAGATTTTTAACATATTATATCATGGGGTTCCCAACCCTACAAAGCACCGTCAAAATGTCGACAACAATGCGATCCTATTTGATTTAGTGGATGATGATGTTCTCACCTTGGAAGTTTTGTCATGTGTGAGAGTGGATTGAGGCTCAGATGTCACGCAGTTTGTAGGAAAACACGGTACCATGTGACCAACTTCACCGTCTGATTTTGACTTCAGCAACTGAAAGAATAGAACTTGCTTTTACACACTGTAGGAATATATTTCCCTTTATTCACATATAGTCACACATCTTTGTTCGTTGTTCGTTTAATATGTTTCTCCAGCTTTTGCACAAAAGTGGCCGCTCCCTTTCTGTAAACATTTTAACTCTCCTCACCAAAATCATGATAACAGGACACAAGTGCATACTTTAGTGATGCAACAATTAACCTGTTACATCAAGTAATTCAGTTTAGAAAGCTTCAGATTAAATTTTGCTGGCTCACATAAAGCCCTGTGTTTTTGTCTGAGTGCCGCTCTGTAGAGTTTAAAGATATAGTCTGGTATTTTATTTGTATTCGCATGTGCAGATCAAAATCAAACGTTGCAAGCATACATAAACATGTTTCTTTGTTTAGATCTCCTAAAATGTTTCTGCAAAGCTTCTTGTCAACCTTGGCCAATTGCTCCCTTAATTAATGATTGTAATTCCCCTTGTTAATGATGTCCCAGTCTAAGATTGAGGTGCCCAATCACTATGCTCTAAATTCAGGATTCTGTAGATGTTGCTTTATGACGCTGACATTGCTTGCTGACGGTGAAAAGACGGACATGTGAAAGGCTTAAAGCATGACTTGGGTTTACAAAAAAAAACATAGTACTTAAAAAAAATCCTGTACAAAAGTTGTTATGTATATTATATATATTTTAAATGATAAAAAATGTGTAAAATACGGAAAAACGTATAAGTTGACAGGTATAAAATAATTCATTTACTATGACTTTATGACTCCTCATTGGTTCCCTGCACGCTGCCTGAACACCTCATTTCGCGAGTCGTGAGTTTACCTGCCCATGTCTGCGTGCGGAAAAAGATTTGGCAGGTAGCGGTGGGGGGCTGGATGGAGGTTCCCTTGCAGCCACAATGTCCTGGTACCAGCGTTCAAGGTTAATAGAAGGCATTGCATTCCCGCTGAGCTCAGGCTGGCTCTGAAGTGGTGAAAAAAAAACAGAGCGGCCAAAGGAGAAGCACCAAAAGCATCAACAAGGGCCAGTCTTTTAAGCAAGAATCTCAGGAGGGGCAATTCAACACACTATCTAGAAATGCTTATGACCAAACCTTTGCAGAGAGAAGGGAGGAAGGGCCACTTGAGTGGGATGCGAAGTTGTAATCAGAAGAAGCAAGTTGGAATAATGCAACGGATGAGGAAGAGGCAGGATCAAATCTCTGTACCCCAATAATGTGGCTCAACTGGCCGACCGTGATGTAGTCCTTGCCCGAACGAAGAGTGCAAAAGGGAAGAAAAAAAGTGAGAAAAGGGGACACGAGCAGTTACTAACTGCGGAAGTGAGAGCCGCAAAGATCAGGCAAGCTTTCTACCTCACATGGCACAGGGTCAGCTCCAGCAAAAGAGAGGCAGTCAAGGGCAGTAGGAGAGAAAGAGGGGGGGTGCACAAAAGCCTTTCCATACATCCTATAGACATCTGACATCCTGAGGTACTCCTGAATCAACAGCCAATGATAAGCAGAGACAAACGACTAGCCACAACATGATGTACAGCTACATCACCTTATGAGATCCAATACAAGAACTGTATCAAACAGTCTCTACAAATAACATGAGGTTGACTACAAAGTCATACAAATAAGCCTAGGGGAAACTATTCCACAAGAGGACACCTTTCACCAATTTGGTGTCCTACAAGCACAATCAATGGATTGCAGTCAGGCGATTGTTTCCAAAACCTCATTGGTTGAACTTTCGGTGCTGAGTCGGTTGGAACAAAAACGTGCACCCATAGCAGCCCTTTAGGACCGGTTTGCCCACTTTATGGCCTAGAACATATCGTCCAAATAGCAAACAGGCAAAAATGTGGAAGGTCAAAGTTGTGTAATATTTTGCCTCTGTGGAAATGATTGTCTAAAGCAGGGATGGGAAAACCGGTCCTGGAGGGCCACTCTGGTTGCAGGTTTTCGTTCCAACCAATCCAGCACAGACAGTTTAACCAATGAGATTTCTGCAGAAAACAAGAAGCACCTGAGTGCAATCCACTGATTGCACTTGTAGGACACCAGATTGGTGAAAAGGTACCCTCTCGATGGGATGGAATGAAAACTCACTGTGGCCCTTTGTGGAATAGTTTGCCCACCCTTGGTCTAAACTTTAGTCTAAATTTAGCTTTAGACTCTAAAGTTGTCTGTTCATCAATGTGTGCAGGTATTTGCTATACATTTTCTTCTTCTTTTACCACAGGCTCAGCAAATATTATACTTAGAACTGGGCTGGTCTTGCATTGAATCTCATTTCAATATGATATGGCATGCCAACAATCAGAAAGCAAATACGGAGCATCTATGCATCAAATTAACATGCTTTGAATTCACTGCATATTTTGTTTGAAATTCTTCTTTCAGTTGTCTTTACCTCCTGTGGCCTAACGGGGTACACTTCAGGGGAAAGGGTGTGTAAGGTAGAGGAGGGACATTGGCTATGAGACGGGTCATCGTCAAAAACAAGGTCAGGTTCGTTGATATGGAGTAAATCCTGTTCAAAAAAGGTTAGCAAATTTAAACAAAAAATGCTGTGTGTGTGTCTTCCAAGTACTATACCAATTTTCTGTTGTGCTCTCTTACCTCTTTCATTTTGCTGTTGCTCATTGGGAAGTTTCTGCCACCAGTCATGGTTTGGTACCGGTTCTCCAGGGCACATAACCTGTCCTGCTCCTGTAAGAGTACCATAAAGTGCATGCAGTATTGTACACAGGAGTTCTCATTTTCAGTTATTGTGGCTCTATTCGCACCTTATGTAACAGCTGTAAAGTATTCGCCCTTTCTTTTGCCATCCTTTCACAGTCATGAGTCGCTTGCAAACCCAGTTGCTTCACCTGAGCATCTAGAGTTGCCATTTTCTCCTAAGAAGAGATGATGATTATGTCAAACTATGATAACATTAACTCGGTCACTACTAGCCTGGGAAAGAGTAAGATAAAACTATCGAAATAATACAATACTGGTGTCTGTGTCATTCATGTCTAAAAATTGCTGTAAATTTGATGTCACAATTCTCCTGGTACTCAATAAACTCTCCTTTGCCATGTAAGGCAATGTATTAAAGTATTAAAGAAACTATGAACTATGAGTTGCTGTTCTGATATATGTCACCTTCCTCTTGGCCACGCTGCAGTGATACTCAGTTTGCTGCTGCAGAAACTGCGAGCACTGTGTCTCCTTTTGCTCTTCCAGACTGCTTTCTTCCTCTAATTGGCAGAACTCAAGTTCCTCAAATTGTTTGGTGCCAGCTTCCAGAGCTTCAGCTTTCTACCCATGCAGAGACACAAGGTTGAATAAAATACTCATGTAAAAACAGGAAACAACTCTTAATCCCTATTAAAGTGTCAAACTATTTGGAAGAATCATCAAAGTGATGGAAATATGAATAATTCTGCACATCTGCTACCAGACCCGGAGACAGATATTTTATCTACTTCCACCTTACATGCATTGAATGATTAAAAGGGATTATTGCAGTATGGTGCATGCCTATTTTAGAACAAATGTGTTAAGGTTAATGATTGATTATAAGGCAGGGTTTTCACCTCTATTCAAATAGAGGCAATCAGCAGAAGCATATAGTCTGGTGTCTCATACTTACAAAAGGCATAGTAAGATATTTAAAGAAAGATAGGCAGAACAAAAGAAGAAATGAGAGCACACGTATTATTACTATTATATACACTTTATTATCTTGGGTTTTTGTACATATAGTAGTATGCCTCTCTTTGTTCTGTATATGGTAACTCACTGTTGCCAGCCTATGGGCTGCGTGAGAACACTGACCCTTCTGAGCTGCTCCTGTAACTCTTCCCTTAGAGATAAGGGGCACTTATCAAACTGCTTCTTCAGCTCATTGTACTCATTCCTCTGCTTTTCCAGGACCTTCCGCTCTGCCGAGACATTAGCCCTCCCCTACAAACACATGGAAACACACACACACACACACACACACACACACACGCATACACACCAAAGATTGTGTCGCGACTACGAATGGGCATGGTGACATTGCATGAGTTGTAGTTTTCAATTTGTTTTTCAGAAGTTGTTTTCAGTTTCTGTATTTACTCTAGTCATCTGCCTGTGCACGATTGCCAACAAAAAAGAGAAGGTTAAATTACTTTTTCCTAAATCCTACATTTAAAAATATGTGGAAACGGATTAGGGCCACTGACAAAAAAAAAGTGGCCAAGATTTTGACTTTGACATCTCAATCAAATAAATAAATTACATGAAGAAAACAAGTTAGCTCTAAAATCTCACTGTGTTTTTTGTTTTGTTTTTTACTATTTTACAGTTAATCCACCCAAAACAATGGATCACTGAACGGCCACTTTTTCAAGAATTCTGGTTGTGACATCACAACCAGAATTGATAATTTCTAGGTTTTCAGTGCTGCATAAACGGGTAAATGTTGACAGAATGACAGAACGGTCATATAGTACCAAGACAAGAGAATAGCACACCTATGTATAGTAAACTAGTAATTGCAAAAAATGGCAGCTCATTCTAGGTGTGAAATCATTTTCTGTTAGGCTAGGGCATTTTTAGTGGGTGGGGTCAAGACATCTGAGGTAAAAGACTATCTACTTAGCCTGTAATGTCATTATTGAACCTTTTCTGTCAACTTCATGAAAGGATTTGTGTCCAAATAACGGCCTGTTATCATTTTAAAGTCGCTTGCGATAGCATTTCATAGCACCTTTAAAGTCAGAATTCTGACAGCAAAGTCAGAAGCTTGGTCTCTTTTTTTTCTTCAGTGGCCTTTATCGTCTTTAGCCCCCCTAAAAAAATCTTATAAATCCCTTTATTCATTGCGGAAAAAAAGTTTTTTCTTGGAAAAAAACGATGAAAACATTTACTATTGTTTAGTGATCCCCAAATCTTCCATTTTCAATGCTCAAGGAATTCCAGCATGTACAAATGCCCATTCTTAGTCCACACACTTAATCTGAAAAGACAATTTAAAATAAAAAAAAAGCATGCAACCAAGCATTGTTGACCAAAGCAGTTTTAGTTGATTGAAGCATTTTGTCATATTGTCAAAGGTTGAAAAGCTTCATTAATGTTATTTATCGGGTTGCTAACAACATTAAAAGCAAAGTCAGATCTGAATCAGCAGTTAAGTGTTAAACCAATTCGGTTAAGCCCATGCAGAAAATGTTGTATTCAAATTCCAAATGTTACAACACTTTTTCTTTACCCACCACAAAACAAGTAATGCTTTGAGATTTGTGAAAGTTGCTCTCGATTTGGTATTCAGCACATGTCAAACATTCACATGCATGCATTCCATGGTGTTTATTGGTGTTGTGCTAACCTTGTCCTTCTCCCTCTGGGTGGCATTTTTCAACTGGCTGAGTTTGAGCTGGAGCTGAGAAATAAGCTCCCGTTCTGCCTCCTCCTGCTCCTGCTCTGCCTGCCTCTCGGCCTGCAGTAGAGCCTGTTCCATCTCCACCTGAAGGGGCCAAAGCAAATGTCACCTTCATCCTACGCTAAAGGGAATAGCCATATTGAGCTTTGTGACCTCTTGTTTGGTCTCTTTGAGCTGCTGCTCCAGCTCGCTGACTCTGTGCCTCAGATGATCCACCCTGTCTAACATCTTGCTTCTCTCCTCTTCCAGGTAGATCTGCTCCTGACCGGCAGAGAACTCCTCACACTAATATCAGAATAAGTATAAAAAAGGGTTTGGAAAAATGATGTAAGTAGAGTGTCATTAATAGTAGCTTGCAAAGCTACCATCTTATACTATCTCATCTCATTTTATGAACTGCTTTATCCTCACTAGGGTCGCAGAGGGTGCTGGAGCCTACCCCATCTGACTTCGGGCCAAAGGTGGGGGACACCCTGTATTGGTGGCCAGCCAATCGCAGGGCACAAGGAGAAAAACAACCATTCACGCTCACACTCATACCTAGGGCCATTTTAGAAGGTCCATTCAGCCTACCGTACACGTCTTTGAAATGTGGGAGGAAACCGGAGTACCCGGAGAAAACCCACACAGGCCCGGGGAGAACATGCAAACTCCACACAGGTGGACCGACCTGGATTTGAACCCAGGTCTCCCACGGTGAGGCCGACGCGCTAACCACTCATCCGCCGGGCCGCCCATCATCTTAAAATAATCAGGTTTTTTTTCCAATAGCGTTGGCCGCCCAGCCACCAGAGTTCTTTGCACAACACAGGGAAACCTTTATTTCACCCCCATAAAATGATATATATTTTCACCAAAAATAAGCCAAAAAACGCAGTTACGCCAAAATTTTCCAATGAACTATTCTTTTCATTTTTAATGCCTCTATTCATCATTCATTTTGGTGGTCCAAATACTTTTCTCCTACTAATTTCCAACCCAGACCTGAAAAAATGTACACTGGCACACCTCACTATTGCTGGTTGTGAATTCTATTCTAACCAAAACCTGTCCATTAAGGTCCATTGACATTCAACTATTGATGCCATTGACCAATGGTGGCCTTAAACGTCCATTCCCTTGACGCCAATGTACATCGATGCCATTGGTGCCCATGTACATCAAAGCTATTGATGGCCATGCATGTCAGTTTCGGCACTCGGACGTTTCGTCAAAAGATGTTTGGTCCCCGGACGTTTGGTCCCTGGACGTTTGGTAGAACGGACTCTCTCTCTCTCATGATTATAATTTTGAGAGCAAAAGATTACCTGGTTGCTCGCTTTCAACAGTAAACTCTCTCTCTCTCTCATAATTTGACAGCGAGCGAACCCGGCGACCAAATGTCCGGTCAATGGCCCGTCCGTCCTACCAAACGTCCGGGGACCAAACGTCTTTCGACGAAACGTCCGGTCACGGCCAGAGTTTCATTCACATGATGTAACCCTGTTATCAACAATAAGTGACCCCTAAATGCCCTCGCATCAAAAAGAAGTGAGCTGATATAAACAGAAAATGACCCCAAAATATACAAATCAACAAGAAGTGAACTGATACACAGAAAATGACTCCAAAATAAAACCAAATCCAAATCAAACAGGAAGTGGCCTGATTTGAACAGTAAGTAACAACAACAAAAATTTGTATGACCTCTTGTTGGGTACTCTCTGTGCTGCTGGACTCCTCCGCCTGCGCCTCCTCATCATTCTCCTTCCCCTTCTGCATATCTCCACTTGCTCCTCTTCCTCCCCTTAGCAACCCACTCCTCACTACCCCCGCCAGCTCGGCCGCGCCGTCCTCATGGTTATAGCCGGCACACAGATTGAGAATGGTCTCCAGCCTCTGTCGCTCCTGCAAAAGAGGGGCGAGACAGCAAGAGGGCTTGATTCATACTGTAGAATGTGTTGCAGTGTACACTTGAAAGACACGGTCCCGTTTAAGCAGCTGTCCCAAAGCCATAGCGGCTAGACGGCTGAAATGTGATAGCAAGACGCCCAAAGATAGTGTATTTAGTTTTGGGAGGGGCGAAAGCATGGTAAAATCAGTTGGAATTCGTGAGAATCAACCCATGGTTCGATTTACTTGTAAGTAAGACTTTTTGGATACTATCGATTTTTCAAGGAGGAAAATTAAGGCTTATCTTTAAATGAAGAATTAGGCCACTCGATGGTGTAGTGGTGTTGAAAAGGAGGGAATTAATCAAGAATTAGCCTGATGATACAGCAGGTATTGCGTACTATAGTTTTTATAATTTATGTTTTTCCCACCATCTATCGGTCTTGAATACTGTATCTGAAAAAGCCCATTTGTTTACATTAAGGCAGACATAAACTTTCCAAAAATGTATTAGCAATCTGTAATAATAAATTAATTTGAATATTCACTTCCCCAAACTGTTTAAATCAAATGCCCCTAAAATTTCTTCTTGCACCCTGAAAAGGATAACTTTAAAGTAGATGGTTTGGAGTAATAATAATAATAACTCTGCGATCCTTGTGAGTATAAGTGGTACGAATTTTGAATAAATAATCCCAATAAATATTGGTTGTTAATAGAAACAATAAAATAGCTTTTTTTTCCAAATTGCAAGTTTACCCTAAAGCATTAAAGTGAGTTTGTTACTATCAGCAAGGATAGCAGAACATATCATTATCATACCCATTGTACACAAATGCAGTATTAAGGAAAATAACTATACCAGAAGAACAAGTACTTTTAGTCATCTGGCTTTGAAGTTATTTGCATGTAATGGGAGCAAAACAAACAAATCAAAGTACTTAAAAATGAAGTGCGCTGAATAGAAATGTTAAGTAAATGAGAAATGAAGGTGGAGACCTTTTTTAATTCAATAGGTTGTAAAATGTGGCCTTTATATTACAATTATGATTGATTTTGTAAGTGTTCAACTTCAGGAGAGAAGAAAGCTAACTTAATTCGCGGGCTCATTCTAATAATAACATTTCTGTCAATTTCTCTCTCGCAGCGACCTTTGCTATTAGCAAAAGCTGAAGTGAAGCATGTATACGCAAGGAAATCCTCTCTTTGTCCTCTCGTCTATAGATTTGCAACATTTTCTTCATGCTTTTAATCTTTTAAAAGCTTTTTAAAAACATGTCGTTAAATGTCTTTGGAACAAGTGCACAATTTGATCCCTAAGAAATTGCAAATAAGCTTTTATTTTTATCATTTTTATCTAATGTCCTTTTCCGTTGTTTATAACACGTATCACGTGCTTATAAAGCCTGGCATGAATTAAAACCAAAAAAACGTAGGTGACGTAGATCAAATAAAAACACCTGTAGCCTTGAACATACATTTTTAGCCGCACCGTTTAGAGGTTAATAAATGCATGTTATGGAAGGCAGTATTCATCACAACTAAGTAAACATGTAATGTTGCAACTTGTGACTGTGAAGTGTGAGTGTATGACCTTGGCATGCTTGCATGCTTATCTTAGCCTGTTACTCGTCTGATTCAATTGCATATTGCCGGTAACCCTTATTTATCACCAGAGAGCTTGGAGTTCCTGAAATAGCGAACATCCACCCCCAGCGGTACCCTCAGCTGTCAAAAGCCAGCTGGAACGAGAGCTATAGTGGGCGTGGATAAATGGATGACGGATAGCTAGTGTGTCATCTAGAATCTGCGACACTGGTGTGGGCCCTCGGTCAAATATACATTGCTTCTAAAGTTTGAACGCTATTTCACGTTGCAAGTAAATATAGTGTTTGAAAAACAAGACTTATGACGGTCACCCACACCAGTAAGAGTGGTGAATTAGTGACTCTTTGGTTTATACATAACAATCTTGGACACAAATGTGGAAGTGGCATGTTACTGTTATTTTAATTCCATGTTTACTTGACCATTTTGTGTTGTTAAATCAGCGTGCATACCGAAAAGCAAAAGTGGCATCATTTGTATCACTGACCCCCTTTACTGAAATATATATACCAGTGGCGGGCCGTCAGGGCCTCCAAGGCCTTCTTTGCTGGCCTAAGAAATATCTGCCTCATATTATATTTTGTCCATCAATACTTTAATTACATAATACATTTAACCAATCACATTTCAGCCATTATTTGTTGCCAGGGTCCGAAATCTGCCTCAAGGCCTTCACAATCAGTTCTGCAGGCTCTGCTGCATTAAACAAGCGCCGATAAGACTGTTGCTTTAATCAATCAGATTTCGAATTGGCAACACCACAATGCCTTGTCGCAGGCGTAGGGATACGTCATTGCCTCGTCGCAGGTGTAGGGATACGTCATCGCTTTCACCAACTATGATTGGCTAGTGATTAGCCAGAGCTACCAAACTGTATCTATAGCGAGCTGCACAAGCTAATATATTGTTGTGTTGATTTAAAGCAATTTTCAAGACGGACTATGCCAGAAATACGACAGGGCAGGACCAAGTTTCAGGATTAGCTTTGATGGCGATAGAAAAGAAGGAAGAAGGAAGAAAGAAAGGAGGATGGATATTGTGTACAGTTAAAAGCAAATCTGCAACAAAATCCATTTGTTTTGCTCTGTCGGCCATTGTGGGTGGAGTTTGCGATCTTTGGCTGCCTCACTAAGGCTTTGGCCCGCTTACTCTCTATAGCAAGCCAATAATAGTTGGTGAAAGCAATGACGTATCCCAGCCAGCAAAATGCCAATGCCTATGAAAAAGCATTGTGGGGTTGCCAACTCGAAATCTGATTGGTTAAAAGCAACAGTCTTGTTTAATGCAGCAGAGCCCGCTGAACTGATTCTGAAGGCTTTGAGGCAGATTTCTGATCCTGGCAACAAATAATGGCTGAAATTTGATTGGTTAAATGCTTCAATATGAAAACACACATCTGGAAGCAGTGGAACCAGGGGGAAAAGCTATGAAAGGAAGCTAACAGACCATTTGGAATAATGAGTATTAATGGACAAAATATAATATGATTAAGATATTTCTTAGGCCAGCAAAGAAGGCCTTGAAGGCCCTGGCGGCCCGCCACTGATTATATACCATTATTAGCATTATCGCAATCTACTTTTACCGCGTACTGTTAAATCTGGGATGTTGTCAGGATTCCAACTCTGAAAGAAGTTTTAAATTTTTTCATTTCCATGCGCCCAAAATACAGTCGCCGTGTAAACGATAGGGCCTCCTAGAAAAGCTTTTGTGTTTTCACTCCCATTCCTGTTTTCATGTAAACAGCCCCTTTGATGGCAAAAGGATTTAGCTATCAACAAGTGGTTTTAATACATAATTCCTTTTCTATCCAAACACCACAACACATACTCTGAATACTTGACATATCTTGGCAGTAAATGAGTTAACGGTCATTAGCCATTTCAAATGAGGGCAAAAATGTCCTACGTGAAGATTTCTCCATCTCTCAATTATGTGAGGTAGAACCTGCATAAGTTATATTAGGCTCAATATAGTATGCATTGCCATGCATTCATGGACAATGCATCTGAGCTACCTGAAAGATAACTTCCAATTTGTATTACATCTGCAGTAAATAATTTGGTTATCTGACTTACCAACTTCTCCATTTCCTGGTCGCGTAGCCTCTCCTCTCTCTGCCTGCGATGGTACTCCAGAAGCTCATCCTCATTGTCGCTGATGGCTGATATGCTGTTCTTGCGCTCCCGGGAATACGGTTTTGTAAAATTGCAGTCTTTAGCGGACGATCCGTTGGTGGGCTCACCCGTCTTTCTTTGGGTGCGAGGACTCGTGGCGGGAGATGAGCCAGACAGAGTACCTGAGGTGAGGCTATTGGCCGAATTGTTAGTTGGATTGTGGGCGTACAAAATCCTCATGGCCTCTGGTTTTGATGGCACTGTGGGTTTGCGATGAGTCTTTGGGCTCCGCTGGACCGCTTTGGCGGTCAAGGTCTGCAATCCTTGAGTCCCTCGGCGAGGCCCGTAAGGACTCAGAGGAGGAATGCTGGTAGATCCCGTGGGATCAGGAGTTCTGAGCCTCTGAGGAACGTCACTGTGAGGGAGCAGCTCTCGCCCGGGACTGAGGTGTCTACTCTGAAGGGGGGAACCTCTCATTTGAGGACTTGCCGCGGCCACCGGTGGAGAGTTTTGACTTCCGGACCCCCTGCTGGGCAACGTGGGGCTTGACATGACCTCTGACATGACATTCCTGAGCAGCTTGGGACTGCCTTGTGCTCTCTGGCAGTCAGTATTACAACTTGAGGTCATAGAGAGGGATGTTCGTGGATGGGGTATTGGCACGTTGGAACGTGGAGGTGCAAGCGGAGCATTTGCCGCCAAAATGTTGTACTCTTCTCTCGCCGTGCCGCTTCTGCCGTTCAACGTAGAGGGCCGATGAAGTGAAGTTTTCGCCGTTTTGGGGGATGCTGGCAGCTTCTGTGAGAGGCTGCTATGGATGTCCTTAACTGAATTGGAGGTTTTTGAGCTGCTATTCCTAGGAATAGAATGGTGGGTCCCGTTCAAGATGCTACTGGAGCCTGCAAGGGGGAGAAGAGGGACACAAAGAGAAACACTTGTGCGTCAGGATCGCTGTTAAACAAACAAAGAGACACACTTAGAAGGACAGTTGCACAAACACGAGTAAACAAACATGGGAGGACCTGACTCGGTCACATTTGGCCGCCCCTAAAAAGGAAGAAAATGCCTGCTTGGACAAGTTATTTCAAAGGCATAGGGACATTGTTTCTTTGTTGGCTAAGATGGAGATAAATGTCTAGGGGCCCGTGTTTTGCGGTTGGGATGTTATGCTGTTCAGTTGTGTAGTAATCCTTCAGGGATCTGGAGTTGCTAAATATAAAAGCTGCAGCAGTGGGACCCGAATGAAATCAGGGCTTGGTCAGGAAAGAGTGGGTTCAACACAAGGAAGGGTGTGGTGCCTTCTTTATGTCCAATAAGGTCAGTTTGGTTGCTGCCACAATAGGTGACACTCACTTTTACCACTCTAGTAGATTTTATGATCATCTTAAATTAGCTATTAATGCTTTTTTTTAAGCATTGAGTTGCAGTGGTGTTGTACACAGCATCCCACTCAAATATTTCAATAATGTATTCACATTTATTATAAGCATGGAACAGGGCAGTTGTACACAAATCTGAACCTGAGAAAATACGTTTATTTTACAACTTGTATGATAAAAAGCAAAAATATATGAGTTTTGTAGACCATTCTAACACAATAATTGTGTATAACAATGGGGACATGCCTCAAGTGTAAAGCAGGATTTTAAACCAGACCCCATTCAAACTGGGCCGCAGATAATTAGTTCTTAACAAGCTATTTTAGAATCTACTCACGGATGGCATCCAAAGGTCTTCCAAATTCACAGACCAACCAAAGCATAGATGATTTTATGAGTATAAACCATTCCTTGGTTTTATATATATGACAACATGATTTTTGGATTTGCAAGTATAGTCCCATTGCAGCCCTGTTTATGTAAGAATGTACGCTTTTGCAATAATATTAGATGCAAATGGTAACAAGAAACGCACTACACATTTGTTGCTGAGCATCTGGCTTCAGGATTAGAAATATTTACCAATTTGCTGTGCTTTTGATGTGCTTAGAGCATGGCTTCCTCCTGGCAGCATGTTCTTCATCCTCAAGGCCTCTTCCGGATGGTTGAAGCGGAAAAAAGTGGACTGACCAAAACACAGCATGCAGCCTGTCAATAATAAAGAAAAAGATCATGTGACTAACAGGCTGTCACATTGTCATTCAAAATTTAATATGGCACTCATTTAAGTGATTGGCTGCCATTGACGGCACTATCCAATCCATTTTGATTGGGAGAGGCTGGCAGCGAAAGAGATTTGACGTCTAGCTCCGTCAATGGCATTGAAACATGAGCATTCACAGGCTGTCTTCCCATTTTTAATGCTTTGGAGGTCTATTGTTGTACATGTCTGGCAGTTAATTATTGTGAAATTAAAAACAAAATTATAGTGTTATTGGGGGTCAATTTTAAAATATCGTTCTTATTTACATTATATTCATTTATACATTCATTCATTCATTTTCTGAACCACTTTATCCTCACTTGAATCACGGGGGGTGCTGGAGCCTATCCCGTCTGACTTCGGGGAGGAGACGGACAACCATTCCCTTTCACACTCATACCATGCATGGGTTTTTTTGGAATGTGGGAGGAAACCGGAGTACCCGGAGAAAACCCACACAGGCCCGGGGAGAATATGCAAACTCCACACAGGTGGACCGACCTGGATTTGAACCCAGGATCCAAGAGCTGTGAGGCTGACATGCTAACCACTCAAGCCGCCAGGCCACCTCATTTATACATGGATGGATTTAAAAGATATAAAAATACAACAATGATTAATAACAAAAACTACATTTAATATTTGCGGCCCACTGGTCGAACAGTTTGCACGTCAGTCTCACAGTTCTGGAGTCAAGGGTTCGATACCAGGTCAGACTTCACTGTGTGGAGTTTGCATGTGTTTGTGTGGGTTTTCTGCGAGTATTCCTTTTCCTCCCACATCCCAAAAACATGCATGGTAAACTCGTTGAACACTCCCCTAGATATGAGAAGTACGCGTGAATGGTTGTCCGTCTCATTGTGCCCTACGACCACTGTCCACCGATTCAGGGTGTCCCCTGTTTGGTGCCCGTAGTTAGCTGGGATAGGCTCCAGGGGGGAAAATTAATCAAATTAGTGAAATGTTTTACCGAAGCCCAGTCATCAAAAATAACTCACATGTAATTTAATCAGTGAGTGAAAGCGACTCCTTGCTCAGCATGTCCAATGGCTTGTCTGATTTCCATTCAAAAGATATTCCAAATGAAAAATGCCAATACATTAAATATCCACAAAACATTAATGAAGCAGATTTCCTTATGTTGAAATACAACCAGAAAAATAGATTCCTCTTTTCTTTCAGCGTTGATCCTCCGTATAAAAAAGATTTTAGTTTAGCAGCTGCTGGTTCGACACACATGGGCTGATGACTGGCTTCAAATGATACGTAGCTGCTGGCTATGATCCCAAAATAAGGCACAACTGAGTTGGCAGGACTGTGCTGATGCCCTTTTTATTGTAAGCATGCATGCCATTGTTAAAAGCATAGCTGGACAGATTTAAGGTGGAGAAAAGAACTACGGCATTCATTCAAAAGTTCTTTCCTGTTACCATGAATCACTTCCTCCTACCTTGAGATAGACGATAAGGCTTGGTGATGGAGAGTCCGTCTGCAGAGCATTGGTTCCCGCATGGATATAAGGTAATGATCCCAGCCTGGTTTTCAATGTAGCAGTGTTGACTCTTTATGCCAGCCCCCTGCAGTGTGATGTCCGTCCCTCCGCTGCCCAGTGTGGTCCTCCCTGCAACAAAAACATTTTCCCAGCGTCACGTGCACTCGTGAATAATAAAATAACAGAGGTCAAGAGCGCATGGGCCCAAATGTTGTCACTGCATTCTATAGCTGAGTGTGGAGTGACAGGTGCTACGCTGCAGAGATGCGTTTAGTATGACAGCGTCTGCTGTCATTTTATTGACTTTGTCCGCATTGGAAAGTTGGAGCTCTCAGAATTGAAGCTATTTTCCCGGTAGAATATTTTGCGCCCAGAGCTGTCAACACACGGTAACAAACCGTTACAGGCCACCGCATACTAAAATGGGTGACTTATAGGAACATATAGGCGCATGTTTTGACTCTGAATATGATTTTCATTTCGCTTGAGAAAATTCACAACACACACACCGCCAACATATGGAGGCCCTAAGGCAAGGGTGTCAGACTCCGATTGGTTCACGGGCCGCTTTAACGTCAATTTGATTTCATGTGGGCCGGACCATTTTAGATATAATATTTAGATTTTTTTAATATAAATGGATTAAAAGAACTGGATTAAAAGCCCTGAATATTCAGTTTTTTATAGATCTAAAACAATGTTTATTTTAGCTTTTTTTAAATATATTTTTAGATTTTACAAAATGATTTTTGAACTAAAAACACAGAAACAAATGATTAAAAATTACAATTATTTATTTAAAAGGGGGAAAATCAGGAAATTTAATATACATCTATACTCTTCATTTTAATTTGGTCCTAAAACAGAAAGTCAGCACTCATGATTTACTTTCCCGGGCCACACAAAATAATGCGGTGGGCCAGATTTGGCCCTCGGGCCACCACTTTGACACATGTGCCCTAAGGCATTGGAGTCCATAGCGGTCCCCAAGAACCATAGTGGGTCCTGGTTTTCATTCCAACTGATAAAGAGGATTCATTTTCACCGTTATGGTGTCTTAAGTGTCATTGGTTTATTGCCATCAGGTGCTGCTGGTTTCAGAAGAAACCTCATTGGTTAAACTGTGTGTACTCGATCAGTTGGAACGAAAATGGCCCTTTGTGGAATAGTTTGGACACTCTTTCCTCTAAGGCAGGGGTGGGCAAACTATTCCACAAAGGGCCGCAGTGGGTGCGGGTTTTCATTCCAACCCATAGAGAGGGCACCTTTTCATCAATCTGGTGTCCTACAAGTGCAATCAGTGGTTGCAGTCAGGTGCTTCTTGTCTTCTGCAGAAATCTCATTGGTCAAACTCTCTGTGCTGGATAGGTTGGAAAAAAAACCTGCACTCACGGCGGCCCTTGAGGACCGGTTTGCCCACCCCTGTTCTGAGGGGACATGGAAGAAGAAGAAAAAAGAAAAGAAAAAAGCTGATGATGATGAAGGGGGGAAAAAGTGCCCCAGAAGGAAAAATAAAACAAATGACCAAGGGGGTGAGACAGGAGCAAAAAATAAAATGAGTAGGAGGATTAGGACATTGAAGTTGAATTGAAATAAATAAATAACATTGAAGCCAACAAAAAAAAATCTATGAAGATTAAAAAACAGGTTAATTGAAGATAATATTTAGCACTAACTGAGCCTCTAGGTCAGTTTGGACACATAACCTCTCCAATCATTTTGTTTTGATATATTTTTTTAACCTATTACACAACAAAGACAGTAATAGAGTAAGACTTAAAATACAGTTTTTGTGGTCAGGAGATACCTGCCCCTTGGGTCAATAGCCAGGTAAACAATTTCTGTGCCATATTTCTGATGGCACATTTACTAGCCCATAATAATCTCCCTTGAATCTCTCAAGAGAGGTTCTTTTTCCCCCTATTGCGGCCTTGTACCAGCAAATATGACACAAAGAGCATCTCCTAGGGGGAATTTAGAGAGTCCAATCAGCCTACCATGCATGTTTTTGGAATGTGGGAGGAAACCGAAGTACCCAGAGGAAATCCACACAGGCCCAGGTGGATGTGACCTGGATTTGAACCCAGGACCCCAGAGCTGTGAGGCCGACATGCTAACCACTTGCATCACCGGGCCGCCCACACAAAGATTATGCATTAGAAAAATTGTGATCAAAATATGGATTTGTGATCCACTGTCACAACAAACACCACACTGTAACAATAATTAGACACATACAAACATATTATAGTGCGCACACATTACCTTCTTGCAATGGCAGTAAAGTGATTGCTGTGCTCAAGCGCCCACTTCCCAAACTGACCAGATGGGGACGCTCTGCCTGAACTTTCAGTGACTTGCCAGTCTCGATCAGGTCTAAAGGAGTACCCTGTCGAAGGGAGATGGTTTGAAAATAGTGAAATGGAGATACAGACAGTTAGTCCTACATGTATTCTGTTATAAGTTCATTTGAGAGTGAGGTAATAAAAAAACAGTCTCTTTGTCAAAGTTGTTTTTTCATGAATTGTCCCTGGAGTGGAATCTGACCCACCTGCAGGACCTGGTGTGTTTCACGGCCCCTCTCCACTGGACCCTTGCCCCGGTATTCCATGTCTGCAGGGCTGATGTCCAAATTTCCTGACACCTGATGCTCCTGAAGGTGGCACAGATATGGATGCAAATGGAAAGAAAGAAAGGCGTGGAATTAAATCTCAGAGACGGGTGGGAACTCTGCCACTACAGTTGTACTACAATGGGAACAGTGCCTTCCATAGAGAGCCTCATGCCCCAGTTATAAGCCCACGTGATTCTGCCTATTATACTAGGGGATTGTTTCTCCGGGACTTGTTGGGTAGAATGATGGCATTGATTTACGCCTTAAAACAGGCAAAAATCTGGAATTTTATCACAGATTGGACGACTGACATTTTTCTTATTTGCAATTCCAGACTTGCTTGCCAGGTGCGACATGAGGGTCACATCACATATCCTACCTTCGCTAAGATGACTCATATAGATACAAAACTCTCCAGACAGATGTTGCCGATTACAAGCAGCTGTCTGCACATCGCTGTTACATCAAAAGAGGGGAAACAACAGCAACAAGATCCAGACGTGACCCCAAAAGCCACATGTAGATGCAAAAAGAGCCATCTTTCTCTCCAAAAAAATCACCCAATCTATTTGATTCCTACTATTACAGTAAACATAATGTAAAAATTGAAAGAAAATACTAAGCATTTTGAATTTACAGTGCATATTTCGGATTCCACTCACTAAACTAAAGAATAAAAGGCCCATGTCACATTGTTTTTACAAATTAATTAAACCCACTGCTGACCTTTGTAGAATAGTTTGCCCACCCCTGTGCTAGAATCATGTCAAAGAGTATTGAAAAATAAATTATCAAGACACACAGATCTAGAACTATTTAAATTCTGCAATAAAAAAAATGCAAAGGTATGCCTCTGCACAGTTGAAACTGATGACATTATTGAAGGGCAGTGGGAATATAACCCCTGGGTGTCCTACTCATAATGCCAACAACCACCCACTGTTTTGGACAGCAACTATTCTGAGTCACCATGCACTTCAGTTGAATTGATGAGTTTTAACCATTCTAAAATACTTGGTAACGCCTAGAAGATTATTGGTTTGCTTCGACGTACTCGTTCCTGTCAACTTATATGTTTTTCCCGTATTTTATACGTTTTTTGATCATTTCAAATTGTGTATGCCGTGTAACAACTTTTGTATGGGAAATTTTTTAAAGTTTTTTTTAACCGTTTTACCCATTTCGGCTCTAATCCGGATCGTTTCGGTCACTGGTAGCAGACCAAATTGTCGATTGCTGATATTGCCATCCTTTAAGCATGATATGCGCATGCATACTTCAGAGACACGCTTATTTATTTATATATTTATTCATGTATTTATTTATTAACTTACTTATTACCTATCTATTTATGTCTAAAATGCCTTTCATATTTCTGCATCCTTGCCTTCTTGCTACTGTGACAATGAAATTTCCCGAATACGGGATGAATAAAGTTATCCAATCCAATGTGCGTCAGTCAGTCCGCCTTTTCACTATATAAATATAGCGCGTCAGCAAGCAATGTACCCAGACAGTCAAGCCGTCAGCGTCATACAGCGACATCTACAGGATCTTGAATTTAGTGCACACAAAAGGCACGGCAACTGATTGGGCACCCAGTCCACTTTGGGGGAAATTTTAGACTTTTAAGTGCACCCTATGTGAGTAAATATGCGCCGCGTTGCTTTTGTAGTTTATTATCGCTTCATAAGGGGAATTGCAATCATTAATAAGTGGAGCAATTGGCCGAGATTGCCATTATGTGTACTGCAGCATCAGCAATTTCAGCTTCGTGCCACGACATCACATGACCCATACATCAAATCCAAAATTCTTCATCCCATTCTGAAATCAGTGACGAACAGAAACGCAACAAAGAGCCCCAAACCATCCACAGCTGCTGGCTTTCTAAGTTTAGCCTGGACTGCCTGAGACAACAGGGCGTTGTGTCTGCATCTGATGTCACTCCCAATGAGAATGCCGGGCAAAACCACTTTCTAGGACAATCCCCTCCAGTGTTCCGAATAGACCCGGCGATACAGAGAACAGAGCATGCTCTGACATTGGAGCCTTGGCGTCCCTCCTGCCAGCCCCCGCTAGCTGTCATCGCTCACGCGCGCCACGCAGTCAGCCACGGTGGGAGAACGCGGCCAGGGCCCATGTGCCTCGTCTACGTGACTCACACACAAGCCCGCCACCTCCCCCGAGCGTCGCTTATTTCGACGAACACACCCAAAGCCAGAGGGGAGTTTTAAAATAATGTGAGGCCTTCTACTGCAACCTGTCATTATTGGACCGGTTATGTCCTTCATAGCGGCCATGAGCTGCTGAAAATAGACACCGCCAGCCGCTCGGTTTGTTCTGTGACTTTTAAAGAGAAATCACATCTGCTTAGCGTGGTATAACAACAATTAAAGCGAGAGAAATAAAGACTGCACCTTGAATTATGAAGACAACAGTGTATTGAAGAACCAAGTAGTTTAACATGGTACCAAGTTTTTTTTTACTTGGATTGACACACATGCAGCACGTACCATCTCACTGCTCCCACAGGGTCCTCAAAAGAGTTATATAAGTATCCATAAATTGTGGTACAGATCAGTAATCCATTCAGCGGCATCCACATTGTTGTCAATGTCTGGCCTGAAGCTGTTTTTATTCTCCTACTGAGTTCCTTGACTATTTTCCCTCCTCCCAAACCCTTCTCCTCCCCATTCTGGTGCAGAGTTACAGTAGATTTTTTTTTCAAACGGCTCTTCTCTGTAACGACAGAAAATTCCATGTGAGACCTTCCGAAGACCACCACAGGTGATCAGAGGGGTCTTTTGTGAAATCCTTCCCTTTGTATTTTTTGATGAAGCCTGACAGATGGGTGAGGAAAGAACTTCTAATTTCACACCTCGAGTTTGATGGAATAAAAATGATTTTTTTTTCAGGTTAAATGGGGATTTGATCATTCGTGGCAATAATATTGCATGATGGGATAGACATACCACAGGAAGTGAGAAAAACATTCTCTATCTTTCTCGGCATTCCCGAGGAAAGGATGGGCTCAAAGGCCAATAGAAACAGTGGAAGTGAGTGGGAGAAAGAGCCCGCTACTGGTCCCTCTAGACTTTTCCCATGGTCAGGGCCAGTGTGGAGATGGAGGGAATGAAACACACCATGAGTCACACCAGAATAAAATAAACCAGACCAATATGCAGTTAAATGACCATTGTTAAGAAAACTCTCATTTTCTGAACCACTTTATCCTCACTAGGGTCGCGGAGGGTGCTGGAGCATCGTGTGCGGTCGTTTGGTCGCCGTCTTTTGGTCGCCGGTCTTTTGGTCACCGGTCTTTTGGTCGCCGGTCTTTTGGTCGCCCGGACCCAAATAACGGGCGACCAATAGACCGGCGACAAAACAAGGTAAAACAACACGGTCTACGCATCAATAAAAGCCAACAATGGCCCTGAGCAGTTTCACTGAGCGGACGTGTGAGTGTATAAGAGTTTGTATGTACATGAGTTGTCCTCTTAGGAAGGGACGTCAGTCAGGGTCTTAACAAGTTCTCCAACAAAACACAATAAAAGTACGGGGAATTTGGAGCTTGGTTTAGCCTAATAATTAATAGGGCATTAAGTATGACTAAATAATAATTCACAGTTTGTATTTAGGGAATTTGAGCAACGATTTAAATGGTAATTATCAATAACCTTCCGGGCGACCAAAAGACCGGCGACCAAATGACCGAGTACCCTGGAGCATATCCCAGCTGACTTCGCCGGGCCCCTCTGCTCGTCTAATCTAATATGGCTTCTTTAAATTTGCATGGGACCAATGTGTACCTACTAGTTACAGTGGTTTCTGAGGAATTATGTTTACAGTGAACTTGCATGACCTGCTGTCACTGAGCAGCAGACCAGATGTGTACAGGATGTCTGCATGAATGAGTGCAAAAAGGTAGAAGAGAAGACCAGACCAGATGGCAAAGAAAACATCTGGCTCCTATGACAGCAACTATGCACATCCTTATCAAGAAGAGAAAGGTATTTTCCTACATATGTGCCATTTCCTGATCTTATGAAGAACTGCTATTGGATCGATTAAAAACACTTGAAATCAGACAATGGATTAACATTGCAATGAAGCTTCTTTGGTATTCTCATCGTAATAAACCTGTCATTATGAAAATCAAGCAAACTTGGCGTCTGCTGAATTGTGTGTGTGCGTGTTGAAATGATATTGGGATCAGGCGATAAAAACGTTTTTAGTATCCATGACAAGTTATTTGAGAGAAAAAAAAATGTCATTTTGATCGCTCTGTCATTATGGGGTAACTGCTGCTTTGAAAAACTCTCTGATGTTTTTAGTGGCATTTAAAACACCAAGGATGGAACAGTTAGAAATTATAGCATGTGTACATGTGTTTTATCATTTTAATCATTTAATTCAAACTATAATACACCTGTGTCAAAGTGACGGCCTGGGGGCCAAATCTGGCCCGCCGCATCATTTTGTGTGGCCCGGGAAAGTAAATCATGAGTGCCGACTTAATCAAAAATCATATTAAAATGAAGAGTATAGATGTATATTACATTTCCTGATTTTCCCCCTTTTAAATCAATAATTGTAATTTTTTAATCATTTTTTTCTGTTTTTAGTTCAAAATTCATTTTGTAAAATCTAAAAATATATTTTAAAAAAAAGCTAAAATAAACATTGTTTTAGATCTATAAAAAACTGAATATTCAGGGCTTTTAATCCAGTTCTTTTAATCCATTTATTAAAAAAAATCTAAATATTATATCTAAAATGGTCCGGCCCACATGAATTCAAGTTTACGTTAAAGCGGCCCACGAACCAACCCGAGTCTGACACCCCTGCTATAATATGATGCTGTCAATCTTAACATGTCCACTAGGGTTATAACATTTCTCCAAAATCAAAGTCCTGCATCAAGATCGGAGGAAATTTTTGGTGTAATCAAAGAAACTAAACTCCATTTTTGACACTTAAAAAAAATCCCAGAAGAAAAAAGTAGAAAATACACATTACAACCAAACGATCATCAAAATATGATACAGGTTATAGAAGTTTTAAAAAGGTTTTGACACATGTCCATCTTGCCACAATAGTTTCTGAAGACTACAATATTTTCCAAACAGTATGACTTTAATTTACAAATACTGCATACTCACTCATGCACATTTGTACCTTATAATCCTTTTGGGGCAAATCCTTCATCTGCTACAATTCCTTAAGAGTGCTTCACTGGACGCTTGAGCTCCAAAGGGCATGAAACTCCTAACAAAAGCATCCTTTTATGGTGCTCTCAACTCATGATCTCACACTCAGTAGAAATGAGATGATTCCACCTGCTTGAAATGCAGAAAAGCACCTGTGGGATGGGGAAAAAGTGATGCATTGATAAAAAGAAACATTTGCAAATTTGACACAACTTCATAAATTGCTTTAAAGAGTCAAATTTGTATTGTAGTCCCTTTCTCTGTATCTCTCTACCATCATACTCCTGTAAACAAATATTTTAGCTGCTCATTACCCAGTCTGGCTGGCAACTTTATCCTGTTGCCTGTAAAACCCATTTAGATGAAGGATGATGAAGAAACAAGACGTGACAGCCGCTCAAATCCTTTCAAGCCTGTCTTCCTCCCAGAAGAGGAAAATATGTTCAGTTCCACTCAAGGCATCCACATTCATCCCGCTGCCAGGGACGTCCCTCTTTCCAGCTCTTGCTCGCGTAACCTATCATTTCTTACGCTATTGTTAAATTCAATCCATGTGGCTTTGTGCTAAAGAGGTATTTAAGATCTAGATTCTTTGAATTCTGATATTTAGTGCAAATTCATCAAGGCACGTGTGGAGCAGACTCTTATGTAACAACCTACTTTTGCTTTGACACATCTGAAAGTGTACAGTGGAAATTACAGTCATGACGGCCAAAATGTTTTATAATCTCCTCCCTGCGTGGAATTTTTAGCTCGCCACTTCACGCTCATTGACACGTTTTCAAGGCCAGAGTAATTGGTTCAGGCTGTCTTGTGCTGAATTTTTGGAAGGCGGGCAGGAGCTGAAAAAGACATTTCCAAGTGGCTCAAAATCACAGCTGACAATTGTTCAGGATGCTGAAAATCTCAGGTTCGGAAGACCTGGTAAATTTGCACAACGATCAGAATCACCATTGCAGGCCAGAAATACACAAAAAAATTGGGTTAATTTCTAAAAAAAATGCTTGATGTAAGTTGAAGTATTTAATTGATCTTCCATTTTCTGGCGAATTGTAGAACAGGCTCTCTAGTATTTGTAGTATACATGTGCCATCGCTTAAGTGTATCAGCAGTGAATATCATGATTTTTCTTTTCATTGTACAAGCAATGTAATAATTTTGTGTGGTTGGTTTTTGCTTTTCATTCATTTAAATGCAAATTTGAAATGAAATTTTTGACCCATAAAATTTGGGGGCTTTTTAATTACTGTTAACCTGTCAGTAAACTGAATAAAGGCATAATACTAATGATACTGCTCGGGTAAAAGTCACCAATTTCAAGGTAAAAACAGATTTTATTCATTTAGAACGCAAATGCGACATCTAGTGGAGATTCCACGTATACACGCTAAGATTTTTCAAAAAGAAAAACATGCACGTTATTTTGCCACAGAGTCTTCCACGTTTTCTGCTTGCAAATGAGCAAACCTAGAAAATTGTGGGATTATACAATTTCAGCTACTTTGAGTGTATTCTGCACAAAAGAAAACGCGATTTTATTCTTAGTAATAGTATGCAATTTAGAAGACTAGTACCACGTTGTCAACTCGCCTCCACTGTATTCAAAAGGCTTGCTTTTGGCGTAAAAAAAAAAACTATTTTACTAAGGTTAACAAATAGGCACCGTCTTCCACCGCGTTTGAGTGGGAAAATACAATTTAATAGTGTTGAAATCTTAGTTAACTTGAGCTTAATCTGTGGCATTGGTCAAACTCAGTGATATGTTGGAGGGTAACTTCCACCATTAGCAATTGTAGAAAAACCGTGCAGTCAAAATACAGCAGCTTTTAACAAATGAGTTTATTTGGAGGACAAAAGGTCATTGGGAATTAAAATCATGAGGAAATTAGCTCTTTAAAAGTGTCGTGGTGGCCCTTAAAAGGGCCTTTGGTTTAAAACAAAAACGTTAGCGGTGTGGCTAATACTCCTGCGATTGCGTTGTCGCCTTCTTTCCGCCCTTGCCAGAACTCGGGGCAGCCTGTCCAGTCTTCTTTGGAAGTAAGACGGCCTGGATATTGGGCAGGACTCCACCTTGGGCAATTGTAACGCCACCGAGAAGTTTGTTCAGTTCCTCATCGTTGCGAACCGCTAGCTGGAGGTGGCGGGGAATGATGCGAGTCTTCTTGTTGTCCCGGGCAGCATTTCCGGCCAACTCGAGGACTTCGGCGGTGAGATACTCCAGCACGGCTGCTAGGTACACCGGAGCTCCGGCACCAACGCGTTCGGCGTAGTTCCCTTTGCGCAAAAGACGGTGGACTCGACCAACAGGGAATTGGAGACCAGCCCTGGAGCTTCGGGTCTTGGCCTTGGCGCGGGCCTTGCCGGTTTTTCCTCTTCCAGACATAGTAGCGTTCTTCAAGGCACATGTAACGTTAGACTGTTTAACATACGCCGCACAACCCGGATATAAAACGCCTGGTTCGTCACGCCCTTTTGCGTGATTGGGTTTTATGACGATTCTCTATCGCGTGGTTGGCTTAGTGGTATCATAGCAAAATGGTCGGTGGTAATTGGTAGAAAGGATTTGATGACGGACCAATCATGAAGTCACTCTTGCAACAGTAGCCAATGGCGCCTCTTCCCTCTTGTTAGAAAACTTTGGCGCTCAAACAGGGAATCTTGGGCCCGCCCCCTGTAGATATCATATAAAACGTTAGATTTCCCAATTTTCCTTCAAGATTCAATAAAACGCGTCCTTAGAAATAGCTGTAGATTTGATCTAAGCGTCTTCATATATATACTTTATTTTACAAAATAACCAATATAATGATAACAAACGAGTTAACAGAGGAATGCTTTTAATAATAAATAGTGACATTAATTAAATGAATAAAAACTCATTCGGATCAATATGACCCGTGTTGGACAGGGGTTAAATAATTTATTTGAATAAATTAAACATATCAAAATAACAGCAAAGATCATTCATGAACTCTTTTGATCACCTCCACCTAAGTTCTGGCATTTCAGCGAGAAAATATGTTTTACTCAAGCACGGTGTAAATATCCATCCATATGTCCTTGCTCTATCATTATAACAGTAATTTATTATTGTAAAATATTGCTGGAAATTACATTTTTAAAAATCTTTTGAATCATGAAAGAAATGTACTTATTGACTACATGGATTTTTTTTTACATTAAGCCTCTTCATTTTTATATTGAGTCAAAAAAGTACAATGTATAACACTTTCCTGCTTATTGAACAATGGCCTCATGTATTATAGATGAATATACGTACAACTACTATTTTAACATAGAAATAAACTTGATTTTCAAATGACATTTTGAAGGAAAAATCACAGCAATTTCTCTAGTTTTACAGTGTAACACAGCTAAGACAACTCATGGTATGATAAAATAAATAGCACTTCACAAAATTATAAATTATCTTCATACATAAAGTGAATTATGTAGAATCTAAGAAAAATGTGTATCCAAAGTGCACGAATGCCATTCTATCAGCATTATAAATAATTTCAAGAACTTTCATCATTTGTCAATGAAAAATACACAGAATTTCAATGCAATGGTCCTGTCAAAGTGAGCCTCCAAACAATTGACTTGATCTGATTTAAATTCCAATGATTTGATGAAGAAGCACTTATGCCCTGAAGCAGCCATAGTTCTCCCCTCCAGATGGCATTCCCAGAGGTGTCCTCAAACCAAAGGACTTGTGCTCAGACAACTGCCAGGGGAGTACAGGCAGTTAACTATCAGTTATTGGCTGCGCTTGACCCTCCATTGGTGCCCGTCGGTTTGAATTTCCGTTTCCCTGATGCTCGGAGGGAGAATCGTTTGATGAGACGTCGCGAGAAGCTGCCGGACGTCTTTCGACTGCTGTCCACTGCTCCAGCAAAATTCGTTTTGGAGATGTCTTCGTGGGACTGGCTGAGGCAGGGCTCCTTTTCCCGATATCTTCGGCGGAACAACAACCTCGATCCGCTCTGCAAAAATCCCACTGTGGGGTATAAATGGAAAACTTTTATCGTTTAGCAATTTGGTAGCCGAAAATGATTTGCTATGACTTACACATTGGCACGTTTGAAATCAAACTGTTTAAGATGCATTCCCATTGTATTTGATAGTACTACACCAATCAGCGTAACGGATTTCCCAATGCAGAGGTTCTCAAAGCGGTACGACTACACCATAAATGTTTGCTTCGGGGCTGATTTGACATTACATATACAGTAATACGTTGACATACTAGGGTACTCGGCCGTTTGGTCGCCGGACGTTTGGTTGCCCGGAAGGTATTGATAATTACCATTTAAAATTGTTGCTCAAATTCCCTAAATACAAACTGCGAATTATTATTTAGTCATACTTAATGCCCTATTAATTATTAGGCTAAAGAAAAGCTCAAAATTTCCCGTAATTTCATTGCGTTTTGTTGGAGAACTTGTTATGACCCTGACTGACATCCCTTCCTAAGGGGACAACTCATGTACATACAAACTCTTATACACTCACACGTCCGCTCAGTGAAACTGCTCAGGGCCATTGTTGGCTTTTATAGATGCGTAGACCGTGTTTTACCTTGTTTTGTCGCCGGACGTTTGGTCGCCCGTTGTTTGGGTCCGGGCGACCAAACGTCCGGCGACTAAACGGCCGGTCACGACATACTAGTGCCCCAACATACGAGAAATTTGAGATACAAGCAAATATTTGCCTTGAGATACGAGACACATTTTGAGATACGAGTATACGAGACAGCCAGGTGGCCGAGACGTGAGAAGCTGCTTATGATAACAGCGCACTGTCTTTCTCGCCGCATCTCCCTCGTGTAAAGATATCTCCGAGTACTAGGCGGAGCGTTGCATTTTTTCATGTTTTTTCGCGTTAGTGCAGAATTCAGGGAAAAACAATGGGTCCAAAGCAAGCAGGTGCAATGAAGGGTGGTGTGTATGATGATAATCGATATTAAGCATGAAATAATTGAAAATAATCGTAACGAGTTAAGCTCGTATCTCAAGGTATTACTGTATACTGAAAGAGGTGCAGATGGTTTAATTAAGGTTGCAAATGCTAGTCAAGCTAAACTGTTGGACTCACCTTTATGGTCCTTGAGACTACGTGTTTCCAAACCACCCGTGGAGCCAGTGTCTGATTCCACATCATCCACGGAGGGACGCTCCGACACATCGGAAGGTGTGGTTTCATCTGGCTCTAGATTGCGCACCGTCCCGAAATGGTTGCTTTGCATGGCTGCGTCCATTGCTGCGGTGTAGTCTCTCGATAGAGTGCAGTCGTCTTTAGTGAGTGGAACCTGTGGAAGAAAAAGCCACCAATGGTGTCATATCCCTTTAAGTAGGCTTGATTTTTTTTGCTGTTAGTAATGATATTACTCATGTGAAAATTCTCCATCTTACACAGTAAACTACGTAAAGCAAAAAAGTCATTTTAGGTTGACCTTTGCTCAAAACATCCAAAGCTATCAAGATATAAAATTACAATGACTGACTCTGTATAGTGAGATGCCTAACGGTCTTCCATTATTTTAAGTAGTAAAAGTGAAAATGTTGACAAGCTGTGTTCTCTTAAATCATTTACTGTTCAGGTAATATAAAAATGATGGGTATATCAGACTCGACAAAAGTATTTTGACACTAACAGACAAAGTGAGCATAGCATGACTAATCCCCCAAACAGCTCAGGTTGAAACTAAAAACGGACACACTTCACTATACATTGCCATTAAATTTAGGTTTAACAAAAAATTGTGTTTTATTGCGTGACAACTGGTTTCAATGTCTTAAAATGTGTCATCTCGAGATGTGTCATTTTACAACTGCTGCCCTTTAAAGCAGAGACGTTTCTTCCAAAGTCTTTTGATCAGAAATTAGGTCAGAAGACTGCTGTAGCGTAATGTGAAGCAGCGGAGAGGCACGGGAAATCCAGGGGTGTGGTAACTGAGCCTGCCGCCTATATTTCGGTATATTATTATGCATATAGATGCCACTGCAATCCAGTGTAGTCCATAGTTCTTTCTCTAGTCCACTAACCTTTGTGACGCCTGAGATGATCAGTGTGCTTCTCTTTGTTGGAGTCTTTCTAGCTATTTTTGAGTTCGTCTCAGTAAGCTGTCGAATGGCTGTTTCTGCAACAGGATCCAAGCCATTAGACAAGCGGCTGCTTTCTGTAAAATAAAAACACAAATAAAAACACAGTTTTATTGTTTGGAGGGCAAGTCTGCACCATTTCTTTCTTTCCCTAATTATATAGTTAATCAAAGGAGCAAAATTCTATTTGAAGCTTTTTTTAAATGTTGCAATACTACTTTTGTCCATGTTGCTATTTTGTTTTCTTACTTACTGCTGGGATCAGGGCTGGGGGTCCCTCTTCCATTAGAAAAAATAGGGGGCTTCTTTTCTCTCACCTCAACTTTGGACGGAGACAGCAAAGGACAATCACCTAAAAGATATGACCTCTAGAGTTTTGTATTGCTAACTAAAGAAAGGATTCATGCTTAAAATAGTACCTGTAGTGCTTTCTAATTTCAGTCTCGACTGGACTGTTGTTACGGTGGTAACGATGGTTCCGTCCGGCATGATGCTTTGGTCCACATCGACTGTTTTGGTGGGGGTGAGGGAGGAACGCAACGGTGAGTGGAGTTCCTCGGTTTCCACATAGAGCAGCTGAAAGGATTTAAAAAAAAACATCAAAATCATCATAACAGCACATCATACGCTTCACTGGCTTTGCACGTCTCATTTAGTAATTATGTGAGTACTAAGATCAGAAAAGAGCAAGAGCAATGAGCATGGAATGTTATCTGGAATTTAGATTGTGCTCTCTATCAGCTGCCTTAATACACTTCTAAAAGAAATGTTAAATCATTCCTGCCTGGGTCAGCATCTTTGTTATAGTGGTCAAGTATTTAAATGCTTGTAACTCACATCTACTGTGACGGTGGCAATAGGTTCCAAGGTGTGGCTTGGCTTTATTGGGAGTAGGACAGAGGTAGGAACTCTGGACTGGAGGTCCAAGGCAAAGGAGCCATGGCCTAGAAGCAATTCTAGCACACCAAAAAGGAAATGAGCACGTAAGCCACAGCAGACACAGATTTTGTCTTGGAAATTTAAATTCCAAAATCACAAATAAAATGATACCTGGTACATAAAAATCACATGAAATTATTAAGAAAAAAAAGAAATGAAACCAAAATCCGAATCAAAAGCAAAAGTCATATAACTGGACATTTAAACAGTATGGGCAATTATGAATACGCCATGATAAACAATAGAGTTTTAGCCCAGATTTAAAGGAGTGTTGCAGCAAAAACTTTTCTAGACAAGAGCCCAGAATACAAAGTGGTCTTACGTTCGCTTCTGCCATTCCGCTCCAAAAGTCTGACTCTCAATTCTTTGGTTTCTGGACTGAGCTCCCTTTAAGAAAGAACACAGTCGCTTTATAGAGTGATCCTGACACAAATCCATTCATTTCAATATACCGTATTTTCACGACTATAAGGCGCACAAGTCTTAAATTTTCTCCAAAATAGACAAGGCGCCTTATAATCCAGTGCGCTTTATATATGGACCAATACTAAAATTGTTATCACGATAAAATAAAGTAAATCAGTCGATAGGGTACACCATCCTCTACAGCTCTCTCAACTACGGCAAGCAGCCCCCGACTCTACTATTTTCCCCGTAGAAAAAGTACTGCGCAACGACTGCTGGGATATATAGTTCTTTTGTCAATACACCCAATGGATTGTGGCCTGGCCATTGACATATACAGCTTTACGAAGCATGGTAGACAGCGTTGGAATAGTTACGCTAGCTACTAGCTAGCTACTATTTGCGAATGGATTGTGGCCTGGCGATCGACATCAACACAGCTTTACGAAGCATGGAAGACACCGTTGGATTAGTTACGCTAGCTACTAGCTAGCTACTATTTGCGAATGAACGAAGGTATAAAACTCAGCGTTTTCGATGACTCATTTGGACAATTGTTCAATTCGGACACAGAAAATGAGGACTTTAATGGATTTGTGGGTGATGATGACATGAGTACATTGTAAAATGGCTAAGTAAAGTACAACTGAACTCAGTTTTGCTTCCGTTGCCTTTTTAAAAACGTGTTTTTAGTGTGTGGGTGTAGCGTGTATGTTTAAGATGGTGTATGTTTTGCCATGCCTGGCTGGGTCTATAAAAATGGTGCGTCCTTTGTGTGTGTAAAATACAGCAATAGCACTCGTTTCTGACACTGCGGCTAAAAATACGATGCGCCGTATAGTCATGAAAATACGGTATGTATAAAAAACACTTCTTTTTAATGAATAAGAAATGTACTGGCATGTAAAATGGATATCGCAATGTTTTCTCACAGGGTCATTTCATCTTTCCACTCCATTGGGCTTTTTGGGTTGTGGGGCACCGGCATAAAGCAGGTTGTCTTTTCTGAGTTGGGTTGGTTTAGGCTGAAGATGCAGCACAGCTCTACTGAGCTACAGCACTGGCCTGAAAACACAGTGATTCCGTGAAGTCCCACAGTTAGATAGAAATGATCCAAAGACATCGAGGGATTGCATCTGACCTTTACTTAAGGTCACTCTGAGCTGCCGCAGAAGAAGTCGCCGTACAAAGACACTCTGGGGTACAGGCTTCAATCCTCCTGATAGATTCTGTATTGAGAACTAACAGCAGAAAAGGAATAGAAAGAATTAATGACTTCTATTTTCTCTGGCACCTTTTTTAGTTCAGTCGCTGTCAATGTTCCCTCTAAGATGTGCGTGTGCGCAATTGCGCACTACTCTCGTCTTCTTTGCGCACAGCAAATCATATGGAGCGCACAAAATAAAATCCCAATTTTTTTTGTTATTTTTTATTTTATTTTTTTAGCTGTGAGGCTGATGCGCGAACCACTCATCCGCTGGGCCGCCCATGCACAGATATTAATCATTACATTTTGTTATTACTAAATCATTTATGTGTAGTAGACATACACCTGCTTATGGCAGGTGTGATACTGGTGTGTGCCCATAGTGAGCAATGATGATGTTGCTCACACCGGTACTCACTTTAGGGGGTTTAGGGTGGTTGTCTTTCTGCCCAGACAAACAAAAAATTAGAGGGAACATTGGTCGCTGTATATTGCTGACTTTGGGTCAAGAGGCGGATGAAGTACAATGAGAGCACGTCAATATATCTTGAGTTTCCATAAGCCTCATGAATTTAACACAAATTATATCTCGACTACAAATGAAGAGAAGGAGGTGAAAACGTACTGGAGAAGTACTTGTCCTGAGGTTAAGAATCACGGCTGGATGAGAGCTGAAGAGAGTATCCTCAATGAGGCCCTTGATCACATCTGACACTCCCTTTTCATCAGTGCTCTGAAAGAAAGCAGCATTGAATTGAAGTACTGATAACCAAATCCAAGAAAAGAGTAAAAAAATGGTCCAAATTTACCATTAAATGATAAAAATACATTTGAGCTTGCATGTGGTCTGACTTTCATCTTTGTTTTTAGATCAGGGGCGTGAAACTGATTCCGCAAAGGGCCGCAGTAGGTCCCGGTCTTTGTTCAAACCGATTCAGTGCCGACAGTTTAACCAATGAGATGTCGTCTTAAATAAATAGCACTGGATTACAATCAAGTTATCACACATGCAAAAAGTGTCCTCTTGCTCAATTTGCCTGAAAACTTGCGGCCTTTTTAATACTGGTGTAACACCTCTGTTTTAGATCACATTTTTTATGCGGTCTTTTTTGCACGGAAAATATATCTTTAGTTTGCTACGGTACGCTTTCTTTTTGCCAAAAACACATCTAATTTGAGGATGACGATGATGACGAAAACCCAATAGCAACACAAATAAAAGATTAAACATCAATACAACTGTTTGCTGATATTGAATCGTCTCACATGTCTCGACAGCTTGCATGGCGACGCAGTCAGTTTAAATGGTTGCTGATTGGAAAGAGTCCAGGACACCAAGATTCCTTCATCCTTCACTTCTTCCAGGCAGACAACCAACTGATAGCAAAGTAAAACACAGAACACACAGTCAGAAAAGGTATTCAACACAGAGGCAAACAGCAGAACAAGTGCAATTTCCCCACCTTTAACCATTAGAATGAGTATTCAAATGAGTTGATTTAATTTAATTGTTGCTCCACTGCTATTTTTTAATTATTTTTATTTTCATTTGAACATAATGGAAAAAATAAGCATTTTCTTTTTAGCTATGGCAGTATTTCTACTGCACCATTAGCAGTGTATGCAAACAAGTGTTTAAAAAGGGTGTCGAAAGAAGTAAAAAAAAAAAAAAAAAACTTTTCTAGCCCCACCCCTTCATTGTCACCATGAGGTGTCAATTAATTAGACCCTGCAGTGATCTTTATTATCTCTATAATAAACCAAATCGGTAAATTTTGGCTCTGTATTGTATATGTGTTTCCTCACCACCTTTAAAAACTAATTCATATATGGGAGTAAAATAGACCAGAAGAAAATATGTAATAAAAATTGTTAAAAAAAATTGACTTTGTCCATAATTAAACATGTTTTCCTTAATTTACTTATGTGAGTTTTACAGCCTAGTTTTTCATCTATCATAACACCAAGAAATTTGATTTCAGATACTCTTTCGATCCTTACATATGCATCTTTTAGTTGAGCAAGTCAGGTGTTTTCCATATGTTAGAAATGTTGTTATGGCTAAATTTAGTGTTAATCTATTGATGTCAGACCACTTCTTCATTGAAAAAAAATGTATTGGCCGTTCATTGCAGTATAACTAGTTATAATGTTCCATAGTTTACATAATTATCCCCGATGGCATGACAAACATGTCCTGCCATTGAAAGTTGATATTTGACTAGCAATTGAAACGTCCTCGTGCACTGGCCGTAAAGGAAAGTTGCAAAATAAAAGAAACCAGGTGGTGTGCCTCAGTACCTTTGCCACTGTAGGTGCAATCGTAATCTGATAGGTGTCCATGGCAACGGCAGCGGGGGACTGCTGAGTAACCGTCACAGGAAATGCCACGTTGTCCACCCGACATTTACAATGTAAAACCTATCAAGTAAGAAAAAGGCATCATCAGAGATTCACAGCCAGTCAAGGCTACTATTTGTACTCTACACAGTGAATATAAATTAATTACACTACTATGCATTCATTCATTCGTTTTCCGAACCGCTTCTCCTCGCCTTTGAAAAAAAAAAACATCCCTTGTTTTCAGTGTATATATGTCAACCATTGTATTCATGGTGCATGTGAATGCATTTAAAGCGCTTAAGGATAATTTTAAAAATAATTTCCTCTTCTGACAATGAGTAGCTGTGAAGTGACATCAAAATGATAAAATTAGTTATTGGTTTCACCAAAAACTTTTGTACAAAATGATTCTGGTAATCAGGGTTAAATGTATTTGCTCATCAGTAACAGTATAATTGTATGCTTGTTTGGAAAAAAAATAATAATAAATTTGTGTCATTTCCATCTACGAAATACAATTCAGCAAAGCCACATTTATTTTAACTGGAACTTCGTTTTTGGAACCTTACCTCAACTGGGCCTAGTAAAATTTGCTATTTTTGTTTTCTTTTGTTAAAAGTCTTTCTTTTTTTTACGATTTTTAAAAAATATTATTATTATTTTCATTTTTGTTAACCCGTTCTGTTTAGGTTTTTAATTGTGTGCTAGCAAAATCAGACATAAAAACAAAGTTACTTTGCGGACGTGTGAAGCATAACAATCAACAAATAAATTCATTGAACTGCAAAAAAAAGTCAGCTTCTGAACACATCTTGTAAGGTAATGAACCATGCAAAATGACTTTTATCAACAAATAGTTTAAACTATACAAACATGCCCACAAAACCTCCTTAAAAGCCAGGTTATTGGAGGCAAAGTACTGAATGATGATTACCCACCGTTCTATGTGCTGATTGGTCAGTACAGGTCACACTTTCAATTGCAGGCGCAGTAATAAACTTGGCACTGCTGTCAAAAGTGATTTGGATGGAACTCTGTGAGAGACAGAGGGGAATAGAGAATACACGGACTAAATATTACATAAGAGGATATGAATACAAAGAGGCAAGACGCTCAGGAATGACATCAAATATGGCAGACAGACTTGCATGCAGCTAGTGAGCAATTTGTCAGAGTCCTTAGGGATATTTTTTTTTCACCCAGCAAATGAAACTGCCACTGTATACGAAAAATGCCAACTAGGGCAATTTTTAAGCATATTTGGTGAGCTGCATTGATCACCTTTTTAATGGCGAAAGCAAAAAGTACCTGATACCTTAATGCAGTGTTTTATTATGTTTGTTTGAATGAAGATACAATCATTTAGAGCACAGGTGTCAAAGTGCCGGCCCGGGGGCCAAATCTGGCCCGCCGCATCATTTTGTGCGGCCCGAGAAAGTAAATCATGAGTTTCTATTTTAGGATCAAATTCAAATAATGATAGATGTACATTACATTTCCTGATTTTGCCCTTTTTAAAATCAATCATTGCAATTTTTCAATCCATTTTTTCTTTTGTGTTTTTAGTTCAAAAAGCATTTTGTAAAATCTAAAAATAAATTTACAAATATTTTCCATTTTCCACTTTAAAAAAATATTTTGTTTCCATTTGAAATAAAAAAAAACATGATTAAAAGACATTTTCCAATACTAAGAAAAAAAGCTCAAATAAACATTGCTTTAAATCTATAAAAACAGACTATTTAGGATTTTAGGGCTTTTGATCCAGTTCTTTTAATCCAATTTTAAAAAATAAAAAAAATCTAGATATTAGATCTAAAATGGTCCGGCCCACATGAAATGGAGTTGACGTTAATGCGGCCCACGAAGCACCCCGAGTTTGACACCCCTGATTTAGAGCATCTGATTGTTAACACTTGCCGGCAATCTAGAGGTTCATGCAGTAACCGTGTGTGACATGGACGTAACAACCAAGACAGCAAGGAGTTGCATTTGTGCCCGAGGATGCTGGCCTGACAATGACAACATATGTTTGACCGAAGGCTAGTACTAGACGCATCAAGTTCATCTAGTATGAGATCTAGCTTCACTTTCAGACTCCAAAGACTTCACTGCCTTACAGTCTAAATACAGACCCACAACATGGGTGTAAATCCTAAATACAATTTGATACAGTACAATATTTTTTGGACTGTGAGGCGCACCGGCTCACCACTGATAACAAGTTTATTTTCATACATAAGGCACACCAGATTATAAGGCACCTTAAATAGTGCATCATTCGGGGGACTTTATCCACGGCAACGCACTCGTAACCGAACAAACAAATTTAAATTAACTTGGATTAATATATACAGACACACTCAAACATACGTTTAATGTAACGTTACACAAAACAGAATTCTAATTTTGTTTTAATTTTTTTTTACCTTCATTCTGGCCGGGTTAGCTGTTTGCCACGCCTCCACCTTCACGTTCGCTATCGATGGCCTGTTTGCTGTTGTATTCCCTTCAAAATATTCCGAAAATGATGCACACAAATGTCCTCACAATAGGATAACGCACGACCACTTGCCAACGAGAAATAGTCTTGAATGAGCGATCGCGGGAGCTAACAGGCTAAGGAAGGAAAAGCAGGAAATGCAACAGCTCAGCCTACCCACGTATTGATTGTGGGTAATGAAGTTTTATTCTGAGAAAGGGTGCCATTGGTTATCGGTATTGTGTGCACAAGTATACTTCATTACCCAGAAAGCCCTCTTTTTGCTCGCGCATGCGCGTTGTGCGTTTTCTGGTCCATGTGTAGGAGAAACTTGTCTGAAGAAATTGTTGAGTGCTCATAGATATTTGTTATATACGAAAGAGATGCGGCAAAATGATAAACAGCCTCTCATGTCATGGCCACCTGGCTTTCTCGCATCTCGAAATTTTTCTCGTATCAGAGCGAATTATTTGCTCAAAAATTTCCTCGTATCTCGAGCATCTCGTAGGTAGAGCTGCTCGTATGTAGAGGTACTACTGTAGTTACCATTCCTTAGCACCTTTAAGCACTTTACTGTAGCAGTGTAATACAATTGTGCTCCCCAAAAATAGGTTTGAGGTTGTTAAGCATAACCAGAATTCATATTGTACATATTGCACAGGATTATTCTGCACCCTTTCAATTTTGGGGAAAAATAAAAGATATGGTATTCTGAAAAATACGGTAGCAACTGAAGGAAGGACCATGTACCAAAATACACAGCTCACGACTGCCCAAAATCACATTGTCCATTTGTGTGGATGTTTGAGCGCTGCATTATCTAGCTCAGGAATGCTAACTGAATTAAAAAATAGATAAATAAAGCCCCCCATTGTAAGAACATATGTCTCTCTAAATGCAACTCCAATCTCTTTCAACCTGAACAGTGGAGTTGAGGATGATATAATGTAGTGTGTGGCATGTGTGTGAGTGTGTTTCTATGCGAGAAAGGCAGGAAGCAAAGTGCAATGCTGGAGGCTGACGTAGGTTTGGACCAACATTGCGGCCACATGACTACACACTACAAACAACGATGTTTACTTTGCTTGGGTGAAGCCTCTGAAACTGCCCAGTCAGCCTGCCATTCATTGCATTCAAAGAGCAGAGCAAATCCAAAGTGATGTATGTTGGATTGCGTGACATCTAGAAATGGGTTCCAATTATGTCTGCACTCACATAAAATCTGGTGTGCCACTCACTCAAAGAGCAATGAGGGTAATTAGGATCATTATGACATTGGGGGCAAATTTCCCTGAATGTCACTGCTAATCTTGCGTGTTAAGACAAAGTGAGCCCATGAGATATTAGCAAATTAAGACATGGGGGAGGGGTTTGTGACAGTATTAGGCGATGCCTGCGTGAAAGATAGGTCAGCAGCTCATGGAAAGCAGCATGGTCTTCTTAAATTTATTTTCTTGACCTCCCCTCACCAAAACCTAAGGTGATGTTTAATTTGCCTTGATTTCTAAGAAAACCTTGAATTCCCTTTTATCAAAAAATTTCATTGGCATACTATGCTAAGGGGCCGTGTACATGAAAACAGTAACAAATGTGAAACGTACAGTCGTTTCCAGAGAGCTCTATCAATTCAACCGCAATGGCATTTTGGGTGGCTGAAAACAAGGCGCAAGTAAATTGAAGGAATTTATATCTAAAAAAAATCATTTCATCACATGGCTCTTTAAGCTGAAATTAAAACCCTTCTAAATGAGTTTATTAATTGTAGTCCAGCCCATTTGAACTGGGAGGGATGGCAGAAGTCATTCAGTTGTCTAAACATGGAATTCAAACAACAGCAACAAGCCCTTTGGCGATTCTGCATAACATTGTTGCCATGTAAATGTGTCCTAAAAATACATGCTCCCATATGATTATAAAAGCAAATGCAAAAACAAGCTGAATGAGGATTTACTGTTCTAAACCACAGTGAACTGAACTGTAGCGCTTCATGCAACATGGCAATAAACTGCATTTTGTCCTCACCAGGCCAATGCTTGCGGCAAATCCACGGGTTTGTCCTTGTGACCTCTCTTTATACAAGTGTGTACGTGAAGCTCATTTGCGAGATATCCCGAGGACTACAACTGTGTCACTTCAAGTTTATCATAAATATTCGCTTGAGGACAGGACACTTGTGAAAACTACGATGTTTTACGACAATACACTCTGCCTGTAGCGTATGCTGTCCCTCAGTTGCCTTTCTTGACTTTCTCTTTTAGTTTATTAATGAGAGGTTCGGGTCACTAGAATAAGAGCAAATAACTATTTCTATATGACGAATAGTATAGAAGTGCACTGTAACAATAATAAATACAGCAACATTTTTTTTTAATAAATGGATTAAATGAACTGGATTAAAGGGCCTGAATATTCAGTTTTTTATAGATCTAAAACAAGGTTTATTTTAGCTTTTTTAAATATATTTTTAGATTTTACAAAATGATTTTTGAACTAAAAACAAAGAAAATATGGATTAAAAAAATAGCAATTATCGATTTAAAAAGGGGGAAAATCAGGAAATTTAATATACATCTATACTCTTCATTTTAATTTGATCCTAAAACAGAAAGTCGGCACTCATGATTTACTTTCCCCGGCCACACAAAATGATGCGGCGGGCCAGATTTGGCCCCCGGGCCGCCACTTTGACACCTGTGATATAGAGTATTAATTAGTTATAAATTGTCTGGCTTACCATACTACTACTTTTGAAATTGTAAGTCAATAAATGTTTTGCTTATGTAATGTCCAGTTTGTTTAAAATTAAACTATTAAAAAAAACAAGTTAAGTAACCCCCAAAAAGCTGTTATTGTTGCCTTATAAATAGCTTGTGACTGCTATACAGTTCAGGGTTAACTAGGATAAGATACACTTCCCTTTAATACTAAACATGATGGATGGTTAAGAATTTGATAGAATGATGGCTATATTATATTATATTTTTATATGTGCATCTATTTTCCATTTCCAGGTTACGCCCGCAAAATAGTCCTCAGACTTCAGCAAAAAGGCAGAAAGAACTAAAGCTGTTAAACAATTTGAATTTAGGCTTGCATAAGTGATCCGCAGCTGCGGCGATAATCATGATGAAAAAGGTCAGTTTCCTGCGCTTTCATAGTAAATGAGCATGTCCTGTCATCTAAAATGGGCCTACTTGTGTATAATCACAATAATCGACCGGCAGCGAAGCAACCAATCAACTGCCGACTTTTGTTTTTCCCCCGTCACTTTTTACATGCGTGTCACAAATAGATCATGAGTTTTTTATTCCATTAGAGAGCTGCAGTTTCCCCTTTAAACATGGTAGCTATAATCCACAAACCAAGAAAAAAAATGTCAACCAGCTTCCATCCAACCCAGCCTGATTCATCCAAATGACTCCTTATAAAGCTTCTCCAGTGGCTCCTGCGGCAATAAGTCAGCAGACATTTTCTAAGCGAATCAGGAAACATGCTGCATCAAGGGATGCTTTAGTATACAACTATTTTGTTTTCGGATCAGTCTTGAATGACCAAGTGGAATAAACAGTCTTGTATTTAATATCATGTCATAAACCTTCAAAGAAGTTGTAACAATTAGCGGCTTGTTTAAGAAAACGCGCACACCCACATTTAAGCAGCTGCAAAGATGGCAGCTAAAATATCCGGAAGAAGGAGAGGGAGGTTTTTTTTCTCAATCATTATCAACAAAATTGGTTGGGACATATTTAGAAATCCGCAAGGAAACCAGCTGCTCACTGTGATCAGTTCATTACGTGGCTTCTGACAATTGACTTTTATTTCCTGACCTCTTTAATAAAAGAGATTTATGCAAGTAGAAATAACATTCAAATCTACATTGACACCCATGTGCCTGCTTCAAGTACAATATGTGAGGGAAGTATTGCATTATTTGGGCCCTCTTTAACTGGCATTGAAATGTTATTGTATTTCTGTATGTATATTTCGACTTGGTTTAAAAAACAAAATTAAAAAAAATAAAAACAATTTCAATCCCTGGATTTTCACGCCTATAGGGCGCACTGAATGAAAGGGCGCTGTCTCAGTTGCGGGTGCAATTTCAGTTTTTTTGCCCATAGAAAAAGCGCTTCGGCTCAAAAGACGCGCTGCAATGGTCGTGTTAGCATGCAAGCGAGCTTATGTTTTAAAAAGGCAACACAAGCAAAACGGGCGGCCCAGCAGATGAGTGGTTAGCGCGTCGGCCTCACAGTGGGGGACCTGGGTTCAAATCCAGGTCGGTCCACCTGTGTGGAGTTTGCATGTTCTCCCCGGGCCTGCGTGGGTTTTCTCCGGGTACTCCGGTTTCCTCCCACATTAAAAAGACATGCACGTTAGGCTGATTGGACACTCTAAATTGCTCCTAGGTATGAGTGTGAGAATGAAAGGTTGTTTGTCTCCATCTTCCAAGCTTTTACACAGACATCCTTTTGTCATTCACGTCAGGCCTTTCCTCTGTATTAGGTGTTGTTTCTCAGACTATTGAAGGTGTTTTTTTAGGGTTAAAAGCGCTACGAGCACATGGAAGTCAACTACCTCACCAGTCGTCTGGGATGTTTTGAATGGATTTACTACCGTAATGCTTGGAGTACGCGGGCGGGATATTTTTAGGGTCTGCTCATTTGACCGCGAGAACAGGAACAACCGCTGGGTTGACCGCAGTAAATAGCGTGTCAGCAAGAAATGAAATCAGGGTCATACAAAATTTTTAATGTATTGCAAACACAAGGCGCACAACGACTGATTGGGCGCAGCATCCATTTTAGAGAAAATGTTATACTTTTAAGTACGCCCTATAGGTGTGACAATACGATACCCATCATCATCAGCATCATTGGTTTTCCATCTGCAATCTGGCATTTGAGGCCACCTGATGGTGTAGTGGTTCACTTGCCTGACTTCGGTGCAGGCAAGCGTGGGATCGATTCCCACTCAGGGCAGTATGACTGTGAGTGCGAATGGTTGTCTGTCTCTGCGTTCGCGACGGCTGATTGACGAACAGTCCAGGGTATAGTCTGGCTTTCCCTCAAAGTCAGCTGGGATACCCTCCAGCAACCCCTGCAACTTTTACGAAGATACGCGGTACGGATGATCAATCTGGCCTGACTTTCTGAACCACTAAGTAAAAACAATTCATTCTCTAAACATTATTACAATGATTTAACGACCTCTGTCAGACTTTGAATATGAGACAAGCGCTAAATTTAATGCGAGAGGAGAAGGGATTGACATGTTAATCCCCACGTGTAGTAGGTATCCTCAGGGCACAGCCTCCAGTGGCACTGGGTTTTGCTAGTGCAGTGCCACAATTTCAAAATACAAAGCAACTAGGTAAACCGTGCACGCGATCATCTTTAGTTTCTGTTGGTTTTGCAAGTGGCCACGACAACATGCACGAAAATCAACATGGGAGGGAAAGAATGAGATGTGAACTGCTTGTACTGTATGGTCATATTTCCCAGCAGGTTTTTCAAGTTCATGGAAGCCAAAAACATTCCAGTCAACCATGTCGCCATGCACGAGTGTGTCAATGATTGTGTTTTGTCATCACGACCAGGGTCATGGCCCAGGTATCATTTGCAGCCAAGTGATTAGCATATGTTCGCAGACGCATCTAGAATATCACTGCCAAGCACGCAGAGGCAGTAACAAGGAAATCTTGTTTTACTAACTAGCGAGTTAAAGATGCATTGATCAGCAGTCTCGGTTCAAAAAAAGTCCGCTGAAGAGCAGTTATCACATGAACACAGTGTAGAGAACTAGCTTGTCTCTGCATTTACTGAGATTCTCCATGGAAAATGATCAGTTGTGTTAACTGCAAAGTGAAATGGACACTTTTTTGGATCTCCTAACTTGGAGGAGTCTGAGAATTTCGTAAAAGAGGCTAAAAATGTCCTAAACGCGGATCCTTCAAATCATAACCACTCCCTTCATTCATGAACTATGATGTAGCCTGCCAACGTACAAATATCCTATTTCTTTTCTGGCCGTTGTTTAAAAATGATCTGGCAGCGGTGAAAAATCTGCTCAGTGATAGTGTATTTCAATAAAGAATTGCTCACTCAAAGAACACAGTTGGCTGAAGTGTTAAATAATAACAGATCCTACTAATTTTGCCTACCTTCTTTAGATGAGAAGGCATTAGAAAGATAAGAATACAGCACTACCATTGACTCGTAATATCTTGAGGTAACTAAATAAATGAAAGCCCATCTATTGAAACGGTTAAATTGTAAACCATGTGAGTTTTACTTTTAAACAGCTAAGTTCAAGATATTCAATTGTGTGAGCTTTTTTTCACAACTTTGTTCTTGAATCACACATGAAAGTGAATCAAGATGAATATGAGTATTGTCCCATTTAAAAATGAAATCAGATGGACATTTTCCAAATGCAGAGTTGTTAGAGACCAGCAGAAACTGTAGATTAAACGTAGCTTATGGAGAAGCACCATCAATTTCGTCACACGCAGTTCGTGTGATGACAAGTAGGCTTTTTGTGTTGTGGTAATGACGACATGGCCTATGTCCGATTATTATTATTATTATTATTATTAGAAGCACTTAAGTGTGTTCAAAAGTGAAGATGAGGTCAAATTAAATTCACATATCACAATAGCAGTACACGTTAGGCTCATCAGCAATCAAATGACAATTGCTACAAATGGGCAAAGGAGAGAGAAGACCCAACTCACACTGTGGAGGGTTACGAAGGCTATTTTTACAAAGTGTAGGCGTTCATACTGCAATTATACAGGCTGGTCTCGCCTCTTCAGAGCTGTTACGCAAGGCTGTTCCCCCCCTCATCCTCCTCTTAACCATTAGACACTCCGACACCCACTTCCAACACACATAGAACAAAACACACACCTCAGCTGCTTTCAGATTGCTAGCGTTACACTGCTTTTCTAAACAATGTCAGCATGTTCGCAAGAGGATGAGGAAAATTCTCACTTACCCCATTCCTGCAAGCTTGCTCATTCAGAGCTTGGACCCAGCTTCTGCGACACTGCTCGCTGAACGACTTGAAGGAGAAGAGGGAGGTCAACAAGATTTTAATGTCGGCTTCGGACTTGGTTCCCCCATCATGAAGAGGGCGCAGCTTGAGGAGGAAGACCCGTGCGAATCCGGCCCAGCTGCGCCAGAGATGCTGCCCGAGGGAAAGACTCTGCCCATGCTGACCTTCAGCTTTTCTTGCTCTCCATTGGCGCAGGAGGCTGAGTGAGAACTGGAAGAGCCAGGCCAGAACGATGAGCAGGGAAGCCAAAAAGAGCCCTACCAAAACCACCCAGCCCAACTCCTGGAGCTCCATCACCATCTCCTCCAAGCTCTCATGTCTATGTGGAAATGTTAAGGAGTGGGAGAAGAGGGTTGACAAGCACCCTTTAATCTGTAAAAGACACCAAAAAGATAGTTATCCTCACTTTATTTTTGACTATATTATTATTATAAGCTATAGAAAGGGTGGCACGGTGAAGCGAGTGGTTAGCATGTCGGCCTCACAGCCCTGGGGTCCTGGGTTCAAATCTAGGTCACGTCCACCTGTGTGGAGTTTGCATGTTCTGCGTGGGTTTCCTCCGGGTACTCCGGTTTCCTCCCACATTCCAAAAACATGCATGGTAGGCTGATTGGACACTCTAAATTGCCCCTAGGAATGGATGTGAGTGTGCATGGCTGTCCGTCTTGTGCCCTGCGATCGGCTGGCAACCGATTCAGGTTGTCCCCTGGCTCTGGCCCGGAGTCAGCTGGGTTAGGCTCCAGCACCCCCCACGACCCTAATGAGGATAAAGCGGTCCAGAAAATGAGAAGCTATAGAAATAACAACAGAAACGATGGTGCTTTTGAAGGATCAAGAGTGATTGCGCAGCAGTAAGGTGAGTGAGTGTGTGTATGTATGTGTTTGCGTGCGTGTGTGTATGTGGCTTGTTAAAGGTGCATTAGAAGAGAAGGAGCTTAAATATGGTATTATATTAAGATTTCAATGGACCCACCGTTTAACTTGGACCGTCCTGGGTGCAACATGCAGGGAATCGAAAGCAAGTCCTGGTAACATGAAGCTGCTGCTTTCATGGCGAATTAAAACTGCGGCGCCAACAGCACATGACTTTGAACTATTGAATATTCGGTGTTACTCACGCGATCGTCCCCCTCATTAAAATGGATTTCCCCCCTTAAATATAGGTATCACCGATCCCGAAGTACCCGCTCCACTCGTATCCAAATCCCCACCGATCTTCCCTTCGTGAGAGACTAACCTCTCCACAACGAGACGACTGCCCAATGACGTTAACCTGCAGATGGCGCCGCAGAGACGGGATGCGAATGGTCGAACGGAAAAGGGAAAGCAAGCTTTCGAAATAAAACCCTACGTAACTAGAGGTCTCGCATTATTTTCCAACTTCGGCTAAAATTCATTGCCAAATTATAACTATTGTATTTCATAGGAATACATGGACATATATCTAATCTTTTAAAACCTCACAAATGTAGGAACTGTGCACAAAAAATCCAAACGTATCTTGTTTTGAAAATAATATCCAGAAATGTGTTGTCACAAACAAGGAACTGGACAACGTGTATTGACAGTAGTGGAGTTTTGTCAAAACGAGTTTATCTTTCTTTTGTATTAACTTTCGAAGGGAGCTGGTATGGCCTGCTTTTGTCATTTATGTAGCTATTCTTCATCTGAACAAATTTATTATTGCAGTTTATCATCTTGAAATGTGAGCATGACGTGTTTATACCCGAGCGGAGACAACCGCAGTTTGTTCATTGACTGAGTGACAGGGCAACGCTACATTACCTACACAGTTCGTTGACCTGTCAACACTTAAAAAGACGCATATACCGAAAAAAACACCTGGAAAATGTCACCCTTGCCATACCTACCGCTAATCATCAACGGCTTCATGTCGGCGCTCGGCTGCTTGGCCACACTGAAGCTAATTCCTGCTTTCAAAGACCATTTTATCGCTGCCAGGTTGTACGGCATTGACCTAAACAAATTGACGAAGAAACAAGTGTGAGTAACACTCCTTGTCATGTGTTTGATGGTGTTCGCGACCATAGCAAGGGGTGAAAATGTTCTGCTTCTCTAGTCCAGAATCTCAAGGTGTCATCAGTGGGACAGTGTTCCTCATCATTCTATTCTGCTTCATACCAGTGCCTTTCCTCAGTTGCTTTATGGGGGAACAGTGTACTGGCTTCCCACATGATGAGGTAGGTCAACACCAAACCCACTGTGTTTCCGTTTGGAAGTAACAAATTACAAATAAATACTACATACTCATCTCATTTGAACCACTTTATCCTCACTAGGGTCGCAGGGGCTGCTGGTTCCCATTCCAGCTGACTTCGGGCCAGAGGCGGGTTGACACCCTGAATTGGTGGCCAGCTAATCACGGGGCACAAGGAGACAAATAACCAGTTACGCTCACACTCATACCTAGGGGCAATTTAGAGTGTCCAATCAGCCTACCATGCGTGTCTTCGAAATCTGGGAGGAAACCGGAGTATCCGGAGAAAACCCACACAGAGAACATGCAAACTCCACACAGGTGGAACAACCTGGATTTGAACCCAGGACCCCCGCTGTGAGGCCAACACGCTAACCACTCTTCTGCCTGGCCGCCTTAAATACATACTGTTGAGCAAAATAATGTGAACCAGGATTCCATTACAGCCTTAGAGATTCCACCATATTTTTCATCAGTTGGAGAGAAAGATAGTATGTCGATGAGTAGTCGTGTTTATCATGCTCTTAACATATGGTCACTTCACTCAATTCACTCAGCTCACCGCTTCATCGGATGGGGGGAAAAAGACTTATATCGGCAGTGTTTATGTTGTACCAATTTCAGACACAACATGTATTAACCATTTTTGATAAAAAGATTTAATTTATTGAGGAAAGGAAAAACAACTAAAACACCGGTCGCCACAGTAACGAAACTAAACGAAAGAGGACGATGTGCGCAAAGATGCCGTCCGTCAGTGATGTCCCTCGTGAGCAACTCTTTCCTTTCTGGTCAGCAGCACAATGGGATTATAAATCATTTTTGCGCTTTCTTTGGTTGCTTTCACAAAGAAAGGGGCTAAGGTTAAGGGTTGTGGCTCAGCTAAGTCCAATCAATCGAATTCAGTTGAGTACCCCCTGAGGTCATCGTGCAACTTTAAATAGTATCAGGTACAGTTATTAATTATGACTTTTATTTAGTTTGTGCAGCTGATCGGCGCACTGCTGGCCATATGCTGCATGATCTTCCTGGGTTTTGCTGATGACGTGCTCAACCTGCAGTGGAGACACAAGCTCCTGCTTCCCACCATGGCCTCCTTGCCACTTCTTATGGTCTATTTCACCAACTTTGGCAACACGGTCATTTTGGTGCCCAAACCATTTAGAGCACTGCTGGGACTGCATTTAGATCTAGGTGAGTTGTGTTGACTGTCATTTACCTACCAGGCACATGATTTGCTACTGTATATCTTCTGAACATTAAACTACACACAGAACAAAATATTTTTAATTTATTAGCAAGTTGACTATCATCACAGAGGGAGTCGTAGAGTTATGAATGACTTTCGTTCCTATACTTGCAATGTAGGATCCATTTCTGGTCAGTCGCATTAGACTGCTAAAGTCAAAATTTACGTCCAAATAGTAGTATAAAAAAGAGGATCGCATTAAAATAGAAAAAGTAAAATGCTGTACTTACCATCATTGCTTTGAGGTGGATGAAGAGTTAGGGTTCACATTGATTTATTTGCAAAAGAAAGCAGGGAACATGCAACTTGCCAGCTCCTCTACGCATCCCTCCCTCAGGCCAATCTGACATACGGTGCGTTTAATTAAATTGCAACTTTAAATTACTGCCCTTAAATTGTTTGACTTTGACTGTCGGTGACATATGGTCTGTGTGACCTCAAAACTGCATAGGGCGACAAGCAAGGAGTTTCGCCGGAAGATTTAACTTTGACCTGAACTCAGCATATCTTTCCTATTGTATATTAGTGTCTCTACTTTTCATGTTTAGAAAGTAGATCATAAAAAAGTAGAATTTAGTACATATTGATTTATACTATACTAAACTATACTAGTTAGCTAATAGAAGCTAACAGAAACTGGTGCTGGTGATGAAATGGCGGACTAGGCAGACGGATTATAAAGTCCAAACGCCATAGGTCAATGACATTGTAACGGAAGACTTCCTGTCATTATTCTTTTTTCTTTGACAGGCATCCTTTACTATGTCTACATGGGCATGCTGGCAGTCTTCTGCACCAACGCCATCAACATCCTGGCTGGTATTAACGGAATCGAGTCAGGTCAAGCTCTGTTCATCTCAGGCTCCATCATAATTTTCAACATGCTTGAGCTAAACGGTGTGTTGCGGTAATCCTGCAAAATCTAGTTAATGGCGTCAATGTGCTTCTCCCTCATCAGTGACTCTGGGGGAATTTATGTTTGGTGACTTTGGTTTGATGTATGAATTCTTTTTTCTAGGGGATTACCGCGATGATCATGTTTTCTCTCTCTACTTTATGACTCCATTTTTCTTCACCACATTGGCCCTTTTTTATCATAATTGGTACGTCAACTCATCTGATGCAGATTATGGAAATCCACAGACTACGTTTGTTACGTTCTTGCCATCTTTTTTGTTACAGGTACCCCTCATCCGTGTTTGTCGGAGACACTTTCTGCTACTTTGCCGGGATGACCTTTGCTGTTGTTGGCATACTCGGTCACTTCAGCAAAACAATGCTTTTGTTTTTCATTCCTCAAGTAATTAACTTCATCTATTCCTTGCCCCAGCTTTTTCACATTATCCCCTGCCCAAGACACAGACTTCCCAGGTAGTTTTCTTCTGATTAACCTAAAGCTACCAATGTACATCAATTTCATCTATGATGCTTTTACCACTTTCTCTCTAATTATTGCACACTAAAGGTTGAATCCAGATACAGGCAAACTGGGGATGAGTTACTCTAAATTCAAAAGAAAAGACCTTTCCAAACTGGGACATGGTATTCTGCAGGTAATTAAAGACCTCAACTGACACTGAATGTTATCTGATTATGATTATTTATTAGCTGTTATTTGTATTGTTTTTTTGTGTCAAAACCTATTTTGTCATTATGCATGTAATAATTCAAACCGTGAATAAATCTACATATATATATTATATATATTACCAAACTAAGCCCTTTTTATCTCGACAGGTTGCAGAGTTATTGAAGCTCCTTGAGGTGCACAGAGGCAAAGAAGAAGAAGATGAATTTATTGAGTGCAACAATATGACAATAATAAATCTGGTGTTGAAATTTATCGGACCAACCCACGAGAGAAATCTTACTTCAATCATTCTCCTGATACAGGTAGAAGCAAAAAAACCCAGACAGAATTTTACTTTCATAAGAGCATAAATGCTTCACATTTTGTTTCATGCAGATGATAGGAAGCGTATTGGCTTTTGGGATCCGTTACCATCTGGTGCGGCTCTTCTACGACGTCTAGAAGATGATGACAGAGAAACTTATTTCTGGAACATTTTTTACAGGCCCATTATTGTATGTGCCTTTGAAACTATTCTATTACCTCACTTGCTCCTCAGTGTCAGGACGATTACAATTGATTAGAATATGCGCACAACAAGCATCAAGACAAATGTTCCCCTTATGAATCAAATTTCAAGGAATTACCATCTGTAGCATGATTTCACATCTTGCTCATTTTAATAATGCTTTCCACCAAAAAATATATTTTTGTATTGGTGTGTAAGGAACGTAGTGAAGGGAAGGGAGGTGAAATGTGAACTCATGGAGCTGAAAAGCAGTCCATGCTTCAAACCTATCTTTTCACTGGACTCAACATCTGGAGATGTTGTCAAAATAATGGATATTAATTTGATCACCCTTGTTATCTTTTCTGTGGGGGAAATTCAGTCCCAGAAGCAGCAGAAGAGCAAGCGTCCACATCATATTGGGGAGACCAAAACAACTAACCATACATGCAAATCATGGAAGACGGCCGATGGGTGGGTACCTTTGACGCAGTTAACAGGCATAATAACATGCAACATGGGACTGTATTATGATAGTCCACTGGAGAAAAAACAAGATCATTTTAAGTTACTGAAAAGGGTAAAGGTATTCTTTTGTTTCATTAAAGTCTCAATGTTTTATTGAAAGGCACTGGATACTGTTCTAGAATAACTAAAAATGACATGCAGGTGAATGTAAATATGGTTGACTTAAGATGTAAAATAAAAAGTGAGACCCACAAAACCTATCACAATTCTGTGTGCTGGTGTTTTAAACATTTATAAATTCAATACCAATTGGAATTCAATGTTTTGGATTTAATTCTGACAATCCAATAAATGTGTTTGACGTACATTAAGTGGGGTTTGTTGAATTTGATAGATGTTGATTTTGCCCTAAAATAAAATGTTTTTGCCGTACTACTATAAGGTACTTAAATACCCGGAACGAGTAAATATACTGCGTGTTTCCGTCGGGCCATGAAGAGCGTTGCACACGACACCCCGTTAAAATCAATTTGTACTACTAGATATAATGTAGATGAATATAAATAGCTATAGATATATTGTTATGTCCTGTTTCTGATTCTCAGACATCTGGGGCATACACACGAGCTTTTATTCGAACAATAATGTAAACAATTCTTTGTCACGATCTTTTCCACCTGTTTTAAAGAAAATAGATAATTAACCAACGTCGCGTTTTGGATTTATGGCAGGTGGGGGAGTCAGGGATTGACTCTTGTTTTTTTTATTCATCAATCATAAGGTGATGGCTCCCAATAAACGGCTACAGAAAACACTTATGAAATTGGAATGTGAATGGGACTCTTGTCAGGAATCGTTCAGTCAGATGGAAAGTTTCTGCAAGCATTTAGAGCTTCACTTGCATACTATGAATATGGCAGACGAGAGTGAAGAAGATCCAGAGGGTGAGTAGAAATTATTATTATCAGAACAACATTAAGTTTAAGGGAGACTTCACATATGTCGTGTGACAAGCTAGATTTTTTAAAGGTGATCATTTCCACCATTAATTTTAATAATACTACAATCAAAAGTTGACACTTAAAAAATGTAACCCTTTATAGGGCAATTGCCATGCATGCCATCGACAATAATAGACGTCTTATTCATTTGAACTTGGAGGACTTGCCATGAATGCTCATCTTTAGACGTCCAATTCAATTTGGCTGGGAGAGGCGAATGAATGAATGAATGTTTAAATCTATTCCATTGGTTTTTGATAGGTTTATTATTAGGTATACTTTAATCAAATCAGAGAGAGATCATTGACATACTCTAGCTACAAACTTGCAAGGAGAATCCACCCTGACTCGTCCTCGTCCCAGATGATTCTGAAGAAACGGCATCCTCCTCTGTCCATTTAGTCGCGCATAATTCAAAACATCTAAGGTAATCTGATTCAAACAATTGCATAAGATAACTGAATAACACCATTGAGGTCAAAAAACAACTGCCACAACAATTTCATATCAGGTCGGAAACCAAAAACACCTGCGTAAGAATTTGCACAAGTAAGCAAATAATTTCATATAAGGTAAACAGAGCGACAGTATTTTTTAAACAATATGCGAGTATTTTCGGAAGTTGATTTGATTATCGCCATCTGCCCGAATTCAAGTCAAAGCAATTTAAGAGTCCTTTGTAGATCTTCATTGCTAACTCAGATCAACAATCCTTGGCCTGGAACGTGATGTCAATAGTCCTGAAAACAATTAAATGGCCTCGAAAACAGCTGTGGGGGGAAGTGTCCTCAAGCTTGCTCGGTCCCTACTTAAAATATAGCCCAAATTAAAATATAGCTTCATTACCTATTAATGATTATTGAACATATAATAACATCCCAGAATAACCCCAACAGTTTTCTAATAATTATTTATGTATAAACCATTTCACCAAAAATGATTGATCAGATTGTTCCTGTTTTCACAGCTGTATTGAACTTACTTTAGTAAATTTTATGTCCAGGAGAGAGGAACTGTCTTTGGAGAGACTGTGGGTTCTGCTCTGTGGAAGGTCCAGGAGAGTTCCGGCGACATCTCTTCTTTCACGGTTACCATAACAAGCTGAAACAATTGGGCCAGAAGGTGCTTAATGGGCAGGCAGAAATTGGTACGTGCTCTATGGGCTTCCAGAACCACAACATCATTCCAGAAATCCCTGACAATTTCATCTGCCTGTGGGAAGAGTGCGAGGTAAACCTGGAATGATGATCGCGTGTTTGTTTTCATCCCAACCATATTTTGCCACAGAGCATGTAAGGTTTCAACATGAAAGTGCTTTGTCTTTTGCATGTTCGTCAAGCAACCACCTTTTGAGAATCCAGAATGGTTTTACAGACACGTGGAGCTTCACAGCTTGTCTTTAGACATACCAGCAGGAGACTGTGAATTCCCAGTGCGTTGTGGATGGAAGGGTAAATCATCAGAGCATGATGGTAGTTCAGAAAGAGCAATTGTTTTCTGCGCCAGTGTTCCCCAACCTTTTTTGAGCTGCGGCAGACTTTTTGCATTGAAAAAAAAATCTAATCTCTAGGGACACCACCATTTGAAAATCTTTTAATTTAAAACTATGTCAGCTATATTAACAGTAGTCATTCTCATCAAAGTTTTATCAGCAGGAATCACATAAACCTCCAACATTATTCCAAAATCTAACTTTCACACTGACCCAATGTCACCAAAAGTTGATGTCTGCGGACCCTGAACAACTTGCGGTTCGAGTGATGCAAAAATAAGTAATGCTATTTTTTAATTGCATAATTTTATGACTTTTCTCCAAATATTACATACATCTCCTAATATTACAGTAAAAAAGGTGCTCACTTTACGTCGGCAAAAGTTGATGACCTAGAAACCAAAAAAATAAGCAACAAAATGACTGTTTCACAATTTGAATCTTGAATAGTATCATCTACAATTTAACGTTCATCATGTTTTGATTTTAACCTTGTAATAGTTCAATCTTAATCTCTTTATATTCATACTCATTTTTCTTTCTGAATATTACGTTGTAAGACTTCTTGCAATTACTCACGGCACACCAGTGTGCCGCGGCACAGTGGTTGGGAATCACTGTTCTACACAAAGCTATAGTATTTTAAGTTTCTGGTTTCTGCTTACATAGATTGCGAAGCCACTGCTAAGGGACGTTCTAAATTACGGGAGCATTTACGCAGCCACACCCAGGAAAAGGTAGTGGCGTGCCCAGGTTGTGGAGGAATGTACGCCAATAACACCAAATTCTTTGATCACATCATTCGGCAGAGTGCCATGGAAGGTAAAAAGGAAACAAAACAAGACGCCTGATAGTTCTTTTTATTCTATATGCTCTTCTTTATGTTTACTCTAGGTCAACGATTCCAGTGCTCCCACTGCTCCAAACGCTTTGCAACAGAGAGACTGCTCAGAGACCACATGAGGACACACGGTTAATTGCTAGCTAGTCATTTAAATTGGATTTCAAATGTTTTTGTGGAAATGTTTGATCCATAAGGTCTTATTTTTTCTTTTGTTTAGTGAGCCACTACAAGTGCCCATTGTGTGACATGACTTGTCCATCACCATCAGCCCTTCGCAACCATATTAAGTTTCGACACAGTAATGAGAAGCCATATAGCTGTGAATATTGTGAATACAGGTACTGTAGGGCTATCCTGTGTCTTATTTCTAAAAATTCGGTATAGGGGTATGTCCTCTTTAGAAAGTTAGAATGACATGTTTGATATTTAATTCGTAGCTGTAAGACTCTGGTGGATCTGCGTAAACATCTGGAAACCCACAGAATTGAGCCTGGCTACCATTGTGATGTTTCTGGTTGTAGTTTTACTTCACGCACGCTGGGCACCATGAAAATTCACCACCAAAAGGAGCATGAGGTAAAAGTGGCAATGCAGTATAGACATGCACACACTTTTGCTAAGGTTTTGGAATTGTTTCATAAAGGTATTTTTGAAATTTTACATACATTTGATCAATATCAGTGTTCCTGTTCTAGAATTAGCAACACGATACATATTAACTATTTTTCCAATAAAACAATTGCATTTCTTGGAAAATAACTATTACGCTTACCACCGCAGCAATGAAACTAAGTGGATTAGGGCAGAGTGCCTGAAAAAGCCTGCCTTTGAGTACATAACTACACGAGCCTCTTTGCCTTCTTGGCCAACAGTAAAATGGGATTAAAACAATGTTTTGCCCTTTTTTTAGTTTAACAAAAAAGGGCTACTCATTGTGATTCATTGAACTTCTATGTATCGATTTTCCCCTGAAGGTGATCCTGGGACTTGTAAATGGCTTTTTATGTGATCGCCGCTAGTAATACTAAAATTGTCTTTGTTCAGGGGAATTTTATAGCTCGCTACAAGTGCCACGTGTGTGATCAGTGCTTCACCAGGGGAAATAATCTCACAGTCCACCTGCACAAGAAACACCAATTCAAATGGCCATCTGGACACCCAAGGTTCAGGTAGTGACATCGCCCACATATGATGAATTGAAAATGGTTTTACAGAGACATATGTGCAAGGTCATATTAATATTTCTACCAGATACAAGGAGCACGATGACGGCTTCCTGCGGCTGCAACTGATTCGTTACGAGAGCGTGGAGCTGACCGAGCAACTCATGCGAGAGAGGCAAAGTAGACACGGCGATGATTCTCCCGCAGCCAGTCCTTCGGAGATGCAGGTTGAGTTGAGGGGGCTTCAGCTGGAGGAGCAGAGGTCAGAGGTGCCCGCCGTCGGCCCCGAGGAGGGGATACGGGAAGAGGGCATGTTGTATGTTATAACTGGAGATTTGGCACCGGGGACGAATGACACCATTTTGCTACAGTATCAGCATACAGTTGAAGTAAAAGACGAGCACACAATCTGACATCTTCCAGGACTGTGGAAACACGACTGAACTGACCATACGGTGGCGTAAACTCAACTGACTGCAGAAAGTAACAAATTGCAGATATTAGACTTTTTTCTAAAGGTGGAGCTGTATTTATTTTGTTTCTAGCTCAACTGAAACCAATTTTCTTTGAAGAATAAAAGAAAAGAAGGTTGTTTTTTTTGTCCATCAAAATGGGAAGCCTTACGGAATGTACTTAGTATTTCTGTGGAATGTTTTTCCCCCATCTTGCTCGCCGATGTGAACAACCGGATGAATGCACTTTTGTCTTTGTGTAATGATCTTTAGTATTTTTGTGTAAACATTTGAATCCACTGCATTCTACCTCCTGTATCAAAGAGTAGACATATTTTACCGTGACATGAAGGTTAATGTTACGTATGATAACAAAGATGTCTGCCCCTCGACAATTTGATGTGGAAGGACTAGCACATTATGTATGCCTAACCTAAATTAAAATTCAATTTTTAAATGACTTGCTTTGAAATGCCTGTTGTTCACCCATCTAACAATTTTCTATTCCGCTTCATGTTAAAGTTTGCGGGAAGCTGGAGCGTATCCATCCTAACTACATAATGCAATGAGTGGTTTTCGCCACTCGCCAGCCAATCAGAGGGGAGGAAAACTGGATTATTCATTCTCGCATGTATGCGTTCAGAGTGGGAATTGAAACCTGAGTAAGGCAAGTGTACCACAACATCAGTCCATTCTTTTTCATTTTCAAACCTCCAAAATTTATTTTTTTAAATGTGTATTACACTGTTTTTCAGTATTGTTAGTTTGTGTTCTGCTTTTACGTTACATATCCATAATCGAGATCTAAAACGTTAACGTTTTCAGTGACACATTCCAAGGGGAAAAATATGATGTTATATTACTAAAATGAAGTATTACTGTACTTCAACACAATATTCTTATACATTAGCTTACATTTTCCAGTGTGAAATGGGTGTCCATTCAAGATCATTTTATTAACAGTATTTTACTGTGCCCCAGATTATATTTTCTCTAGTGAAACTCACATTTTCTAAGCAATCTGTCAGTGATACGGAAATCATATATGCAAACAGATCTCAGGAGGAATTTTTTATTTATTTATTATTTAAATTCAAACAGGAATCAATTCTTATTTTTTTTTTCCACCCAGTTTGCCCCTGGTCCACAATCTTAAGTGTGTAGAAGATTAAGGAACACACAAACACACACACAGCTTAGTGTGCTACTCCATCTTCTTCCCTCAGCTCTCCTAGGTCAGCTAATGCGCAAGGACAGGAAAGTGTTGGCGCCTTAATGAACATCATGACTTGACTGACTTTGTAGATCCGCAGGTTTTTCCAGGATTGTTGCAACGGAAACATAAAAGCTATGAGGTTTCATCCTCTGCTGCTGCTCTTCTTTACTTCCTTGCAGAGGGCAAGCTGCCAAGTGTCTGAATGGATCAAAGACGTAGAAGTTAGTGGTAAGATCGATTATGCTGCCTTGTTTGCTGCTGACAATGCTGGTTTCAAGAAGAGATCTTTTATTTTTCAAGCCTAATGACTTTTTGCTATTTAATAAGTCAATATATAATTTATCTGAGGAAAATATCACTGCTCGTCACCAAAAGTTTACTGTGATGCCCAACTTAGAAGTGGACAATATAGTAAGCGCCAATTTTTTGGGACATAAAACCAACTTTAGGTCTAATGCATTAAGAAATTAGTTTGATGTAATAGTTTTTGTGTTGCATGTCAATGTTTCGTTTATAACATTTAATAAGATTAATTACAAAAGATTATTTACTCCTGGTATTTTTAAAATATTTGTAAAGGGGGGAAAATGTTTAATCTGCACAATCTCGCTCACTCTTATATTCTAGGGCATTGTGTCAAAGTGGTGGCCCAGGGGCCAAATCTGGCCCGCCGCATCATTTTGTGTGGCCCGGGAAAGTAAATCATGAGTGCCAACTTTCTGTTTTAGGATCAAATTAAAAGGGAGTATAGATGTATATTAAATTTCCTGATTTTCCCCCTTTTAAATCAATAATTGTAATTTTTAATCATTTTTTTCTGTGTTTTTAGTTCAGAAATCATTTTGTAAAATAAAAAATTAAAAAAAAGCTAAAATAAATAAATTTTCAGATCTATTAAAACTGAATATTCAGGGATTTTAAACCAGTGCTTTTAATCCATTTATAAAAATAAAAAAATCTAAATATTATATCTAAAATGGTCCGGCCCTCGTGAAATCAAGTTGACGTTAAAGCGGCCGCCGAACCAACCCGAGTCTGACACCCTTGTTCGAGAGCAGGGGTCGGGAACCTTTTTGACGAAGAGAGCCACAAACAATTCATATTTTCAAATGTTATTCTTTGTGAGCCATACTACGAATTTAAAAGTCAAAATACATACACGTAAACGAGTGCCTTTTCTATTTTTTTGTAATTTCACCACTTTTAAAGTGGATAAAACAGAATATTTTTTTAAATGTTCTTATGCTGTTGCTAATCAATGAGAGGGTGCATTCCAGAAGTCTACTGCAAAAAAATGAAGATTAAAGCAAAAAATATGAAGATTAAAGCAGTTCTAAATGTAATATCTCAGTTCTGTCAACAGCGATTTCCATATTTTAGCTCACAGGTTAGCAAAGAGCCAGATGCACCCATCAAAAGAGCCACATGTGGCTCCCGAGCCATAGGTTCCCTACCCCTGTTCTAGAGGAAAACAATCTTAGTGGGGAAATAGGATTTTGAGATAAGAAATCGAGGCCGATCACATAATTTTCAGAGGATCAGAGGTTACAAAAATCTTTGACATAAAACCAACTTTAGGTCTGTTGCATTAAGCAATTAATTTGATGCAATAGTTTTAGTGTTGCATGTCAAAGCACAGTTTCATTTATAACATTTAATAAGGAAGAATTTTCTTTTTTAAATTACAAAATATTGTTTACTCCTGGTATTTTTAATATGTAGGTTGCCAATTAGCTTGATGTTATATTTTAGTGTCGCTTGTTAAGAAAAAAAAATATTTGTAAAGGGGGAAAAAATGTTTATCTGCACAGTCTCGCTCACTCTTATATTCTAGAGGAAAACAATCCTAGGGGGAAATAGGATTTTGAGATAAGAAATCGAGCCCGATCACATAATTTTCAGAGGATCAGAGGTTACAAAAAAGTTTGTTTTTTAAAAAATGTTCATTTTCTTTAAAGTGTTTACTTATTGGCCACTAATGACGCGATAGACGTCCTATCTATCGATGGCTGTGAAACACAGTCACTCAATGCCAGCCTTTACTATTGAAATGGATTAGAGATCTAAAACTGCGAAGGACAGTACTATAAGAACTATCGGATCAGGACTGGGCATCGGCAGATGCACAAAATCGGGTGAATCGGACTGAACTTGCATGCAAAAATATCCAATCGGTATTTCCTAGTTACATTTACTCTTGGAAAAATAATAATTTTATGCGTCTTTTTTGTACGATATTTTAAAGTTTTCAGTAGAAATCTTTCCAATGTGTGCCCAGTAGGAGACACAGAATGGATTGCCAAACCAGATTTTCTTGGGGACATATATTGGTCAGGAACAGCCCCAGTTTGTGTCTCTGGCTGCAAGGCACGCCACCGGGAACTCAGGAGAGACCCATGTGGAGACTCCAACTGCTGCTGGCTGGGCTACAAATCCTTGTGCAGAGGTAAGGCAAGAAAGAGCTATACAGTACTAAGCAGTCACAGTACGGTGCTAAAATACTTGTTCTTATGCTAGTGAACTGTGGCAAGCCAGATGTGGATCACAATGGAATCGTATATGGAAATGACTGGTGGGTGGGATCTGTGTTGAATTATTCTTGTCGCCCTGGCTTCATGCTGGTGGGGAACGCCTCCAGGACTTGCCAAGCAAACGGCCTCTGGACTCCAAATCCCTCTTGCCTCAGTATGTGGATGTAACTCTACAGAACATGGCACCCCTCATTTTGATGTTTTATAATCTCTGTCTTTTTACCTTTTGCAGGAATGTGCAAAAAAGGAGCCATAGAAATCAGTGAGCGGGAACTCAACGGGACATGTAGCTCTACCTGTGCATACAAAAGCTACTCAGGGCCTTCCAAACAGGGCTGCACTCAGATTAATAACTGCAAGAAGAAGGAGACTGGCTGGAAGCGTTTCTTTGCTCAGTGTATTCCTTGCATCTGTGACTGTGCATTATCTTGCCGTGAGTATCTTTAACATGCCAGAACGCTCACTTTAATAGAGTCTGTGTAGTCTTAGACATGGTGTGTGGTTATTATGTTTCTCTCACAGTTGAGAAGTTTTTGGGGTGGCATTTCAAATGAGTGCTTCTCTGTGCTAACATGAGTTTTCTATGGGTTTTCAGGCTTTCTCTCCAATTTCCAAAATATACATCTCAGTTTAATTAGAAATCTAAATTATTCTTAGATGTGAATAGGATCTGCTTGCCACCGGTCCAGTCCAAAATGAAGATAATAAGGACAATCATTAGTATAAAATTTTAAAAATGCAAATGTAGCTGAATTGGACCCAACTAAAATTGTGTGCTTTGTTTAGAATTTGAGACTGTTAATGACCCATTTTTTTCCTTTCTCTTTTCAGTCTCCACTGGTTAATAGTAAATGAAGACACTGATGGGAGACATCTGGAGATAAAAACAGCAAATTGTTCATCTGTTCTTACTGTGCCTTTTGAGTACAACAAGTATTATTTGGCAATTATTGAATCAAGTCAAGTCATATTTGTTTCTCTTTATTATACAGCATGACCAAGAGTTTTTTCTCTCAAAGTGAACTATTGAAGAGGGACCCAGGATGGATAATTATTAACTATCACTGTATATGTTATACTTAAGCTACTGTTTTGTTGATTGAAACTTAATGTGAACCACACAAGTGGAATGAAAATGAAGATTAGTGGCTCTACTGCTTTGTCCATCTGTCCCTAGAGGAGCTGAAACCTTAATCTCATTGCAAAAGGGAGGAGCATCCCTGGGCAAGACAGTTTTAGAGGAGAAAATGTTGATCCGTTTATTTTTATAAACAGAAGGCATCTGGAAGGTCCAAAAAATGGAATGACCCTGGATCAATAATTTAGGGGCAAGATATTAATTTTCAACTTGTAAAAATGGAATTTTAAAGATGAAGCATTGTCTCTGCTCTATTCCTGCCCAAAATTATCCAAATCTTACTTTATGGCATCTCTTATTTTAATAATTTCTTGTTTTTAAAGATGCATATCGTGTACTTGCTATACTCAACCATCAAGTTACGCTATTCAGGTGATTTGGTGGGATCTACTAAAGGTCTTTCACGCCTACTTGTGCCAAGTAGTGAAATTCAACACAATGTGCTCATTTGGTGCTGGTATGTAGCAGCCAATACCTGTGAAATAGAGAAATAAAGTAGTTTAAAATAAGCGTTAACAGACAAAAATCACCAATATATCCTCTTGCTATGCCCATATCTAATAGGGGTGTGTGACAATGTATTGATATGGTGATATATTGTGGTTTGTATCTGGATAAGTTTTTTTATATACTCTCGTCAAGAATCCATATACAGTGGTACCTCTACATACGAGCTTAATTCGTTCCGGGACTGAGCTCGTATGTCGATCTTCTCGTAACTCGAACGAACGTTTCCGATTGAAATGAACTAAAAACAAATTAATTTGTTCCAACCCTCTGAAAAAACGCCAAAAACAGGATATTAGATTGGAAAAAATGTTTTATTTCTTCTAATTCGCCATCTTTTAACAAAGTAACACATAACTAGTGGTTTAATAGTAATAAAAAGTGTTTAATAGAACTAAAATTAGACAGATTTCGCGGAGGGTAGAGAGAGGCACATAGAGGGGGGGGGGGGTTGACTTTCCACGGCAACGCACTCGTAACCGAACAAACAAATTTAAATTAACTTGGATTAATATATACAGACACACTCACACATACATTTAATCTATCTTTACAGAAAACTGAATTCTAATTTTGTTTTACATTTTTATACTTTCTAGCCGGGTTAGCTATTTGCCACGCCTCCACCATCACATTCGCTATCGATGGGCTGTTTGCTGCTGTACTCCCTTCAAAATATTCCGATAATGATGCACACAAATGTCCTCACAATAGGATAACGCACGACCACTTGCCAACGAGAAGTAGTCTTGAATTAGCGATCGCTTCGTTAACGGGAGCTAACAGGCTAAGGGGGGGAAAAAACACTGAAAAAATGCAACGCTCCGCTCAGTGCTCGCAGAGACGTTACATAGAGGTATAGTTGCAACCAGAGATATTACACGAGGAGTTGCGGGGGAGAGAGCAAGTGCCCCTGAGAGCCAACGAGAAGTAATATACTATACTGCTCGTATTAGCGATCGCCCCGGCATTCGCGCTGAGTGACGGAAAAAAACACTGAAAAAAATGCAACGCTCCGCCCAGTGCTCGTAGATATCTGTTATACATGAAAGAGATGCGGCAAAAAAGACAGTGCGCTACAATGATACACAGCCTCTCATGTCTTGGCCAACTGGCTTTCTCGCATCTCGATTTTTTTCTCGTATGTAGAGATAATTATTTGCTCGAAATGTTCCTCCTATCTCGAGCTGCTCGTATGTAGAGGTGCTCATATGTAGAGGTACAACTGAGTTGTTTAAAAAGGTGTGACCATTTAATAAAGAACATGTTACAGAATTTTTTCCATTGCAAAAATGTCTCTGTGGAAGACATTGATTTGCTTAAAATAATGCTGCAATAATATAGTGCTGTTGTATTTATTATGTTGCACTGAAATATTCTCATAGTCTTTGAGATAAATACTAATAGCTTTTGACAATTTCGCCACCAAAGTGCAAAAAATAAACACCGTTTTTTTTCATTTAGAAATGGCTTGTTTTCTCTTTTATTGTAGATTATCTATCTTGATTTTCTGGACTGTGTCGATAACTGTTGTATTATTTGGTGAGATAATTGTTATTGTATTTTGAGGTACCCAAAGGTTCACATTTTCCCATCTCTTGAATTCTGCATTATACCATTTATTTTGTATTTTACCTTTTATATTGTAAAGGCATCTTGTGGATGACACTCATGTACTGACTGGGTTTATAAAGTAATTCCGATGCTCTTCATATTTTTATTTATCTCTTTATTAGTGGGGAATCGGTAAACTAATAGGTGTCTCAAAACAGCACGTGAATGAAAACGAAAATCCCCATGTCTCATTCATACTCATTAAGAGATGATCTCTAAGATGGGATGTACTGCGGGGAGGATACTCACCCACATCCAAAGGCGTCTTTTCAGACAAAAGCAGCCAAAAAGTTTGATCTCTGGGATTTCCGGCCACGCCATTCACACTCTCCAAACGCAGGCCATAGTTTTGGTCCAACGTCGTGGTGTACCTGATGGATGCAAAACATGAGTTGCAATTTGGATAGATATTTGAGATATTATTTGATACTGAGGTCTTACGTGAAATCAGGATGGGATTTATGTATTCTCGACAAAGCCCCTAGCAGCACCCCACGCTCACCCACCGATGTGAAATAGGTCTGGGGGGATTTTCCGTTCAGGACATCGACAACAGACAGACTGAGCGGAACAGACGCTTCTCCTGAACAGCAATGTTACATGACATATCAGACAGTAGAAAAGTTTACTTCTGTGATTCCATGTATGGATTCATGTAATGTACGTTAACCAAGAAATATACAATAAATAAACAAGTAATGACCAGTGTGTTGCTGTGTTTGTATTTGTTCTTGAAATTGTGTTCAAATAATGCAAAATTGTTACCTGCAATTGTGAGAGTCCCTTGAATGGAGAACACCAGGATAACCATTGAGAGGATTGCCATTCTTGTTGATGCCATCTTGTTTGAGCCTTCACTTGCTTCTCCCTTGGGCTTTATTTATACTGCCGTTGGGATGGGCTGGCCAACTCGCTTTGCAATTGCTTGTTCGGATTGCGCCATGTAAGATAAGATAGCCAACTCGCTTTGCAATTGCTTGTTCGGATTGCGCCATGTAAGATAAGATGGCCAACTCGCTTTGCAATTGCTTGTTCGGATTGCGCCATGTAAGATAAGATGGCCAACTCTCTTTGCAACTGCTTGTTCGGATTGCGCCATGTAAGATAAGATGGCCAACTCGCTTTGCAATTGTTTGTTCGTATTGCGCAATGTAAGATAAGCTCGCCAACACCTTTGCAATTGCTTGTCCGTATTGCGCCAGTTTGTGTGAGTTATAAAAATGTTTTGTTTGCACAAACTTAGCCCTGCAAATGTCTATATCAGCCCAAAGTTTTGTTTGCATAAACTCTGCCCTACATCGTTGTCATAGAGTAAGATATGCTGATTCACTCTTTGCAATTGCTTGTTAATATTGCATCAGTTTGGTGTGAGTTATAAAAAATGTCGGGTCATGTTGAGTCATCTGCTCTGCAAATGTCTGGGCGTATCGGCCCACACCCTTTTTCTGTTATCTTCTCTGTACACCATCACGTTTTTCACATATAAATAGACGCACAAACTATTCGTTCGGAGAGTTGCATGTCAATGCACAGTTAAATTTATAACATTTAATAAGGAATAATTTTCTTTTTTAAATTATAAAAGATTGTTTACTCCTGGTATTTTTAATATGTAGGTTGCCATTTAGCTTGATGTTATAATTTTAGTGTCGCTTGTTAAGAAAAAAATATTTGTAAAGGGGGAAAACATGTTTAATCTGCACAATCTCACTCACTCTTATATTCTAGAGGAAAACAATCCTAGGGGGAAATAGGATTTTGAGATAAGAAATCGAGCCCTATCACATAATTTTCAGAGGATCAGAGGTTACAAAAAAATGTTTGTTTTTTAACATTTTCATTTTCTTTAAAGTGCTTACTTATTGGCTACTATTGACGCGATAGACGTCCTATCTATCAATAGCTGTAAAACACGGTCACTCAATGCCATCCTTTACTATTGAAATGGATTAGAGGTCTAAAACTGTGAAGGACAGTGTAATAACTATCAAATCAGGACTGGGCATCGGCAGATGCACAAAATCAGGTGAATCGGACTGAACTTGCATGCAAAAATATTCAATCGGTATTTCGCAGTTACATTTACTCTTGGAAAAACAACAATTTTATGCGTCTTTTTGTGAAGTACAATGTTATAAAGTTTTCGGTAGACATTTTTCCGATGTGTGCCCAGTAGGAGACACGGAATGGATTGCCCAACCAGATTTTCTTGGGGACATATATTGGTCAGGAACAGCCCTAGTTTGTGTCTGGCTGCAAGGCGCGCCACCGGGAACTCAGGAGAGACCCATGTTGAGACTCCAACTGCTGCTGGCTGGGCTACAAATCCTTGTGCAGAGGTAAGAAGAGAAAGAGCTATACAGTACTAAGCAGTCACAGTACAGTGCTAAAATACTGTTTATGCTAGTGAACTGTGGCAATCCAGATGTGGATCACAATGGAATCGTATATGGAAATGACTGGTGGGTGGGATCTGTGCTGAGCTATTCTTGTCGTCCTGGGTTCATGCTGGAGGGGAATGCCACCAGGACTTGCCAAGTATATGGATGTAACTCTACAAAACATGGCACCCCTCGTTTTGATGTTTTATTGTGAAATGTATTAACATGTTTACTACCATGCTTCTTGTGTAACAAAAATAATGTTTCAGTACGAGTTATAAAAGCATCCTTGTCATAGCCCTGCATCCTTGTCATAGCCCTGCATCATTGTCATAAAGACTTTGTATGTCATGCAATCTTGTTCTAATAAAACCCGTTGATGCGGAAGAGGGAGTTGGAGATTGGCCGGCGGAAACAGTCGGAGATTGACAGGAGTATTACGCAGAGTAACTCTGTCTGTTTCTCGCCGTGCTCCCCTTCTGCAGAAGTGTCAAACTCTCACTCCATCGGTCTTGGTGTGCTTACTTCTGTTTGACCTTGTTGAATGTACAGCATGGACCTGACATTTTATGGTGCCGAAACCCGGGATTCAAGATCTGTTACATCGGGACGACAGGGAATCGAGAGGCCAAGAAACTGACGTCAGCCATCCCCCATTGAGGGAAGGGGCCATTCGGGATTGGTCTCCCATCGCCCCGAGGTTCAGTGACGAATCCCATCGAACAAGGCAGGCACCTAAGACGGTAAGGCGCTGGTTAAAATTAATTCGGAAAAAACAATGTAGCATAAGTCGTTTCCCTGTGAGAGAGTCAGGGAAATGTCTCCATTCGTCGGAGAAAACGTTGTGTATACCGTTCCCTGTGAGTTGAGGAAGCGCTCTCTATAAGTCTGAGAAATACGTAAAGGTATACAACAGATCGTGGCTGTGCGTCGGTCTATCTCCGAGAAAGGCTGTGCCTATCCAGACAATCCATGAGGTTGGCTGTGCCGTCAGTCTTCCAGAAGAGTGGGGTTTGCACCCCCCCCCCATAAATTGTGGTCCACCTCCCAGAAAATCCTTATCAGCACTTCCCCAGCTTGGAGTAGGTAAAGTTATGCTCCGTGTAGAGACACTGAACTATCGTATGGGACTGTCCATTAACCAAACTGTCAAGGTCCTACAAGGTATAGCAGATGAATTAAAAGCCCTTAGGGAAATGGAGTTAGATGGAGGTGTGTGCCATAGTCGGAGAACACTGCTGCACCTTCATCCCAGATGAAACCGGCAAAGAAGGTAACATTACTCGTGCCATCGCTGAAATGAAAGCCCGAGCCAAAACCATGTCCAAGGATCACTCAGCCGTAGGTACATCACTGTGGTCATGGTTTACAACCGGACCATGGATCTCCATTCTGGTTAAATTTTGAACCCCCATTCTTGTGATTCTGCTACTATTCTGCATTTTTACTGTATAATCCCCTGTGTGAAAGCTATGATCCAAAACACAATCCAGCACACGCTAGTAGCTTATAGTAACATACAGTACCAACGCATAGCAAACTCTGCTGGAAATTCTCGCACTCCTTTGAAGTGTGACGAATCCCAGGATGCTGAGTCCTCTGTGTAAATGTGCTTGTCTCGACTTAAACTTGTGTTTGCTTATTAAGAGGGACGCAGAGGAATTTTTCCCAAGTGCCTCGGGTTTTCGCCCCAGCCCTGACAAGCAACTTTGTTGTTCTCCATACCCTGTGAAGAGTAACTGATGATGATGTTTGTATTCTAAAACCTGGAGAGGAGGGATACAAATTGATGTGATTAATCAAAAATATTTTAGTTACTGCAGGGGGAAATGTGAAATGTATTAACATGTTTACTACCATCCATGCTTCTTGTGTAAGAAAAAGAATGTTTCAGTATGAGTTATAAAAGCATCCTTGTCATAGCCCTGCATCCTTGTCATAGCCCTGCATCCTTGTCATAGACCTGCATCCTTGTCATAGCCCTGCATCCTTGTCATAGCCCTGCATCCTTGTCAGAGCCCTGCATCCTTGTCATAGCCCTGCATCCTTGTCATAGCCCTGCATCCTTGTCATAGACCTGCATCCTTGTCATAGCCCTGCATCCTTGTCATAGACCTGCATCCTTGTCATAGCCCTGCATCCTTGTCATAGCCCTGCATCCTTGTCATAAAGACTTTGTATGTCACACAATCTTGTTCTAATAAAACCCATTGATGCGGAAGAAGGAGTTGGAGATTGGCGGGCGAAAACAGTCGGAGATTGACCGGAGTCTTACGCAGAGTAACTCTCTGTCTGTTTCTCTCCGTGCTCCCCTTCTGCAGAAGCGTCAAAATCTCACTCTATCCGTCTTGGTGTGCTTACTTGTGTTCGACCTTGTTGAATGTACAGCATGGACCTGACATTTATCATCCCTGCCTTTTTTCCTTTGGGCAGGAATGTGCAAAAAGGGGTCCATAGAAATCAGTTAGCGGGAACTCAACGGGACATGTAGCTCTACCTGTGTTTACAAAACCTACTCATGGCCTTCCAAACAAGGCTGTACTCAGATTAATAACTGCAAGAAGAAGGAGACTGGCTGGAAGCGTTTCTTTGCTCAGTGTATTCCTTGCATCTGCGACTGTGCGTTATCTTGCCGTGAGTATCTTTGGAACTTTAACATACCAGAACGCTCACTTTTATGGAGTTTGTGTTGTTTTAGACATGGTGTGTGGTTATTATGTCTCTCTCACAGTTGAGAAGTTTTTGGTTTGGCATTTCAAATGTGTGCCTCTCTGTGCTAACATGAGCTTTCTACGAGTTTATAGGCTTTCTCTCAAATTTCCAAAATGTACATCTCAGTTTAATTAGAAATCTAAATTATTCTTATGTGTGAATGTGAACGGGATCTGCTTGCCACCTGTCCAGGCTGAACCCGCTACTTGCACACAATCACAATGATGATAATAAGGACAATCATAAGTGTACAATTTTAAAAATGCAAATATAGCTGAATTGGACCCAACTAAAATTGTGTGCTTTGTTTAGAATTTGACACTGTTTATGACCCATTTTTTTCCTTTCTCTTTTCAGTCTCCACTGGTTAATAGTATATGAAGACACTGATGGTAGACATCTGGAGATAAAAACAGCAAATTGTTCATCTGGTCTTACTGTGCCTTTGAGTAGAACAAGTAATATTTGGCAATTATTGAATCAAGTCAAGTCATGTTTTTTTTCTCTTTATTATACAGCATGACCAAGAGTTTTTTCTCTCAAAGTGAACTATTGAAGAGGGACCCAGGATGGATCATTATTAACTATCACTGTGTATGTTATACTTAAGCTACTGTTTTGTTGATTGAAACTCAATGTGAACCACACAAGTGGAATGAAACTGAAGATTAGTGGCTCCACTGCTTTGTCCATCTGTCCCTAGAGGAGCTGAAACCTTAATCTCATTGCAAAAAGGAGGAGCATCCCTGGGCAAGACAGTTTTAGAGGAGAAAATGTTGATGTGTTTATATTTATAAACAGAAGGCATCTGGAAGGTCCCTGGATCAATAATTTAGGGGCAAGATATTAATTTTCAACTTGTGAATATGGAATTTTAAAGATGAAGCATTGTCTCTGCTATATTCCTGCATAAAATTATCCAATCTTACTTTATGGCATCTCTTATTTTAGTAATTTCTTGTTTTTAAAAATGCACATCGTGTACTTGCTACACTCAACCATCAGGTGATGCTATTCAGGTGATTTGGTGGGATCTACTAAAGGTCTTTCACGACTACTTGGCCCAGGTACTGAATCTCAACACAATGTGTTCATTTTCTGCTGGTATGTAGCAGCCAATACCTGTGAAATAGAGAAATACAGTAGATTAAAATAAGCTTCAACAGACAAAAATCACCAATACGTCCTATTGCTAACCACACCATTAGTAAAATAAAAAAAACTTGAGGCTTTTTAGTCCATTGTGCCCATATCTATTAGGGGTGTGTGACAATGTATTGATATGGTGATATATTGTGATTTGTATCCCGATAAGTTTTTTATATACTCTCGTCAATAATCCATATATCGTTTAAAAAGGTGTCACCATTTAACAAAGAACATGTTGTTACAGAATTTTTTTCCACTGCAAAAATGTCTCTGTTGAAAACATTCATTTGCTTAAAAGAATTCTGCAATAATATAGTGCTGTTGTATTTATTATGTTGCACTGAAATATTCTCATAGTCTTTGAGAGAAATACTAATAGCTTTTGACAATTTGTCCACCAAAGTGCAAAAAAGAAACACTGTCTTTTTCATTTAGAAATGGCTTGTTTTCTCTTTTATTGTAGATTATCTAGCTTGATTTTCTGGACTATGTGTCGTTAACTGTTGTATTATATGGTGAGATAATTGTCATTGGATTTTGAGGTACCCAAAGGTTCACATTTTCCATCTCTTGAATTCTGCATTACACCATTTATTTTGTATTTTACCTTTTATATTGTAAAGGCATCTTGTGGACGGCACTCATGTACTGACTGGGTTTATAAAGTCATTCTGATGCTCTTCATATTTTTATTTATCTCTTTATTAGTGGAGAATCTGTATACTAATAGGTGTCTCAAAACAGCACGTGAATGAAAACGAAAATTCCCATGTCTCATTAATACTCATTAATAATAATAATAATAATCGGACATAGGCTTTGTCATCTTCATTGACTCGACAAAAGCCTAATTGTCATCATACCCAGCTGTGTATGACGAAATTGGTAAAGACTATTAAGAGATGATCCCTAAATTGGGTTGTACTCCGTGGAGGATACTCACCCACATCCAAATGCTTGTATTCCCCAGAGTTTTCAGACAAAATCTCCCAATAAGTTTGATCTCTGGGATTTCCAGCCACGCCATTAACACTCTCCAAAAACAGGCCATAGTTTGGGTCCTCCTTGATGGTGAACCTGATGGATGCAAAACATGAGTTGCAATTTGGATATATATTTGAGATATCATTTAATACTGAGGTCTTACATGAAATCAGGTCGGGTCTCCTGTATTCTCCTCAAAGCCCCTAGCAGCACCCCACCCTCAACCACCGATGTGAAATGGGTCTCGGGGGTCATGTTGGACAGGTCATTGACAACAGACAGTCTGAGCGGAACAAACGCTTCTCCTGAACAGCAATGTTACATGACATATCAGACAATTGAAAAGTTTACTTCTGTGATTCCATGTATGGATTCACGTAATGTAAGCTAACCAAGAAATATACTACAGTTAAACACAAGTTCTGACCAGTTTGTTGCTCCGCTTGTATTTGCCCCTTAAAATGGTGTTCAACTAATGCAAAATTGTTACCTGCAATTGTGAAAGTCCCTTGAATGGAGATCACCAGGATAACCATAGAGAGGATTGCCATTCTTGTTGATGCCATCTTGTTTGATCCTTCACTTCCTTCTCCCTAGGGCTTTATTTATACTGCCCACCGCACTCACCTGTATAACAAACACCTTTAGTTATGCAATCACTCACCACATGCAAACACGCCCTTTTATTTAGGTTTAACTTTCCCATTTAAAAGTGCTAATCCTTGTCACAGAGAGTTATGCAAGGTCCATATAATGACAAATTACTTGCATTTGAAAGAGAAATACTATTGCTGTGAAGGTCGGCCATTCCTATATACACAGTAAATATATATTCAATACACATGCATTTCACCTGATGTGTTTGAAGATATTTGCAACCTCTTTAGTGCTTTTTTTAGCTTCTTCATGGTAGTTTATCAGTGTCTGCTTCCCATTTTGTGATTCAAATCTCTTATCTGACATTTCTGGTTGGAATATGGCTTATCGTCCCATTCATATAAAAAAAAATCTCATTTTCTTAACCGCTTTATCCTCACTGTGGCTGTGGGGGTGCTGTAGCCTATCCCAGCTGACTTCGGGCTGGAGGCAGGGGACACCCTGAATCGGTGGCCAGCCAATCGCAGGGCGAGAGGACATGGACAACAATTCACTCTCACACCCATACCTAGGGGCAAATTAGAGTGTCCAATCAGCCTATCATGCATGTTTTTGGAATGTGGGAGGAAACCAGAGTACCCAGAGAAAATCCACGCAGGCCTAGAAGAACAGGCAAACTCCACACAGGTGGACCAACCTGGATTTCGAACCCAGGACCCCGGAGCTGTGAGACTTACGTGCTAACCACTCAAGCTACCGGGGTATATACATGTGTGTGTATATATATATATATATACACAACTGGGATTGGCTCCAGCAACCCCCGGGACCCTAATGAGGATAAAGCGGTTCAGAAAATGAGATGAGATGACATAATATGTATTCTCCAATGGGGGGTGATGTATGACGTGTTGGGCCTTGAACGCTAGTAACCCTGTCTGATTTACCGAAAATAACCCGGCCACTGCAGCATCAGCACCGGGCAGCTGCGCAGGTGCAGCCATTAAAGAGACAGTGGAGAACTCATTCTTCTGTTTACCTTTTAGTGTTCACACACCTTTGATTTTCAAAATAATAATATGCAATCAAGCAAGGGAGTCGAATAAAGGGGAGTGCAAAAATACTCGGAAATGTATCAACCGGTGTGATGCACTGCTAAACTTGCACCCGAAATGGAATTAGTAGGAAATTAAGCCTTTTTTTTTCGTTCTTGTCTCGTATTTATTGCTTGTGCAGCAGTCGGAACGCCCTGCAAGCTCCCAGACCCCCGTGCGCATCCCTCACTGATGCTCCCCGACTTTCCGACATCCGCCGTCACAGCACAGCACGGCACGGCACGGCACGTCGAGCCACTGTTGCAGCACTTCAGTTCCATCCCGACCGGCCCGAAGATAATCGACCTTCCTCCCACTCATCCTCAATCGTCAACATCAAGGCGGAATTGCGATGCGGACTCGGAGCGGATGGATACGCTAAAAGAAATCTCGGGTTTACATCAGTGGGGTACTGCCGTAGTCTGACGCCGGACATGATTTTAATCACGGGAGTTGCCTGTGCAGAGGATGCGGGATGACGAAGACACCATGAGCGCCTGCCGCACCCCGGGAGATCTTTTGACGAGAAGCAGCCTTCTTCTTTTTGCACCCTTAAACCAATTGGATTTCCCCCCCCCTAGACTCACCACAATAGCGCCGACTGGGATTATTTATTGGCACTTCTGATGTACTGGGATCGCATTGTTTTTTTCTCAAAGGGCTCTCCTGTGGACTGTTGCTATCCCACCCAGAGAGGGAAAACAGTCGTCACACTTGCTTGTTTCAACACACAGCAATAAGTAAGTGTAGTGTGCCTGTATGCGTGTGTGTGTATTAGTGTTGCAGCAATGTGAAGGAATGTCTACTTTAAACCAATGTGACCTTAATAGCAAAATTCATCATTAGTGTGTCCCTACATTTTATTTTATATGGGTCCTCACTGTGTGGGGTTTGCAGGTTCTCCCCCGCTTGCGTGGGTTTTCTCCGGCTACTCCGGTTTCCTCCCACATCCCCAAAACATGCCTGGTAGGCTGGTTGAACACTAAATTGCCCCTAGGTATGAGTGTGAGCGTGAATGGTTGTCCGTCTCCTCGTGCCCTGCGATTGACTGGCCACCGATTCAGGATGTCCCCTGCTTAGTGCCCGTAGTTAGCTGGGATAGGCTCCAGCACCCCCCGTGACCCTTGTGAGGATAAGCGGTTAAAAAAATTAATGAATGTATATATATATATATATATATATATATATATATATATATATATATATATATATATATATATATATATATATATCAGGGGTGGCAGAGTGGTGAAACATTTTCAAATCTGGGCTCTGGCCTTTTTGTGTAGGTTTTTGTGTCTGTTTACAACCGCATTTCAAACATTTCTTAGTTAATTTAAGGCTAATTTGCCCTATTGTGATTGTGAATATCTAGGTATGCCCTACGATTAGTTGGTGACTGGTCAATGGTGTACTTTTTCTTGGTCAAAGTCAGTCGGCTTATAGTCCATGTTGAGAGTGTAATGTTATAATTATATTTTAAGATTGTTTAGATTATTTACCATATTTCATCTTGTTATAGTGAACTTTGACCATAGCACGCTCATAAGTCATGGCTGTGGCGGCCATACCTGATGACACAACAGGCTGGCCTTCATCTTGAGTAAGAGGCCATTAAAATCTGTTTTACTGCGCATGTATGCAGCCTGGTAATGGAAATTTGCTAATGGTGCGGTGATCAATATAAGAGTCATGGTCAAGGTTCTTTATATGAGCATATTTCAGTAAATCTCGCTTGAGACAAGACTATACTTTGTGTTTTTACACCGATCATGTAAATACATAGGTTTGGTCATGACTTGACACGCAGTTGTGTAAGGGCTAGAAACACCTCGCCTTTCTATTTGCTCAGCACATAAAGTAGTACATACAATAATCTTTCTTTTTAAAGGTGCATTAGCATGTGACAGAGATTAGCCATTCTCTTTACAAACACAAACTCTGCCCTTACAGTCTAATAATTAGTATTAAGGTGTACTTTATTCCAAATACATAACTAAGGAGATTATGGAAAAGTTATTTATTTTACTATTTCTTTTTAGATAGTATCCGAACAGTATAAGTATTTAACACTAGTGGAAAAACGTTTCAGAAGTATATAGTCTCTACGTCATTTATAGGTAGTATATCATTTTTAAATATTAAAATAAATTATGTTCACCACACTAGTCCACTTAATTGAACTGCATTTCCATTGGGGAACAAACTAGTAAAAAAATGAATCTTTGAGTATAGTTTTTTTGGGGAAAGGATTTGAAAAAGTTTCCTTGCACCAGAAAACTCAAAGTAAATGCAAAACTTGTCCTTCACCTCCTCATTTGATTGTATTAATGCATTCACATAGACAGAAAATTGAGATTGTCTGTGCACCTCTTTCAGAATGGCTGAAAGGACAGACCAAGGTTCTGTCAGCATCCCCATGGAGGAGACCAAACTTCACAGTGGGGCACCCACGGAGGCGCCCCTACTTATCCACCTGAAGAAGGTGGAGAATCACATCACTGAGGCACAGCGATTCTCTCACCTGCCACGTCGCTCTGCTGTGGACCTGGAGTTCAATGAGCTGTCTCACACCATCCGTGAAGGTCCTTGGTGGAGGAGGAGAGGTAAACTGCTCCATCTTAAAGTCCAAGTGATGGATGTAGATCAATATTTTTGATGCATGCTAGTGCAGTCCGGATACGATACTCAGTATCTGCATTGGTAGGCCATCGGAGAGTATCAACTTTGGTCGCAAGATCGGATCATATCCTGTAGTCATGTATGTTTTCAGTACCATAATGCATTTTAGCTTCTGTCAACCAAACCTCTAGGAAAACATGTCCTCTGAGTGGAACTATTTTTCATTAGAAACTAATGATAATAGCTCACTTAAATAAATTATGTGATTTTTCTGACTATTTAAATGTTCATATTTGATGCCTTGCTTTCTATTTTGCGCTTCTCACTCACTTACATACATACACACTCTCAGTCTGCCTTTGCAGTGCTCAGCAGTCTGACCATAGTAAATAATTTACGCTCACATATTGTTACACTGTTTGCATCCCCTTTTTCCTTCGTTGTGAGTGAGTCAGACATGATTGATCTGCTCATGAAATATGAACAGCATTGAAAGACACCAACCTTATTAATGATAAAAGAATGTCTGACGTGACAGTAGGTCATCGTGACTTTCTGACAAATCAACTCTCTCTGAACTTCATGTTTACCTGCCCTGTAGGTTTAATAAGGCAGGGTAGTTTTACTGTACATTCTTGTACACTTAGGAGGGGCCACGTCATTATTCATTTAAAGCATATGCTGCAATAATCCCGAAGAACGTATTTATCAAAGGGGTAAAAACAGAGCGGAAAAAACTTGATGTATTGTGTTGTATTGAAATGAAGTCAATACATTTTCCCCCCCGCTGCTCAAATCCGGCCTGGGCTGTCTACATGCATTTGTGATGTCTCTATGGGTTCCTCAGATCATCACGCAGGAACAGGAAGAGCCTCAGACATTTCATATTATATAACAAGTTCTTCACAATTAAACTCGCTATTTCTTAACCTTAAAAAAATACTATGCATTTCATAACCCAATTTCCCCCCAATGCTTAATTTCGATGGTATATTGAGAAATAGCTAATTAAAATGCAAACATTTCTGAATGTGAATTTGCTTGCCATTTCAAGATATATTTATTTAATAATTTAACCTTTATCTGGGTAAGGAAATTCATATTTTTGCATGTGCAATCATTTAGTACTGTAAATCAAGTCCACTTATTTATTGTAGTGCCTCGTAGGGATGCAATAAAACATCGTGACACACTGTAATGTTTGTTTTTTTATTCCTCATGCAACGCATGGTTCCTTCATTCTATCAGTGAATGATTCTTCAAGCCAAATCCTGGCCTCCCATTTGTATAGAGTGCTAAAAAAGGATGACGCATACAAGCTTTGCGTCTGTGATGTCAGACGTGCGAAGCAGAGCACAGATCTTCATCTCAATGGCATTGCTTTATGAGTTATTCCTAGGCATGACTATGGCAAATGGAGCGTATGCAAAAGGTGCTCTGGATGATGACCGTCCTCCTCTGCAGTTTAAGGATATTTTCACCTTTAATGGTGGGGAAATAAAAAAAGATGAAGTGATTTTTGAGCTACCCAATAGAAGGACTGTTCCGAATCGTTGACCCCGTTTCAGGAGAAGGCGGAATATAATCGCTTTACATGCACCAAATACTCATTCCTGCACTATGCTCATCCTTCTGATCAAATGTGTAGCTGCTTGCTTGATGAATCGTGTATAATATATGTTCTAACCTCAATCAGTTTACTGAGAAAAAAATAGATAATGATATAGCAATGTCCTTGTCCTTCTGGGAATAGTGGTATAGAATATAAATGTTATCTACTGATTGTCTCATGAGTCACGGTCCTTTAGGAAAATAGGAATTAGGTTTTATTTCTCAGCTCTGCTATCATAAATCCCTGCCATTTTTCCTGTGAACCATAATTACTTGAGTTGAGAAGAACTAAAATATTACAATAATGTATATTTAATAATTGACTAATAAGATTTTGTGTTTAACTCATTAACTGCTAGCCCTGGTAGTTGCACACAAAAAGAGTGTGTTTTGGTAGTTAGTAAAATGAATATTAAAAACACTCAGGGGCAATCAATGTCTAAAGCACTGAAAGAACATTTATGTTTCTGCGCATTAATGTGTGTCCTTAGTGGACAATGAGCTGTCCTTTTGCCATATGACTGAGTGAGACATGGTGATCAAGATGTCCCTGTAGAGTCACGCAGATAAAAAAAAACATTATTATGCGCAAGCTGCAACTGTGGTCTGGATCATCAGTATTCACTGCACATAAAAGGAGAAATATCCCTTAAAACATGGATAAATTAAAACTATCCAATGTTTCTATATGGATTAACATCAAAGTCTTTGTACTCACATTGGAGGATTTTTCTTATACCTTTTGTATCATTATTCAAGTACAAGATGTCCTTTAACAATGATGCAATGAATTCAGCCTTTAGCTTGTTTAGATGGTTTAAGGCTTGTAATAAGAATGAGAAAATATATCATGCTTTCCACATTTTAATGTTGTCAGCACTGTGCAAAAGTCTTAAACTTTAATCTTGACACTCTTGTGTTATTGTTTTGATTACAGCATTCATTTTGACATCATAAAGCAGTAAATATTGTGGCATATACAGTTACCGAGAGTACACATGCGTAGAATTAAACACCATTGCGGATTTTGTACAAAAGCTTAGAAATTATTATGGACTAAGGCAGAACCCTTTAATTTTTTCCCTTTAACTACCACTACCAGTGTTCCCTCTAAGCTGCGCGCGTGCGCAATTGCGCACTACTCTCGTCTTCTCTGCGCAGCAGCAATCATATGGCGCGCAGTAAAAAAAAAAAAATCGGATATTTTTATTTATTTATTTTTTTATTTTTTTATATATATATTTTTTTTACCCATGATGGCGCCGTTTAAGCGGCAGCCAGTGCCAGTAGCTCTGTCCACTTATGTTTTTCGTGTTTTACAGCATGTTTTACATGAAAAATGGACAGGTCGCCGAATGGACGTTCTGCCGAACGTTCACTCGGCGACCTGCCCGTCTGTCAAACGTCCATCGGCGAAACGTCTTTAGGCGAATCATCCGAGTACCGATGATGTCGCTCACACTGGTACTCAGTGCGCTCAGGGAGGTTGACTTTCTGCTCAGACCAACGAAAAATTAGAGGGAACATTGACCACTACTACAACTGTAATAACAGTATCTATTAGTATTTTTTTAATGACTACTACTACTAGAAGTCACCTAATAGTGTAGATTGTAGCGGTTCACTCGCCTGACTTGGTGCAGGCAGGCCGGTGGCGATATGGAAGATGAAAAAAGGATACTACAAATAGTAGAAGTAGTAGAAGTACTTAACAAAAAGATGCCTTAACTCATTCCAATTTTCATTATTCTTTTTGTGCTTCAAAAGGATGATTAAGGATGTCCCGATCCTTTTTTTACTTTCGATTTTTTTCAAGATGTTTTGCCGATACCAATCCGATGTTGATACGATGCCCATATTTTTAGGCAAGAAAAAAATAATGTAACAAATGTAAGCAATTTAGGGTATGTTATGGTCTGCCTTTACCTCCTCATGAAATCCTCTGTTTACAAATAAGATGCTGCTCTTTTATTATCATTAGTTTTTAATATTAATAATATTGTCCCGCTCCTAGTGGTTTGATTTATAGCAGCTGAAAAACACGATAATACTAAAACCTTGCGATTGCTGCAGGGATCCAATCTTGTGACCAAATTTAATACTGCAAAAATATACAACCACTAGTCCAAAAATATTAATCATACAATCATATTGGGTGCTGATACCGATACTAGGTATTGGATCAGGACATCACTAGTGTTGATGAATATACATTTTCAATCAATAGAGCTTTTTTTTTCTTTTTTTAAGTGCAATAGCTCATGATAAAAAAGAGTTCTGATCAAGGCAACATTCAATAATATCACTATGTTGTTTTCCACTTCAGGTTACAAAGCCCTTCTTAAATGTCTCTCTGGAAGATTCAACAGCAGAGAGCTGATTGGTATCATGGGGCCATCTGGGGCTGGGAAATCCACCTTAATGAATATCCTGGCTGGCTACAGGTGAGACTTTGGTCAATCAACATTTACGTTTGCACCGGTATCCATATTTTCTGTTTGGATGTAGGGAGACCGGCATGAAGGGCCAAATCCTTGTGAACGGCCGCCCTAGGGACTTGCGGACCTTCCGAAAGATGTCCTGCTACATTATGCAAGATGACATGCTGCTGCCGCACCTTACAACCAAGGAAGCTATGATGGTGAGGCCACTTATTCTCATTAATTGTTTGATACTTCTCAATATGTTCAGTCTGTAGTGTTGGCAATTGATCTCTCAGGTAAAGGCCACACGTTCATTTAATTCTAACCACTATCTGACTCCAAGAATAATACATGTTTTGACTGGTTCATTTATAACAGAATATGGTGTTTTTTAGGTTTAGTCACCTGACATGTTTCGACACGTTGCTTCCATCTTTTTCAGTGTCCACAGTGGAAACATATCCGCTAACAAAACCTAAAACCATTGTCTGTTATAAATGAAGTCAAAACATAGGTAACAACAAGACAAAATGAACTTAGTACAACTACTACATTGCATAATCTGATAAAACCCTCTGAAAACATAGCAAAATCTTGACAATTCATTCCAAGTTGAGAACAATCAAAAAATAACAAAGCGACGGGCAACAAACGTCAGGAAACGGAGACCAAAACTGGTCCTAAAGTCCCATTCTCGCATTTGGAGAAGTGACAATGAACGATATGTCTGATGGTTTGGTCAATTGCCAGCGTGGCTTGTTCTAATCACTTATTACCTCTTTTTTTTACGCAGGGGCTTTTGTCTGCCCACACAACATTCTTCTCTTAAACTCAGATTTTATATGCCTTCTATTGTTGGTTACACTATGGTTTTAATATATTTATTTTTATTGATTAGCTTGTTAGCAGAAATACTGTTTACCTTTAGTAGGCAGTGCAAAACACAGACGGTTGTTCATTATTGCTATTTTTGCTGACCTTCAGGTTTCTGCCAATCTGAAACTCAATGAGAGCGTGCAAGTAAAAAAGGAACTGGTAAGTTGGTGTAAATATATCAAAATCTGTCTTTAATTGGTTATTAAATGATGGTGAATAGATGAAAGTGTTTTTTATGTTTCAGGTGCATGAAATTCTGACCGCTCTGGGGCTCCTGGACTGTGCTCAAACACGTACCAATTCTCTGTCAGGGGGTCAATGCAAAAGACTAGCTATTGCCCTGGAGCTGGTCAACAACCCTCCTGTCATGTTCTTTGATGAGCCCACCAGGTAAAACATCAAGTGTATTCAAATCTGCATGGTGAATACAAATCCAGATTCAAGCATGTGCTTCACTTATTATTTTTTTGTGTCACATTTCAGCGGACTGGACAGCGCGTCTTGCTTCCAAGTAGTTTCTCTCATGAAGTCCTTGGCTCAGGGAGGAAGAACAATCATCTGTACGATTCATCAGCCCAGTGCCAAGCTCTTTGAGATGTTTGATAAGGTAACCAAAGTGCCAGCGCTGCTTTCTTTCTATTTTCTGATGCTTGGATAAGACTGACTGTCTGACTGTTGTCTGATAAAGAGAGCAATAGTAGTTCCCTGGCTTTTGATTATTTATGTATTTTTAAAAATTTACATTAAAGGAAGTTACTGGATATGACAAATAACAATATAAAACCTGCATTGTGAAACTTTGCCCTTATAAAGATCCTACATCTCAGTTTAATGACTATAGTATATATACATACACAAGTCAACACACAAATCAAAGTATATTTAGTATATTGTTGTTTGCAGTAAACTGAACAATCTCCAATTTTTAATGGAAATCTTTGGTGTAGAGTTTGTGCGGCTCTTTTAAATAACAAACCAAATGGGTGAATTATCCTTTATAGCGTGTGTTTGAATAGGATATTTTTATTCTAACGCTTGCATTATGCTGTGTCTGCGGTCACTATACCTAAGTGTAAGACACAATGCTCTATCTCTTCCTCCAGTTGTACATCCTCAGCCAAGGTCAATGCATCTACAAGGGCACAGTCCCTTATCTGATCCCTTATCTTAAGAATCTGGGACTCCATTGCCCGACATATCACAATCCGGCTGATTTCAGTAAGTGAATTATTCTCCTCATCTTCAAATTGATGTGAGAGCATTTCTCGGTTCTCCTCTCCCACCAGTCATCGAGGTGGCCTCAGGAGAGTATGGGGACTTGAACCCGGTGCTCTTCGAAGCAGTCCAGGGTGGGCTGTGCTCCGAGGAGGGCAAGAAGAACTCCAGAGACAAGAGTGATCCTTCCTGCCCATCGCAGTGCTACAATGTGAGGGATTCTGATCACCTCATTTACATCACATATTGGACTCTAAGAGAGGAGTCCAATACTTGAAAAATACAGCATTTTATATGGATTGGATAACTTTATTCATCCCGTATTCGGGAAATTTCATTGTGACAGTAGCAAGAAAAGGCATAGTTATAAGTTAGACAGTACAGTCGCAAAGGCTGCAGAACAATAAAATCAAAGTAAATGGGATCATTAAGAATCACCAAATCAAATCATTAAGACAGAAAAGCAACAAAAACACAAAACGAGCAAGAGTGGACGGAGCTACCGCCACCGGCTGCCACTTGAATGGCGCCATTTTGGTTGCGGTAGCAAAAACGGATACAGACTCAAAAGACGTAAGGTTGGACAAAAACTGGAACCACACACAGGAAGTCTTCCACAAGATGGGGAACTTCTGCAGACTGTGACCGAGGTAGAGAATATGCAGAGTCACTCTTCCAAGCTTATCCGCACAGTTCCTCAGTAGTCTGGAGCTGAAGACAACGGTAGCAGAGTAGAGCCCCTCGACTCCGTTGCTGGTAAGCGCCGACAGCTCTTCTATCTTATCCCATGATGGAATGGTTGGTCAGAAGCGTTGCCTCTTCTCCCGGCACTTTTGTCCAGCTCCGAATCTCCGGCGGCACCGAGGTGTTGCTCCTTCTGCTGCGTATTGTAACAGCTAGTCCCATGTGTGTGACAGCGTAGGCATGGCTGAATGGTTCCAAAAAAGAAGTAGCCGAAAGGAGCCAGGCTAACAGAACAAGGAAAGTTGAAAAACATTAAAGTAAAAAGTATAAAGTACAAAGTAAAGTAAAAAGGAATGTATTAAGAAATATTAAAATGTAATTTAAAAAAAGATAGAAGGGCTGTAAAACACGAAAAACATAAGAGTGTACAGAGCTACTGCCACTGGCTCCCGCGTGAACGGCGCCATCTTGGAAAAAGCTTTATATATAGATTAGCGGGATTGTATTAAAGATAGCTTCTCTTTCTATTCACAGGACACAGGAACCCTGGAGAAACGTAGCTTTGCCACTAGTACATTCACACAGTTCCGTATCCTCTTCAAAAGAACCTTCATCACAATATGCAGAGACACGGTAAAACACATTTATAACAATTATGTGTTAGTTTTACTAGCTGGCTCAATGTTAGTCTAGAATCTTGTAGTATAGTTAAAAAGAAAAAAGGAACGATATTGCAGTTACAAAACATCAATTTTGATATTTTCACATTGGAAAACAATAAAACAAAGAACCGCTTCTTGTCAAAACAGACATGAATGCCAATTTCCCAAGCTGCAAGACAGGAATACATACATACATTAAAACAAATATTGAACTGTAACGTACAACCAACAAGATCAACATTGCTGAATATTTGAAACAACGCAATCAAAGTCAACAAGAAGCTGAAACTCAAACACTGGTGTTCACAGCAACAATTTATATTGGAAAGATTTGAAAAGTATTTGATATCAGGGATTGAAAAAAAACACCATTGTTTGTTTAATAGGTATTGACCCACCTGAGAGTGATGTCCCATCTGTGTGTCGGAGTCCTGATCGGTCTACTTTATCTCAAAATCGGAAACGATGCCAGTAAAGTCTTCAACAACACGGGTTTCCTGTTTTTCTCCATGCTTTTCCTTATGTTTGCTGCCTTGATGCCCACCGTTCTCACCTGTAAGATTTCTCACCTGGCCTAAAAATATGGACTTGCTCTTGATTTCCGGAGTAGAAAGTCACTTTACTTGGTGTTTTTTTTTTCCACAGTTCCACTGGAAATGTCTGTGTTTTTAAGAGAACACCTTAACTACTGGTACAGCTTAAAAGCCTACTATTTAGCAAAAACAATGGCGGATGTACCATTTCAGGTAATGTTTCAAAGATTTAGCACACCTAAACTACCTATGCTAATAGTAACCTCCAATTGGTTTTGCTACAACAGGATTAAATTCAGGAAGACAAGTATGCGTATTTACCTGTTTTTCGTGAAAACTGAAAGAGTAGCAACACATTTTCTCCTCCATAGGTGATTTGTCCGATCATGTACTGCAGTATTGTGTATTGGATGACTGAACAGCCTGCAGAGGCTGGCCGCTACCTGCTTTTTGTGGCCTTGTGCACTTCCACAGCTTTGGTAGCGCAGTCTCTGGGACTGCTCATTGGTGCTGCGTCCACATCTCTGCAGGTAAGATCCTCCCGACATGAAGTACATATTCCATTTTAAGGCTACTATTTTCTTCTCTCAGTAAATCCAGCGTGACATTTTTCACAGGTGGCAACATTCGTCGGTCCGGTGACGGCTATACCTGTGCTACTGTTCTCTGGCTTCTTTGTAAATTTTGACACCATTCCTAAATACCTAAAGTGGAGCTCTTATGTATCTTATGTTAGGTATAGTATCCTCCAAATTTTTATTCAGATATTCTTTCATGAAGACACCTCACAATGTTCCGTTGTCTCCAGGTATGGCTTCGAGGGGGTGATACTCTCCATTTACGGGATGAACCGCACTGACCTTGAATGTCCCGGTCTCGTGTGTAAATTTCAAAAGCCGGAGGAGGTCCTGCAGCTGCTGGATGTGGAAGATGCAAAGCTCTATGTAGACTTCATAGTGTTGGGGGTTTTCTTCCTCATTCTTAGACTGGCAACTTACTTTGTCCTGCGGTACAAAGTCAAGTCCGAGCGTTGAGGTCTACTCGTAAATATCAGTTCCATATATCCATGAAACTGCTTGCTATTCATGGACGTTTCCTCTTCCTCTTCCCCTCAAGTCATTTTCGCTATACATATGAACCAAGATGAAAGATACGGAAAGCATGTTCAATTAGTACTTTTCTCCCCCCTATGCCTAGATAACAATCCTCAATACATAGGAAATCCCATGAATGGTGTTCAATAAAAAATCTCTATCCCCAAATTTCAAGAAGAATACATTCCTGTTATCACCAAGGAAAGCGGAAACTTCAAGTGCCAGACCTTTTAACACTTCCTGCGTCTCTAGTTTGAGGATACAATCCTAATAGACCAACTGCCATTGGGTGACTTTTGATCATTTTTCCTGGCCTCACAGCCTGAACATAAATGGTCGTATGAAGATGAAGGAACTGTAAAGATGTCATTATGAGTCCTACTCATTTGCTGTCAGGACAATATCTCATTGTCTGTACTCGGAAGTATTCAGGAAGCATGGACACAGCCTTAGGGAAGAAAAAAAAAAAAAAAAAACAGGCATGACTGTTGTTTCCAGACTGATGCAGAGGGCTATCCTAAATGTACAGGCTGCACATAGAAGAAGTGGAGTAGCCGAGGTACAAGGAAAAAAAGATGCTTGTTTAATTGCTGTTACTCTTCCGAAGCTATCCGTCCAAGTATTTCTAAGGTTGTTTAGCCTCCTCCCTCCTCCATGAGCTTCAGTATTATGGAATTATCCTTTCTTCTCGCCACAACTCAGCATTGCTGAAGTCTGACTGACGTGCGTTTTTCAAAGCAATGCTTGATACTTGAAATGCTGGCTGGGCTGATTGTGTGCCTCTGAAAAAGAATGATACAAGCTTTGTCCGCTTCAGTGCTGGATGTTTTGCGCACATAACTTATATTACCATACCGTACATGTTGGTCTGTCTGTCATATATATATACACAAACATGCAAATTCTTGTTTCAGGGCAATGCAACTATTTTCCGGTAGACTTGCTATGAAATGTTTCGTATTCAATCTATGCTACTTAGAAATCCTTATTATCATGTATAAAATAATGTAGGCATATAATCAATGATTGTACAGTGGATATGTTATGCTGTGAAAAAATACGAGTACAATGCACTTTTCAGTATATGTTTTAGTATCGTATTTATTTGTATTATATTTTATTTTTTTTATGGCTGAAGGTGTGATGAGACCTATTTGGAAAGTAAAATAACAGAATGTTTCCTGTTCTGTGTAGGACCTGAGATCATATGTTTATGATCCCATCTAAATATGTACATTTTGCCATGTTAATGGGGATGGCATGACCTTGAAACTGGTACATATATTGCTGCTATGAATGTCAAATGAAAGAGTGAAAAATGACAAGGTAGATTAATTGGAGATGCAATCAGTGGAAGAAGGAAAGGATATGAAATAATAGCAATTGAAGCATTATCGTGAAATCCCATTATCTGTAATAACAATAATACATTTTATTTTTTAACATGTGGAGGGAGTGTATAGGTTAGCTATTGCATCTGACTCTAGGCATTGAAGTGCATTGTTTTTTTCCATGGCTGTTCATGTCAGATGTGTGAAAAGAATTGATGTTCTCATCTTGAATATCGGTAAAAAAAAAACACTGTAGCAGGGCCCCGATTTTCTTATTAAAAGCAATAGAAAACATTGTGACATTGGATTAGCAAACATCCCTAACATGCTAAAAGTTGTATGTTTTATAATGCAAACTTTAGTTTAATTTAAACACTTTATTTTTTTCCCACAGGCATTATGTGCAATAGGAATTTATATGTAATGATAGATTTCATTCCGGACTTTTTTTTGAAAAGCATTTTTATGTGTATGTTAATAGATAGGGGTGGAGCCCAAAATAATACAACTGAAATAAAATGAAGATGGCTGCTTTAAATTATGTTAATGCCACAGGGAAGGTGCCTTTTCTGCTAGATCCTGTAAAGATAATTTCCTTTCAAGAGCAGGAAATTGTGGCTGAACAGGAACTCTTGCGTTGTCGTTTTACTGCCAACATGACAGATAAGTGTTTTCATCATCCTCAAATTGGATCAAACTCTCGGGCTGATTGCTGACTCTGCAAAGTGTTAGAAAAAGGAGAAAAACAACATTGGATAGACAGGCAAAAGTGGTGAAGAGCATTAACCTCTAGGTTTAAAGACTGACAAAGCTCAAATAAGAATATTCATTCATTCATCTTCCATCATTTGTTTTATGTAGTCATAAGGTTGCTCTTTTTAGAATTAAGTTGTCTCATTCAGTCCCTTACTAAAATGGTCTGAATGGCTTTTGACTGAAACAGTGTTGAAAAATCACAACTGTTCTACAATAATTGGCACGTTATTATCCAGTTTTACATTATTTCTATAATTGTGTTACTTTTTTTTTGCCTCGGGGTAGCCTTCCAGAATCCAGGTAGTTAGCAAAATCCACTTAAATGATATTGCATACCATATCAGCAGTATTAGGAAAGTTTGGAAAAAATGTTGCAGAAAAATGCATGTTCAATTAAGAAAGTATAGTAGTATGTCTTTTCACACAATTTTGTTTCTCATCTTAGTATTAGCCAACAGCTTGTAAAAATCACCAGACGTCATGTGTGATTAATTTGTATACTACAAGTTAATAATTCCTGTACAAATTTGTGATGACCCAATTCTTTGCCATTCATTTAATGTCTTTTTTTATTTTGAAACATTGTTGTTCTGTATACTAAAAGCTGTTCCAATGCTTATAATAAAGACTATTTATAACCTTTGACATTGCTTGGAAATTGTCAATTATTACTTGTTTTAAATAGTGATATTCTATAGCTCACAAGGTAAAGAGTGGCTAATATATTTTATTCTTACAATTCGTGTGTCATTTCCTAAATCGTTTCCCGACTTCCGCTCGCCGCAAAGCCTTTCAGAGTATTTCTTGATTGGTTTGTTTAGCTTTGACGTAGACCGGCATTTTCCCACAACACACCGCTCCTGCCAGCAAAGATGACGAAAATGGCGGACAGTGGTTCAGTGGTGGGTATCCTATCGGTGCACTGTTATTTTTCAGTCTTTGCCCGATCTGGACGTTTAAAATAAACCCATATTCTCCGACAGGTTGAAATTGTGGAGGGCTGTCGCCTCCCCGTTCTCCGTAAGAATCAGGAGCACGAAGACGAGTGGCGTAAGCATTGTTCGTTTGTTTTTCCTTAATGCTAAATCAGCTAATGCTAACTAGCGGACCTCAGCTGTTAGTTAGACACCCCGGCCTGTTGTTACGTTGCCGTAATAACACTTGCCGCCGTTGTACACGCTAAATCCGCGTCTTTCTTAACTGGCGGTTATTCTGTTTTTACTAATGGACGATGTGGCAGAGTTGATGTTGATTTAATATTGAATGTTACTTAATCGATATCGTTTCGTTTTTGGACTGTGCTTGTTTGTGCTTGTATTTGTTAATTTTTCAACTATGCTTCATCAAAAGGCTTCTCTAAATTGATAATATTTTATTTACAATTCTGTATTGTCATCTAGCACTGGCTGAGATTTTAAGTGTGAAGGAAGTCTCTGGGAGAAAGCTCTATTATGTTCACTACATCGACTGTAAGTATATTGTGTGTCAATGTTTTTTTTTTGTTACACTGACATGGCTAACTGATGTAAAAAAATATGTTTAATTTTTTTCCGTAGTCAATAAACGTTTGGATGAGTGGGTCACAGCAGACAGGTTGGACATGAAGAAGCTCCAGTTCCCAAAAAAGGAAGCAAAAACTCCAACTAAAAATGGTCTTCCAGGCTCCCGACCTAGTTCACCTGAACGAGAAGTGGTAAGTGAATGTATTGTCATCGATGGAACACTTAAAAATAAATAAATAAAATACTAATCCAATTATACCCAATTTAAATATACAACCTAATTGCGGGTCAAATGAATGCTCTAATTGAATTCTATCACATCATTTTATTTTTGTATTAATTGTATTGATCACATTTTTTTTAGTGTTGGTGATGAACAACAATCAATTGAATTCACCAAAAAATAAGAAACGTAAACATGAATTCTTTTGGCTGCCATTAAGGGCAATAGATAGCCTTGGATTTTGACAAGCAAGAAATGTTATTTCGCGCTGTATTAATGTCGAAGAAAATCCATTCCGTTGAACTGTGTAGTGTCTGTCTGAGTGATAACACCAAGGTCCATACCAATGTCAGTTAACCCCACCTGCTTCTCTTCCTTTCTATTCAATTCAGAGGAAGAGTCTAGATCTCAACCTACAATCTGCCACAGCTCCTTCCAGAGGCAAAACCCTCCCCACTCCGGTACAACTTAAATTTACCCATTACCCAAAGAGCAAAAGACCTTGTTAACTTCTGGTGTGAAGGTGCCTCCTGTTGTGTTGTCCATTGCTAACAGGTCATGGTGCACTGTAGGGAAGTCATAAAGCAAAATCCAGACAGTTAGATGTTACACAACCTCTGGATTTTGGTTCAACTAGTTTTCAATACAGTACTATAAAGACCAAAATTCCAGGATCGTGGGCGCCCCGGTAGCGCGAGTGCTTAGCGCGTTGGTCCTGGGTTCAAATCCAGGTCACGTCCACCTGTGTGGAGTTCTCCCCGGGCCTGCGTGGGTTTCCTCTGAGTACTCCGGTTTCCTCCCACATTCTAAAAACATGCATGGTGGGCTGATTGGGCACTCTAAATTGCCCCTAGGTATGGGTGTGAGTGTGCATGGTTGTCCTTTTCCTTGTGCCCTGGCCGCCGATGCAGGGTGTCCCCTGCCTCTGGCCCGGAGTCATCCTTTATCATGGCCAAACGAGTCAAAGTAAAAAAGAAATGCGGTTCTTCTAAGGTGGAATGGCTGTCGGAGCAAATCGAAGAACAAGTGGTGAAATTGGGTGAGAACTGTCAAAACCTTTGTATGGGAAAAACGTTTTCTTTTTTAAAATAAGTTTTTACGATCTCGTTTTACCCATTTCGGCTGTAATCCGGAACGTTTCTGTTGCCGGTAGCAGAGGAAAACAGCATTGTCAATTGCTAATATTGTCAAGCATGATATGCGCACGTGCATTCCCCTTTCACCCGTCCGCCTTTTCACCATAAAAAATATAGCAAGCAAGGTATCCCCGACATGCACCTGCTCATGGCAGGTGTTCTACTGGTGTGTGCCCATAGCGAGCAATGATGATGTTGCTCACACTGGTACTCAGTGTGCTCAGGGAGGTTGTCTTTCTGCCCAGACAAATGAAAAATTAGAGGGAACATTGCTTGCCACTGGGATTTCTTCCACTTTTATAGCGCGTGATGAAAAATTGTTCAAAAACCAACGACAGGTTTATTCTCTCTTAACAAGGCTGCAGATTCACTATTAGAGAATTTCGATTAATGAAGATGAACGACGTAATTTCAATACACACGCTGTTGTTGTAGCTCACCGCTCTGCCTTCCTACAAAAAAACCCAGGCTTTTAACATTATTGTGGAGTAGTCAAGTCGATTATTCTGCACCTCAGAACACACCTTGTGTTTAAATAGCCTGTTTTATATTCAACAATTACATTGCTAAAACAAAATGTCTCAAAAGAGTGTGTCAATTACATGATGAATTTGTGACATAAACAATAACCCCGTTTTAGTGTGGATTTTTTTCTCAGACCATTTTACTTTGTATTTGACCCGTGCGCATCGCATCTTTATACCAGATTTAAATAAGGTGCAATTTCCATCTAACCCAAAGATGACCAGATTTAATCAAGGCACTCGATTGAATTTGCTGTGGCCATGAATCAGACTCATTCTGAACTCACATAAGCTGGAGGTTTTTCCTCCTCGATGGCATCGAAAACGTGCCAACGTCTCACCTGTTGGCAAAAACTCTCACTGCGATTGATGATTTCTGAAGCCAACCTTTGTAACAACTCTTATTCACTGCAGAAGAGGAAAGTGGAGCCAGTCCCTCTGGTGCCACAAGTGCCACCGGCCCCCCCTGTGCCCTCCCTACCAACTTCGACGGAGGCTTCTCCGGCTGCAGTTTATCCCGCCGCGAGGGAGACGAATACCTTCAAGACCCGAGAAGACCATGACCAGATATCTTCCCTCACGACTGTAATAAATACCACTTTGCGTCTCGCTATTTCAGACCTCATTTGCATAACGCTTTTGTTGTTTTTTGAAGAATGGCACTGCTAGAAGACTCATCTCATCTCAGCCCGGGAGGAAACGAAAAGCTAATTGTGGACCCGCCGACGAGGTATGTCACATGGCGTGATTGCATTTTTACGCTCTGCCACCATTTGCATGCATGTTAGTTCATGAGTTCATTGCAAGCACAGTAAAACCATAACCACTGTTTTTTTTTTCTTTTTTTTAACGTACAGTGGTAGTACCTCGACATACGAGTGGCCCGACATACGAGCAATTCGAGATACGAGTAAAATTTCGGGCAAATATTTATCTTGAGATACGAGACAAATTTTGATATACGGGCAGACAGCGGACGCGAGATGCTGCTCATAAGAACATCATGGGCACTGTCTCTCTCCCCGCAACTCCCTCATGTAATGTCTCTGGGCGCAACTCCCTCCTTGTAATGTCTCTGCGAGCACTGGGCGGAGCGTTGCATTTTTTCAGTGTTTTTTTCTCCGTTAGTGCGAATGGCGTATATACTACTTCTCGTTGGCAAGTGGTCGTGAGTTATCCTATTGTGAGGACATTTGTGTGCATCATTTTGGGAATATTTTAAAGGGAATACAAACTCAAACAACCCTCGATATTGACTGAAAGTCAGTGTGGAGGCGGGGCAAAAAGAGCCGACCCGGGAGTAGGAAGGTTTTAAAATGTCAAACAGATTAGAATTAAGTTTAGTGTTAGGTTCGATTCAATTTATTTTTGAGTGTCTGCATCGTAATCCAAGTTCATTTAAATTTGTTTATGTTATGTTACGAGCGCGTTGCCATGCAAAAAGTCTGCCCCCCTCTCTCTGTCCGTCTCTCTCTCTCTCCCCCCTTCGAAATCCGTATAATTTTAGTACTATTAGACACATTTTAGTAATATTAAACCACTAGTTTTGTGTTACTTTGTTAATAGATGGCGAATTAGAACAAATAAAAGATTTTTTCCAATCCAATATCCTGTTTTTTGTGTTTTTTTTCAGAGGGTTGGAACAAATTAATTTGTTTTTAGTTCATTTCAATGGGAAACGTTCGTTTGAGTTACGAGAAAATCGACATACGAGCTAAGTCCCAGAACGAATTAAGCTCGTATCTCGAGGTACCACTGTATTTTGAACAACGCTGTTTTTAGCAATGATGGACATTAATAGTTGTGATTGAATATTTTTGTATTACCTAGTGCCTTTAAAATCAGAATTTGATTAATTTATGATAAAGTGAGACTTTTGGCGTGTTTCAGAAAGAATAAGTATTCAATGAACCACAAATTCTGTACTAACTGGTGAAAAATATAGAGACGCTATATTAAATACTGCTTAAACTGGAAAGTAGAGACAAATATAAATTAAAACTATGCAGCATTAACTGTTGACTAACATTGATTTAAAAACAACGTGTTTCTTTGAAGATAAAACCGTTTCCACCTCAACTGTTCACACAAGTGAACCGTGCCGAGATAATATCATATAATATTTTTATTTTATTGAGCATCAACTTTTGTTTTTACCCCCTTTGCGTCATTTCTTTGTTCAGAAAGTTCCGTCAATTTACATCTTTATCCTCCGTGCCTTGCATAATTTTTCTGTATTGATAAAGGGTACCTTTAGCTGTCTAACTTTTGGTGGGTTGCTGTACGGATTACCAATTTGTGTTTAATATTTGAATGACTTATTGCGCTTGTTTGAACGTTGTTTTGGTTTCCACGACGAAGCAGTATTTTCCTCTGACTAGTTTTTTCGTCCAAAACAAAGCTTATGAATTGTCATTGTATGGTGGTAAACCTCGAAGTAAGCTTCTCTCAGAATGAGCTGAAGTAAGCATGCTCATCAAAATGTAATTTCGAGTTGGAAAAATTGTCATCTCGTACGATCCCCTCAACACAGACCTACTCATCAAGATTTTAACCCACCGTTCTGCCCCAGTAACCAAAATGTTGACGGTGAAAAATACAAACATTATGTTCCCCTTCAGTTTCTAAAAGCCCATGTTTTGTGTGTCTCTTTCTGCTAGATGATAAAAGTTTTGCAGTATAACAAGCCTCAAAGTGCCAGTGTCTTTCTACCACCACCAGAGGTCTGTTTGATTTCCTGTTATTGACAATGTGCATGTTGCTGCCAAATGATGTCTCAATCTAGTCTAATTCAGATTCTACTTTTTTCTCCGAAAATCATGAAAATTCCAACTGATGAAACCGCTCTAATTTACGGGGGAAACAATGTCCTTGAAATCGGACGAATTGCACTCAGTTGTGAAATGGAGTCTGTTTGTTCCCAGGATTCTCAGGACAGTTCTGACGGCATCCCGTCTGCACCCCGCATGACCGGCAGTCTGGTGTCGGACCGCAGTCACGACGACATCGTTACCCGAATGAAAAACATTGAGTGTATAGAACTCGGCCGTCACAGGCTGAAGCCCTGGTACTTTTCCCCGTATCCACAAGAACTTACGTCATTGCCCATTCTCTACCTCTGCGAATTCTGCCTCAAGTACCTCAAAACTCTCAAGTGTTTGCAGAGACATTTGGTAAACAAAAGAGCTTTACAAAACTGCTTCACTCCCGGAAATCCTTCCACCCGTTCTTATTTCTGGTCCTTCTCTCTCCGATTAGACAAAATGTAACCTCAGACATCCACCCGGGAACGAGATCTACCGCAAAGGAACCATCTCATTCTTTGAGATTGATGGCAGAAAAAACAAAGTTAGTCTGGACATTTTAATATTCTATTTTGGTTAACTATGTAGCTGAGTTGTTTCAATCTTTTTAGAATTATTCCCAGAACCTGTGTCTACTTGCCAAGTGTTTTCTGGACCACAAAACCTTGTACTATGACACAGACCCTTTCCTCTTCTACGTAATGACAGAATATGACTCTAAAGGCTTCCATATAGTGGGATACTTCTCAAAGGTACACACATATGTCTATGTGAAGACTACATGAACAATTTACCACTGAGTTTTCCTTATTTTTCCTCAGGAAAAAGAGTCTACCGAGGATTATAATGTTGCATGTATCCTGACTTTGCCTCCTTATCAGCGAAGAGGTTATGGTAAACTGCTCATCGAGTTCAGTGAGTGCACTTGAGCGCGTCGAGCAAATAGATATTTGATCCAAAACTTCACCTCATCATCTGTCGTTTAGGTTATGAGCTGTCCAAGGTTGAAGGAAAGACGGGGACACCAGAAAAGCCCCTTTCCGACCTGGGCCTTTTGTCTTATCGTTCTTACTGGTCTCAGACCATCCTGGAGATTCTCATGGACCTTAAACCGGACAACGGCGAGCGGCCACAGATCACTATCAAGTATATGAGCCTTTGAGTTTGGCTAACGTTTTGACTTTAAAGGAAGGTTTTACAACCGATTCTTTTTACTTTTCCCCCCCAGTGAGATCAGCGAGATCACAAGTGTCAAGAAAGAAGATGTCATTTCAACATTGCAGTATCTTAACCTGATCAACTATTATAAGGTGATTGATTAGGTTATTTAAATCAACCGCATTTATAGTGATTGACAGACAAGCATTGTTTTAAAAATGTCCGTTTTTTAATTAACCTGACCATGACTTTGGCATGTTATCAGTTACAAAACTCATAGTAAGAAACCTGTTGGCAAACCCTCTACTGTTCTCATGGCTTTAAAGTCAATTTATAAAATGAATCCCATTGATGCCGATAAACGTTCAATCCATTTGGACTGGCAAGGCCTAGCACCGACCTTACATGTACTCGACCTATGACGCTTGGACTTGATGAGGCCCGTGCCTTTTCTGTCACTAGGCCCTCATGCTTGTCCGTGTGCGGTCTTCTGGTCGCCCCGACCGCGACAACGGGCGACCAAAAGACCGACTGCAGACCATTTGGGCTGTTTTCCTCGTCACAGTGATAATTGGACGAACCCCTCGAGCTGAGCATTTATTTCCCCGGAGTGTGACTGACTTTTTGCGCACGTTAGCTACACAGCTTATATTCAGCATTGAGCACATTGATGTTTACAAGGAGTAAGCAATAATGGAGGGGGAAAATTGTTGGACAAACTTCAGAGACGTGAGACAAGAAGTTGCACGAATTCCAGCGAAGCAGCCATATGACAGCCCAGGTGTGAAAATATGAAGCTTACATTCCCTCACCTACAAAATCATTCCTTAATTTTCTGTACCGCATATCCTCACAAGGGTCACGGTAAGTGCTGAAGCCTATCCTAGCCAACTAAGGGCACCAGGTGGGGGACAGCCTGAATCGGTGACCAGCCAATCGCAGGGCACAAGGAGACGGGCAACCATTCCCAGTCCCACTCATACCTAAAGAGAATTTAGAGTGTCCAATTAGCCTACCATGAACGTTTTTGGGATGGGGGAAGAAACCAGAGTACCCAGAGAAAACCCACACAAGCCCGGGGCGAACATGCACACTCCACACAGGAAGTTTAGCACCTACCAGCTAGCTACTTTATCATTTTAAGTCTCAAAGTGGGGCAAAAATGTATTTTTACATTTCTCTTTGTTAAACATTTAACAAAACAGACCAGTAAAAGTACTTGATCCGTGTGCGGTCGATTGGTCGCCCGTTGTCACGGTCTGGGCGACCAAAAGACCGGCGACCAAAAGACTGACGACCAGAAGACTGGCGACAAAACAAGGTAAAACAACATGGTCTACGCATCAATAAAAGCCAACAATGGCCATGAGCAGTTTCACTGAGCCGACGTGGGAGCGTATAAGACTTTGTATGTACATGCGTTGTCCCTTTTAAGAAGCGACGTCGGTCAGGATCTTAACAAGTTCTCCAACAAAAAACAATAAAAGTCCGGGAAATTTGGAGCTTTTCTTTAGCCTAATAATTACTAGGGCATTAAGTATGACTAAATAGTAATTCACAGTTTGTGTTTAGGGAATTTGAGCAAAGATTTAAATGGTAACTATCACCCACCTTCCTGGCGACCAAAAGATCGGCGACCAAAAGACCGGCGACCAATCGACCGTGTACCATGCTTGTCTGTGGTTACGCGCCGGAAGTATTTTTCCGCTTTTTTCCAAAGAAGAAAGCTTTGTCTTCAAGTTTCAGCCAAAAGAAGAATCATAAAAGGAGAAGAGGAGAGGGATACCGACGTTGCATTTAAACCAAAGTTAAACCATCATGATAATGCCTCACTCTACACCGCATTGTTTTTTGCCCACACAGACCTCATGTCACTCACAGTCAAACTCAAAAAGCTTCCAGTTCATGGATCCTAAAAATAGGAACAGTAATGTAACGATTTAGGTTGTACATATGCTTGATGTTGCAATATTGACGTGTTGAGGTTTAATTTCTGAGCTGTGCCATAAGGTACCTTGTTTTTAAGTGTTTTGACATACAATTTCGACTTTAATTTTAAGATACGAGCTACGCAGAAAATTGGGTTACGTCACCAGTGTGGGAACAGAACTCGGTCCTTAAAGAAGAACTCCCTGTATTTAATAAAGTACACATTTGACTTTTTTTTGTGATGCCCTCATGTCACGTCGTGTTCTATTGGCCCGTAGATGCAAGACTAACCATATTTTCCCTGCCCAGTCTAAAAAGTAAGCCTGATTCTTTTCTTTCTATTCCTTTTAATGAAGGGCCAGTACATTCTGACTCTATCAGAAGACATTGTGGATGGACATGAAAGAGCCATGCAGAAGAGACACACGCGCATCGATGCAAAGTGTCTTCATTTTACACCCAAGGACTGGAGCAAAAGGGGAAAGTGGTAAAGTCTCCTCAGACATTTCAACAGCAGACGTGAAGCTGGGATCATTATGGTTTCGCAAGACAGAACCCTTTTTCCCCCCTCACTAACACAGGACATTTTTAATATACCGGCATAAGCTTTTATTGTGAATATCAGTTCTATACTGTATATTGAGACTCAAAAAAGACTTGTGAACAATGAAATCAGCAACACTCGCTCTGCGCTGTACATGATAAACTTCTAACTAAATTGTGTGCAATTATGGAAGGTAGTAAATGAGATGAATGACTGAATGGCTTATTTTTTAACAGCCTTGCAATAGATCACAACCTTCACACAAGTAATGTGAACAAAATGAGAAAGTGGGAAAATGTATCACATTTCTTGCCAGATCACACAACTCCACAACAATAATTGCCATTTGATTTCTGCAACTCCCCTTTATCCACACACGATCAAATCATTTAAGGTGGATTAACTTTTTCTTGAAGCACATTTATTTTGGGGAAATTGTATTCAGTGTTGCACATTACTGTTGTTTCATATGCATTTTTGTATGAGACTCATTAGAAAATTGCAGATATTTTCCCCATGTGTCAAGCCCTAAATCAACCATTTACCTTTTTTGGTAAACATCTTCCTTTTTTTATTTTGATTTTTTAAATCAATTAGTGTTCAATTCAGATGCTGCTGGGCATTAAAATGCATTCATGATCTGAATTAGCCCCCCAGAATTTACAAAACAGACTCATGCAGTCTATTTCAACTCTTTCAAATCTACAGAATCTTAGTTTATAGTCAACATGTTGTATTCCAATACTGATAAAACAGTCCATTTCCTTTAATTGAAAAGTGTTAGGCATCTGTTAAGTGGTGATTTCAGTCTTTATCTTCCATGTTGAACATACAGTGAGACAAATCCCGTCCATAGATTGTAACTTCAAAATTGGATTCAATTGTACAGCTAATGCAAACCATGTCAAACTGTTAGAGTAATGTACATTTTGTATAAAGTTGTCTATTTTTTTTATTTACATATATAAATACTGTAAATTACCTCCGCACTCGGGGAAGCGATGTGATCTTACTGTGGGTCTATGATTGTCAGAAAGGATATAAAGTTCACTCTTGATGAAAATGACAATTGTGTTTGATAGTGTTTAATGGAAATAGGTTGAACTTATGGTTTATTGTACTTGGCCATTTTAAAAAGGAACATGTTTTCATTTGCATATCTGTGAAAGAAAGCTCTTTTGAAAAAACTTGAAACCTGATCTTGCGTGTTATTTGTTTTGCAGTAAATAGTCTTTTTTGTAATCGCTGTCAGATAAGTAACACAATTCTGCCTTTCTTGGATGAATAGTTTAAGAAACTATTGAATAAAACCAATTGCACTGTGTAGTTAATGTTATTTAAAATACCGTATTTTCTCAAATATAAGCCGCACTCTTAAAAATGTGTTAAAATCTTTGAATTATACAATTTCTCACGTATAAGATGCCTCCTGATTCACAATTTTAACCTCCATATTCATGGTTTTAATAAGGAGTATAAATGTGTTACTTTGAAGGGAAAATCTTAAGAAAAATCATCGCACGTCGTATTTCTGAGATACTGTATGAATCAAAAGCACATTATATTAGGGTCAATATCATAAGGAAGTTAGTAATTCATCCAGTAATGGTTGTTTTCTTACTGCACAACAGAAAATAACCAACAAATAGTAAATGTTGATTTGCTGATATCTACTGTTGAAAAAGAGTATAGCAACGCTGTAAGTCTTGTGCGCTTATAAGCCGTACCCTTGATTCAGTCATCATATATGCGAGAAAATACGGTAAATTGTTCCTTGTTACAATTTTTATGTAATTAACAAGTGATGTTTTAGTTGCCCTTTACAGTGCATATCATTTCTTAAATGCCTAAATTAACCAAATACTTTTACTGTGACTTCTAACAGATTTCAGATGACATTCTACTTCATTGAGATCCATGAGGAACATTTGGACTAGAGAAGGATTAGTAGGTAATTACACTTTTTTTTAAATTTAACTAATGGTGTGTACATCACATTAATTGTTTATTTTCTCATCAGTCAAATATATATCAGCCCATCATAACTGGGAATGGCTGTTCAAAATAAATGACTGACTTTTTAATGTGTTAAAATATTGCCTGTTGCTGTGACATGTCTCCAAATATTCACCGAAAAGCCTAATAAAACTCAATTGGTTGGATAATCAGAGGCTTTAAATAGTGTCAGACACATAGTGATGCCCATCTATCGTGAGATTGAAACGTGTGTGGTTAGTTCTGAAAGCATGCTCTGGTATATAAGGCTGGTACAAGTACAAATTCACTGTACATGCTTGTGGGTTACATTAAATGTTTTACCCCGTCTAATCTAGAGCATGTTTTTTTAAAAAAACACCCACTTTCCAATGCTACTTCAACCCGGATTGAGTTTTTCTTCAGTCTATCTTTTATATTCCATTCATTTCATGTTAAATATGCCAAATATTCTTTAAGCACCCTTTTTTAATGGATCATAGAGGCGTTTTTCTTTTCATACATTGAGTTTTAAATAACATTATTTAACATTAGACACAATGTCTTGAATTCTGAATGCTGAAATTACATACCTGTCAACCTCTGCCGATAACTGCCCTTATAAACGATTATGATTCCCCTTACAAACCCCCAAAAAACCTTGGGGTTTGTAAGGGGAATCATAATCATTTATAAGGGCAGTTATCGGCAGAGATTGACAGGTATGAAATTAATTTATCGCAGATATACAGAAAAGAGATACAGAATAGAAAAAAAAGGCAGATGGGTCACTTTTGACTCATTGTTCACCAAAGGGTTAAATAATTTGTTTTGGGCTCCCTCTTTTGTACCGGCAAACGTGGTACTTCAACAGAGATGCGTAGTCTTTTTTTATAATATCTGTATGTATTCAACTAGTTTTGTTATCATCCTTGTAGGAGTAGTAGCTTCATAAGTTGGGTAATTATGCACAACTACATGCGGCAATGGCTGACATCTATTTTAAAAAAGTAACAATCTATTCATACATGATTATCAGTATGATACAATCTACTAATTAATTTGTGCAAAATGTAATTTTTCTTTACACATTTCTAAAAAAAAAATTCAATTCAAATATATTGCAGGTAGTAAACTATTCCTTTGCTAACCTCACTTATTATGTGGATTTGATTGGATTGGATTGGATAACTTTATTCATCCCGTATTCGGGAAATTTCATTGTCACAGTAGCAAGAGGGTGAGAATGCAGATACATTTTAGACATAAATATATAGGTAATAAATAAGTTAATAAATAAATACATAAATAAATATTTAAATAAGCGTGTTGCTGAAACATATATATGCATATACATACATGCATATATATAAATATACATACATACACATAGACGTACATGTATACATACGATTGGTCTTAACATTTAGCCATTTTTATGTGTACTTTATGATTGACAACCTGCTGACATCTATCCACTATGAAGGTTCGAATAATTATACTATTCTCTTTGGCTTCCACCAACACATGCCTGTGTTTTTATTTCATAAAATGCTTGTTATCTCTTCACGACACCCACAGCGGCAACAACACCCTCCTCCCCACTGACTCCCCTCCCATCGCTACTCCAAACCTCCTTTATCCCCCCCCCCCAGAGCTTGACCAGCGCTGCTGACCTGCTAGCACACAGCAACCATCTGTTTCTGACCAGGGCAGGACAGCGTCACTGCAGTAATTAAGGGCAAGGAGGGGGTAGTTGTCGAACACCACCCTTCCAGTGACTGTCATTAAGTGATTGATTCAAACTTAACAATGTCTTTTAAAGAAAACAGAGGTACTCATTCGGAGGCAAAGAAAAAAAAGTGGTGTGGTACCCGTGCTCTAATTGTCCTCAAATAGCTTTAGTGTTTGTAATGATCTCATTCCATACGTTTGGGGAGTACACAGAGGTATCTCAAAACAAACAGTCTCTTTCTCACACACACACGCGTACACTATTTTCAACTCTGCCCCATTTTAGGTCTTTATCTAAGCTTCACAGAACTGTCAGAGAGAACTCATATGGGCCCAAGTCAAGGCCCCAGATTGCCCTCAATTGAAGACATTTTGACTCTAAAATTTGACAGAGCGAGAAAACTTTTCATCGACTCACTCATGTGTGACCAATAAATCTGTCAGTACTTTATTGAACTTTATCATTCTTTAATATTTTTTGTCGGTGACGCTCGTGTCCCACACTCGAGTCCAGTTGTTGGTGATAAGGCACAAATGTGCTGTAAATGTATCATATATATATATATAATGAAAATTAGTCTAAATGTGAATATTTCTCAATGTGCACCCCTAGATTTTTTACACTCCTAAAATTATGCAAATAATTTAATAATAATACATTTCTATGCTTCCCTGATTTTTCTACCACCCACCAGCACCTGGATACAACTGACAGTGGAACCTCAATTTTTGTCATTGAATTATAAAATAACAGAAAAAATAGAAGACTCTTGTTATGAAAAAAAAGTGTTTCTTATGTCATTTATGTTAAAAACCTTTGGAGATCCTTCTAATAACTTCAATATATTGCTCATTCATCTATATATATATATATATATATATATATATATATATATATATATATATACATACATACACATATATATATATATATATATATATATATATATATATACATATACACACTCACACACATATATATAATTATGTATATTATTATATTATTATTATATAGTATATAGTAGTAGTATATATAGTAACCTCAATTTTTGTCATTAAATTATAAAATAACAGAAAAATTAGAATAATCTTGTTCAGAAATAAGTGCTTTTTATGTTATTTATGTTAAAAACCTTTGGAGATCCTTCTAATACTTCAATATATTGCTCATTCATTTATCTATATATATATATATATATATATATATATATATATATATATATATATATATACGCTCACACAGATATATATAATATTATGTATATTATTATTATATAGTATTTTCTAAATATCTTGCTGGGGTTAAAAAAAGTGAAAAGCTGAAATGGCGTAGTTTCCACCCACCCAATGTTTGAAGGATTAAAATACATTAGCCAGAAAAACAACAATCAAGATTTAAGTGTAACGTTGTTAACGTGTCAAGATTATTTGCATAAATACGCAGGATGGATAAGAACTTTTGCAGACTGGCGGCGCAGAATGTGACAACATTACATCATCGTGTCACCATCGTCCATATGTATGTTTTTACTTTAAAGTGACATCACTGAGCCCTTGCCTTCATTTGAATATATAGACACGTTTCACCAATCACATATTTCCATTTACGAGCTTGCTTTTTTGGCTCCAGCTGACCACTGCTGCCTCTCTCTGTCAAGGAGACCGCGGGAGGGGGAGGGAGACCTGGACTAAGCCGTGTGTGTTTGTGCATGCGAGTGTGTGTGTGTGAGAGAGAGATAGAGAAAAGAAGAGAGACATGGGGGGTTGGCTTTAGGGTGATGTGAATGGAATAGAATCAGCATGAGAGAGAGAGAGAGAAGGAGGAGGAGGACAGCACACATCAACCTGCCTCTTGACTTAGCCAACAGAAAAGAGACACAAATTGGGAAGTGTGTGTTATTGTTCGGCTTTTTTTAAATTTTGGGACAGAGGAAGAGAGCAGCAGACAGGAGGAACTAAGCCTAACGGCAGTGGAGGAGGTGAGCCAGCCTGAACGCGAAGATAGATAGCAGAAAAATGCTGCCACGGGGAGAGAAGGGGAGGGAGTCGGCAGAGAGGAAGAGGATGAAACCAGACCGGGTGGAGCGGAGCTAAAATGTTGGAGGTAATAATCTTTTCTTTCTTCAATGTCCGGCCTCGGCCGAGTCCTCCTTTTGAGTATGACTGGTGGGCAGGTTTGGAAGTGTGTGTACAAGTACAGTATGTGTTGGCATGCACACAATCTAGCCACAGACAATGTAGGAGCCAAGACGGGATGGAATAATGCCTTGTGTCATCTCATCTTTTGTTTCTCCGGTTGTTGTGTCATCAGCGTTGACTGTGAGGTGTTCAAGTGAGCTAAAGCGCCCCCCGTACAACCAACCCTGTGTGTCATTACTGCACAACATTGAGGGATTCAAACCAGTTTGCCACCTTTGTCGCATTTCATCACTGGCCCTCCTCCTCCCCCACCTACCCTGATCTGTCCTGTCGTCCTATTGTGAGGCCTAATTGTCTTTAAAAAAAGAAGAAGAAGCGGTAGTATGGCACAGTCAAGAAGTCAATCCAAAAATTCTTGTGGTAGGGACGTGGGAATTGAGGTAGGGAGGCGGACAAGATGAATATGCATGCCCAAAAATGAACAGTTTTATTTAAGTCATTATCCTTATCGCTGAAGACAAATTCAACAATAAAAAGGAGCGACCAGGTTGAAATTGCATCCTCCTGCATGTATTAAAAGGTGACGTAGCGGCAGAACCATATGTGACGTGTAAAGACAATGAAATGAATAGCGGTGTTGTTTTCAAGGTGGCACAGAGAATGAGGGATGTTGGAGGCAGGTACACCCCCCAAATACCCCAACTGTGCTCCGTAATTTTAGATGGCCCGTGTGTGAGAGACAGAGGGAGAGCTATATTGAGCAAGTCCCGGGGCTTTCAGATAGATGCTGGAGGGAGAAATGATGCAGGGATACTGGACCAGCAGTAGCATGCAATGATAGAAACAACAGCAGCAGCAGCAGTCACTTACATAAGCCAGGCCACTCAAACCAGAGGCATTTAATTTACATTGAGCCGCACTCCCCTCTACGTTACGTGCTATTCATGGTGGTGTGCATTAACATTTTAAGCTGTAAAATACTTTTTGAGTAATGATGATGAGATGCATGACTATACTACTGCTGAGGTGATATGGATTAAATGCTACTGATAACTAACTGACTGAATGATGTGGAATTGCATCATTAAAACTGGGGTTGTTTTTTTTCTACATTTAATCTGAGAATTAATTTAGGATTTCATAGGTTGCAACTTCCTTTTTGCATTTTTTTTACAATATCAACCTGTTTTGTTTCGGGGGGTTTTAAAATTATTATTAGTGTTTTTTTTCTTCTGACAGACAACAAAGTTTACTGGTTATATTATAAATTTGTCAGGTTTGAATACCCAATGGTGGGGTTAATGTCTGGATAGAAGAACTTTTATTTTAAGACAATGTCGGTGTTTGCTTAGAAAATGAAGTTGATCAAGTGGTACACGGTCGATTGGTCGCCGGTCTTTTGGTCGCCGATCTTTTGGTCGCCGGTCTTTTGGTCGCCCGGAAGGTTATTGATAATTACCATTTAAATCGTTGCTCAAATTCCATAAATACAAACTGCGAATTACTATTTAGTCATACTTAATGCCCTATTAATTATTAGGCTAAAGAAAAGCTCAAAATTTCCTGGACTTTTATTGTTTTTTGTTGGAGAACTTGCTAAGACCCTGACGGACATACCTTCCTAAGGGGACAACTCCTGTACATATAAACTCTTCTACACTCACACGTCGGCTCAGTGAAACTGCTCATGGCCATTGTTGGCTTTTATTGATGCGTAGACCCTGTTGTTTTACCTTGTTTTGTCACCGGTCTTTTGGTCGTCGGTCTTTTGGTCGCCGGTCTTTTGGTCGCCCGGACCGTGACAACGGGCGACCAAAAGACCGGCGACCAAAAGACCGGCGACCAATCGACCGCACACGGATCAAGTACTTTTACTGGTCTGTTTTGTTAAATGTTTAACAAACAGAAATGTAAAAATACATTTTTGGCCCACTTTGAGACTTAAAATGATAAAGTAGCTAGGTGGTAGGTGCCAAACGTCCTGTGCGGAGTTTCCATGTTCTCCCCGGGCTCGTGTGGGTTTTCTCTGGGTACTCTGGTTTCTTCCCACATCCCAAAAATGTCCATAGTAGGCTAATTGGACACTCTAAATTCTCTTTAGGTATGAGTGGGACTGGGAATGGTTGCCCGTCTCCTTGTGCCCTGCGATTGGCTGGTCACCGATTCAGGCTGTCCCCCGCCTGGTGCCCTTAGTTGGCTAGGATAGGCTTCAGCACTTACCGTGACCCTTGTGAGGATATGCGATACGGAAAATTAATGAATGATTTTGTAGGTGAGGGAATGTAAGCTTTATATTTTCACACCTGGGCTGTCATATGGCTGCTTCGCTGGAATTTGTGCAACTGTTTGTCTCAAGTCTCTGAAGTTTGGCCAACAATTTTCCCCCTCCATTATTGCTTACCCCTTGTAAACATCAATGTGCTCAATGCTGAATATAAGCTGTGTAGCTAACGTGCGCAGTAAAAGTGAGTCACACTCCGGGGAAATAAATGCTCAGCTCGAGGGGTTCGTCCAATTATCACCGTGACGAGGAAAACAGCCCAAATGGTCTGCAGCCGCTAATCAGCAATGTTCCGTGAAACCGTAATAGAAATGAAAATGTGAGCATCTCTTAATCTCAAGGTAAAGGCTACTTTTAATAAGAAACTCTGCATTCATTTCTGTAATTGGCCTTTCAGTATTAACAGTTCTACTGCAAACTACAGCCAAATGAAATTATTTGTAAAATTTAAGAGCAATGATTTATAAGGATCCACTTTAAAATGAAAACCTGGCAACAGTTGACAATGTTGTTAT